>NC_052164.1:57290736-57590736 GCF_902713615.1 Scyliorhinus canicula
CTCCCTTTCCCCCTCCACCTCCTCCTCTTCCCCCCCCCCCCGCCTCCTCTTTCCCCCCTCCGCCTCCTCTTCTCTTCCATGAAGGGAGATGAATGAATCAAGGGTGCAGCTTTCAATCACAGCGCACTACCAGAAATTAATGAATGTCTTGCAGCTACAGGACCGGAGTGGTTTAAGCACAGGTCACAACTGTTCTCTTTCCAGGATTAGGCACATGGTGCCTCCAGGTAACTAATTTCACTGTCCCTGTCTGGGTGCTCTCTAGCTTCTGACAGGGGTCTTTATTCAGGGGGAGGGTACAGTCATCCATCTTATTTGTTCCTGTGGGGGGGGGGGGGGGGGGTCTCCCTAGCTAGGGGTCTGTGGGGGTTTCCTTTAGTTAGGGGTCCTCGGGGAGGAGCGGGGTGCCTCCCTATTATGGGGTTGGGTCTCCCTAGTTAGGGAGTCCTAGGCATGGCATTTCACCCCCCCCCCCCCCCCCCCCTTACTGGAGGAAGGTATGGGCACCACATAATCCTGGGAGGGGTGGATGGCGGTGGCAGCCGCAGGACGTCACTATCGACCGCCCACTCAAATTGGGAACGTCATGGCAGGATTTTCCCAGGAATCCCACCTATTCCTTGCCATGCAATTTTATGCATGGTGAGGAATGGTGAATTGCTTCCTGATTGCCCACCCAGGCAGAACGGAAAATGAGTAGCAATTCTCCTCTGGCGGGCAAACATAGCCTCCCAAACAGAGAATCTCATCACCACTTCCCCATGGTCTCAAATTCCCACGCTGCTTGTCCGATAGCTACCCCTGGATGAGCAGAAATTTGCATCAACTGACTATTGGGAAACCAGTGCCATTGGCTTCTTCCCCATGACAAATTGTGCTTTCTGCAGCTCCATCCTTCACCGCAGTTGATATCTGAGGCTGAACCACACTGTTCACAATCTTCACGTCACATCTGACCCAGAGATAAGCTTCCCAACAAATATCCGAGACCACCTATTTCCATCTCCGTACTAATGCCCGATCTATCTATCCAATCAAGGCCCCACCTCTAGAACTCCCTCCATAAAGCATGATAGATAGCGCTCTCCCTTGCCTTCCTCCTGTTGAGCTACTTAAAAATACCTTTTGCTGAGCTTGTGGTCATCTGCCCTAATATCTCTTAAAGCTTGATGTCCTATTTTGTTTCTTGGAATGTTTCTATTGTACTTTGGGTTGTATCATTATGTTAAATACAACTAGTTATTGTTGGATATTTTGCTTGTGTCTAGGAGCATTTCTGCTTGGATGTTGCACTGTTTGCAGTGCTTTGAGTCAAAGGTATGTATACTTACAGTGAAAATGCCAAACAAGAAGCCCAATCATCAGTGAGAGGAGAGCAGCCCCATAATCAGGACAACGATTAGAATCACTTCTTGTTGGTTTACGTTCTCAAATTCCTTCTGGTCCACTTGCCGGGAGAAAGACCATTTCCTCAGCCAAGCCATTGACCTCCTGCAAAAGTCCATAAATTAAATTAAACAACGCCAGGGCAACCTCTCCAACACTCATCGTGCTGCCACTTTCACAGGCAATTACCCCGGGTTTTCAAAAAAGCATTGTAGTCCTGTAGTAAAATTTTTCTGGTCACCTCTTTACAGCAATAATTACACTTATATGTGACGCAAAGTGAAAGTGAAAGTGACCGCCCTTGACATCAAGGAAACATTTGACCAATGCGGCATCAAGAAACCCTGGCAAAACTAAGTCAATGGGTATCAGAGGGAAACCTGCCTGCTCGTTGGAGTCATACCTGGTTGGAGGCTAAGGTCCTGCGACCTTAGTCCTCAGTCCTGGGACATCACAGTCCTGGGCCCAGCCATTCAGCTGCTCATTTCTTTTTCATAGAATTTACAGTGCAGAAGGAGGCCATCCGGCCCATCGAGTCTGCACTGGCTCTTGGAAAGAGCACCCTACCAAGGTCAACACCTCCACCCTATCCCCATAACCCCACCCAACACTAAGGGCAATTTTGGACACTAAGGCAATTTATCATGGCCAATCCACCTAACCTGCACATCTTGGACTGTGGGTGGAAGCCGGAGCACCCGGAGGAAACCCACGCACACACGGGAGGATGTGCAGACTCCGCACACCCAAGCCGGAATCGAACCTGGGACCCTGGAGCAATTGTGCTAACCACAATGCTACCGTGCTGCTCCATGAATGACCCACCTTCCATCACAGGGTCAAAAATGGTGATGTTCATTCATGTTTGCACAAGGTTCAGCACCATTCACCACTCCTCAGATGCCAGTAAGACCTGGAAAATATCCAGGCTTGAGCTGACAAGATGCAAGTAAAATTCACACAACTTAAGTGCGTGAATCCAACCACCTCCCCTTGGCATTTAATGAAGTTACCATTGCTAAATTCCCTCTTATCAACAACCTGGGGTTACCATTGACCAGAAATTTAACTGGATTAGCCTTGCAAATATTGTGGCTGCAGGAGGTCAGAGGATAAGAATCCTGTGTCGAGTAACTCCTCTCCTGACTCCCCAGGGCCTGGTCCACCATCTCAAGGCACAAGTCAGGAGTGAGATGAGTGCCTGGATTGGATTGTTTATTGTCATGTGTACCGAGGTACAGTGAAAGTATTTTTCTGCGTGCAGCTCAAACAGATCATTTAATACATGAAAAGAAAGAAAATGCATAATAGGGCAACACTATTCTCCACTGCCCACGCCGGGGGGTTGGGAGAATAGCGGAGGGCCTCCCGACATTTTTCACGCCCTCCCGCTATTCTTCCCCCCCCCCCCTCGCCCGACCCACGTCACGAATCGGCGCTCGCCGTTTTTTACGGGCAAGCAGCGATTCTCCGCGGCCGACGGGCCGAGCGGCCGGGCCTTTACGCCCGTTTTTCACGGCAGCAAACACACTGCTCGCTGTCGTCGTTAAAAACGGGCGATGGATGCGTTTGGGGCATCCAGAGGCCGTTTGGGCGGGAGCGCCACCGTTGTGCTCGGGAGGGGACAGGCCCGCGATCGGTGCCCACCGATCGTCGGCCTGCGTCCAAAGGGACACACTATTTCCCCTCCGCCGTCCGACAAGATCAAACCGCCACATCTTGTTGTCGGGCGGCGGTGGCGGAAATAGCGAACGCGCATGCTTGGGTTCCGTTATGGCATGATGACGTCACCCGCGCATGCGTGGGTTGGAGCAGGCCGCGCGTCACCTTGGCGCGCGGCCTTAACGACGGTCGTTAAGGCCGCGACGCCATGATTCCCGGGGTCCCGCTCCTAGCCCCAATTTTGGGGGGAATGAGGGGGAGGAGAGAATCGGGTCCCTGGAACGGGTGTGAAGACTGCCGTGAAACACGGCCGGATTTACACTCTCTGCATTGCGGAGAATCTCGCCAAGAGTATACAATATGAGTGCAGCTCCAACAACACTCACGAAGCTGAACACTATCCAGGGCAAAGCAGCCCGCTTGATCGGCACGCCTTCCACAAACATTCACTCCCTCCACTGCTAAAGCACAGTAGCATCTACAGGATACACTGCAGGAACACACCAAGGCTCCTTCAACAGCATCTTTCAAACCTCTACCATCAAGAATGACAAGGGCAACAGTTCCCCTTCAAGCCATTCGCTATCCTGACTTGGAAGTTTACTGCCATTCCTTCACTACCAATGTATCAAAATCCTCACTCTACTTAACAGCACTGTGGGTTTATCTGCACACAGTGACTGCAGTGGTTCAGGAAGACAGTTCACCACGACACCACCATCATCAATTAGAGATGAACAACAAAAATGTTGGCCTAGCCACTGAAGTCCACATACCACGAAGGAATTTTAAAAAGACTAGAGAAGGCAGAGGAGATTGCCCAGAAGAGGACATTGCGAAGACATTTACAACACGGCAATGTGATGTGAGAAAAAGTTTCTTCTCGCAAACAAGTGGTTTGGGTCTGGAATGCGCTGGCTGGAAGTGTGGTGGAGGCAGATTCAATCGAGGCATTCAAGGGGGCATTAGGTGATTATCTGAACAGAAACAATGTGCAGGGGTACAGGGAAAAGTCCAGGGAATGTCATGATGGAGAGCTGGGTGCAGACACAATATGCTGAATGGCCTCCTTCTGCACCATAACAATCCTGTGATCGTAGTTATGAGGAAAGATTTGACAGGCTGCCGTTATTTTCCTTGGAACAGAGGAGGTTGATGAGAGATTTGATTGGCATGTAAAAGGTTGTGAGGAGCGAAGAGGAGTGGATGGGAAGAGCCTATTTCCTTTACCAGTGAGGTCAGAGACGAGGACACAGAGATTTAGTGAGGATGTATTGGGCATCTTATGGTGCAGAGTCATGTTCACACCTCTGGGCTAGAAGCTCTTGGCTCAAGTCCCATTTCAAAACTTGATGACCACAGAAGGTGCCTTCATAACATTCCCAAACAGGTTGATCATCAGCCTGTAAATTAAGCCCGATGGCAGACGGTAAGAGTGGGAGAGTTTCCTCGTTGTTCCTGTGCTGTACTTTTCTTTGTTCTTTAGAGGGAGATGGACCCCGGAAGTGTAGAATATTTTAGTTTAGACGGGCAGCATGGTCAGTGCAGGCTTTAAGGGCCTGTTCCTGTGCTGTACTTTTCTTTGTTCTTTGTGAACCATACTGTAGAAGGCAACAGCAAATCACAGCGCACTTTTGCCAAGGCATCATCACAGACCAATCCGATGGAAGTCCATGGTCACCAACACCCTCTGAGGGCATCGTACCAGAAGAAGGTGGAAGAATTAAAGGGAAGATGAGGAAATATTTTTACTTTTCACCCAGAGGGTTATGGGGGTCTGGAGTTCACTGCCTGAATGGGTGGCAGAGACAGAAAGTCTCAACTCATTGAAACGGAGTCTGGATTTGCAACTGAAGTTCCACAACCTCGAGGGCTACGGACCAAATGCTGGAAAATGGGATGAGGCTGGGTATGGGGTTCATCAGCACAGATACGGCCTTGGACACAGGCCTCCTCCTATCTCCTAATTTTTTCTAAATGTTCTAAATACCTAAAAAGGAAGAATGTGTAGAGATGTGGGGAGAAGGCACCACATGAATTACTCCTTCTGAGAGCCAGCAAGGAGACAAAGCGCTGAATGGACTTCTTCTGTGCGGCTACAATTCTTTGATTCCATGAAAAGAGCAGTGACTGCGCAGACACAAAATTGGCTAACAGACAGAGAATGAGGGCGGTCAGTTTAAAGAAAGAATGTGACAAAATAACATTGCAGAACGGACATATAATTCCAAAATTAATGTCAATATAGATAAAAGACAGGTGGTCACTTTGGTAGGAAGAATAAGCAGCTCACAAATTGCTTGGAAAATAAATGCTTAAATGGGTAAGTGAGGTCAGTTCAGGAGGAGCAGCTGATTGGCAAGTATCTAGTGGACCCAGGTCATACATTTATTTTAGTTATGCCGGTTAGTGGGCTGATATAAAGATACATAGCAGGATCTCAGAGTCTGATGGAGTGTACATCCTGTTCCATGTGATAATTCTTCCATCCTGAACGAGCGCATTAACAGGCAGTGTGGCTAGAGCAACTCAGCATCTGGGTTTCACACCTTACACGGCAATTGGCCAGCTCATGCAGGCACCAGAGCAGCGAGGGCCCACGGCAGCGAGGGCCACATGCTACTACAGTTCTGGGGTGGTCACCTTGCAGCATACCGTTGTGCAGGCCCACCAGTTGTGGCGTCTGGAAGCATCCAGGGACATTTTGCAGGTGAGGGCCGAGAAGGGGGAGGTAGGGTCGGAGCCGGACAGCATAATGGGGTGTTTAAGGCTTCCTACAAGGGCTTGTATAGAGCTGAGCCAGTTGGGGGAGGTGGAAGATATGGGCCAGTTTCTGTATGGGTTGGAGCTCCAGAGTTGGAGGTGGAGAAGAGGCAGACATTGGAGGAACTGTTGGGCTGAGGGAGGTGATAGAGTTCATTAGTAGGATGCAGCCAGGGAAGGCCCTGATGGCTTTCTGGCAGAGTTTCATAAGCAATTTGCAATGGAGTTGCCCCCCTACCTAGTGGGTACATTAGTGAAAAGGGGAAGTTGCTGGCTACGTTAGGACAGACGCCAATTTTGTTGATCCCAAAAAAGGGGAAGGACGCACTGGAGTGTGGGTCCTACAGGCACATTTTGTTGCTAAACACGGCCGTGCAATTCCTAGCGAAGGTGTTGGAACATAGAACTGTACAGCACAGTCAGACCCTTCAGTGTGTTGGTGTGTAGGTTAGTGGGGCGCACGTAGTTTCTGAGGACCAAACAGGTTTTGTGAAGCTCTTTAGTAACACGAGGAGGTTGCCGAATGTAATTATGACTCCGTCAAGGCAACGGGAGCCAGGTGATTATGTCCATGAACATGGAGAAGGCATTTGATTGGGTAGAGTGGATGTATCTGTTTGAAGTTTAGGTAAGATTTGGGTCTGAACTGAAATTTGTGGCATGGGTTCAATTGTTGTATGTGGGCCCCATGGCTAGTGCTCGAATGAATGAGTTCTGGATATTTTGGGTTGTATAAGGATGCAAGGCCCACTGTCGCCTTTGTTATTTGCGTTGGCGATCGAGCCCTTGGCAATGCCCCTTTGGGCATCGGCTGAGTAGCGAGGGATTGTGAGGTAGGGTAGGGAGCACGAGGTATCACTATATGCAGACGACCAGTTGTTATTTCTGTTGGAACAGTTGGAAAGTATGGTCAGAATTATGGGCTTATTGGAGGGGTTCGGGCTTTTTCCGGCTACAAGTTGAACGTAGGGAAGAGCGAGGTGTTCCCGGTGAACATGACAGGGTGGGGGCAAACCTGGGGGCGCTACCATTTAAGTTGGCAAGAGAGTAGTTTAGGTAGAGCAGAGAGGATTCAGGTAACACCTGAGTGGGCCACAATGCATAGGTGGAACTTGACAGAGTTAGTGGAAGAAGTCAAGGGGACTTAAAAAGGTGGGATACCTGGATGTTAGCAGGGAGGGTGCAGGTGATGAAGATGATTGTGCTGCCAAGGTTCCTGTTTGTTTCTCAAAGCCTCCAGATTTTCCAGAAGGTGGAGACACTGGTCTCGAAATTTATGTGGGCAAGGAAGGCGCTACAAAGACCTGATGCACTACTATTGGGCAAAAAATGTAGAGAAAGTGAGGCACTGTTTGGACCAGGTTGGAGGGGGTGTTCAGTCGGGACTCAAGTTTGAAGGCCCTGGTACGGCCCCGTTGCTCTTCGCCCGGGAGGAGGTATATGGGGAGTCCGATGGTGGATTCAGCTATTGAGATTTTACCTCAGCTGAGGAGGCACTTTAAATTGGACCAGACGTCGCTGTTGACGCCACTGTATGGTTGTCACAGGTTTAAGCCGGGAGGGACGGATGGGATGTAGGCGATGGAGAGAGGAGGCATTGGAGCGGGTCATTGGAGCGGGTCAGAGATAAGTTCTCGGAGGGGATTTTCACTGGATGAGCTGCGGGAGAGGTTTGAGTAGCCGAGAGGGAGTGAGTTTAGGTACTGGCAGGTGCGGGACTTACCACGAAAGGAGCAGCTGACGTTCTCCCAACTACTAAAGTACCCACTGCTGGAGAAATTGCTGCTCCCAGATGGAGATGGGGGAGGGCAGGATCAGGGACATATACAAGTGGTTGGGAGAGCAGGGTAAGGCGCTGGTGGAAAGGATTAAGCAGAAGTGGGAGGGGTAGTTGGAGCGAGAGAGAAGATGGGATCTCTGGTGTGAGGCAATGCACCGAATGACCTCAACTTCCTCCTGTGCTAGCATGACCTTGATCCAGTTTAAGTGGTGCACGGGTACAAATGAGTGGTTTCTTCCCGGGGGTAATGGATGGATGGGAGAAGTGTGGGTGGGGGCCAGTGAATCATGTTCACATGTTTTGGGCTTGTGGGACGTTGGAGAGGTTCTGGGAGGCGTGTTTGGCACCTTATCGAGGACAGTGGGATCCGAGGTTCCATGGTGGCGTACTTTGGGGTGTCGGAAGTGCTGGACGGGAAGTGGGCCGATGTTATAGCCTTCGCCTCACTGATTGTTCAGCAACAGATTCTTTTGAATTGAAGGTCGGATAAATGTAGAACTCGTGACTACAAGAGTGGTTTCAGTTGAACACCATAGATTAATTTAAAGGAATTTAGATAGAGAGAAAGGAATTAAACAATGTGTTTAGGATTAGATGACTTTAAGGGGCAGAAGGCCTGTGAAGCAGACAAGCGTATTGCTGGTCTGCTTCTATTTATTTTATAAAGACAGAAAACAGAGAAGTTGTTGTATTACAGACAGGAGGGAAGTACAGAGTGGTGTTGTCCAAAGATCAGTGTTAGGATCATTGATCTTTCAGATACATTTTTTTGCAATATTTTATTGAGGTATATATATTTTCTCACAACAAACATAATAACAAATCAAAACAAACCAACAGAGCGGCAATTAACAAACTCAACAAAATACCCCACATACCGCCCCCTACTTCCAAACTCCCCTGCCTCCCCATTTTAACCCCCCACTGCTGACATCTTAACTTTTCTCGAAGAAGTTGATAAACGACTGCCACCTCCGAGGCAAATCCCTCCACAGAACCCCTGAAGGCAAACTTTATTTTTTCTAACCTGAGAAACTGCCAGATCGCTCACCCACAACCCCGGTTCCACCCCCCCCCCCCCCCCCCCCCCCCCAAACACACCCGACATTCCAACAATATCCATCTCCGGGCAACCAGGGAGGCAAAGGCCAAGACATCGGCCTCTCTCACCCCACACCCTGGACTCCCGGGTCTCCTGACACTCCGAAGTTCACCACGTCTGAACTCGTGACCACCTTCACCTTCAGGACCTCAGACATAATGTCAGCAAACACCTGCCAGAATTCCCCAAGCTTCAGACATGCCCAAACATGTGGACGTGATTCACGGGCCCACCCACACACCGCCCACATCTGTCTTCCACCACTTCAAAAAAACAGCTCATCCTGGCCACAGTCATACGTTTCCCGTGGATCACCTTAAGCTGATAAGGTAGTGCAGTGGATGGCACACGAGGATGTATTCACCACTTTTTCAGGTACATATTAATAAGCTGATTATACCAGGCACCATTTCAAAGCCGGCAAATGACGCCAAACTCAAATGTAAAACAGTGAGGAACAGATTTCAGGAGAATATGAAAAAGCTGATAAATTGGAGAGAAACATGCAAGATTAAATTTAATTCGGGGAAATGTGAAGTGATACATTTTGAAAGGAAAAATGAGTAGACAGAAAATAAACCTAGTGGTACAATTTAAGTGGTGCAGAAATAAATTCAAAGCTTTGAAGGTTGTAGGCCATGTTGAGAAGTCTTTGATAAAATTTTACCAACAGAAACATTGGAGTATAAAAGAAACACAATTATGGAAAACCTTTGTAAACCACTGATTAGGCCCCAGCTGGAATATTCTGTGAAATGCTGGCGACCATATTTTACGAAGCATGTGAGCTTGGGAGGGTGCAGAATATATTTACTGGAATAGTATCAAGATGAGGAACTTCAGTTGTACAGAAAGACTTGAGGGGTGGAAGGAGGAGGCCACCAGCCCTTCAAACCCAATCTTCTATTTAATATCATTGCTGATCTACCTCAACCCCACTTTCCTGCATTATTCCCATAACTCTTTCAATTTATCTTCAACATATGCAACAATGGAATACCCACAGCTCTCTGGGAGTAAAGAATTTCAAACCCTGTGTGAAAAAAAATTGTCATATTGGTTTGAAAAGGCCGACCTGTTATCCGGAAAATTCATGTACACCACATCCACTGCACTACCTTCATTAACCCTTCTTGTTACTTTCCCAAAGAATTCAATCAAATTTGTGGGGCAACACCTTCCCTTTAACAAATCCATGCTGATTATCCCTAACTAGTCCATGCCTTTGTGTGACAGTTAAGCCTCTCTCTGAGGATTGAACAAAAGAACAAAGAACAAAGAAAAGTACGGTACTGGAACAGGCCCTTCGGCCCTCCAAGCCTGTGCCGACCATGCTGCCCGTCTAAACTAAAATCTTCTACACTTCCTGGGTCCATATCCCTCTACTCCCATCCTATTCATGCAGTTGTCAAGATGCCCCTTAAATGTCACTATCGTCCCTGCTTCTACCACCTCCTCCGGCAGCGGGTTCCAGGCACCCACTACCCTCGGTATAAAAAACTTGCCTCGTAAATCTTCTTTCAACCTTGCCCCTCGCATCTTAAACCTGTGCTCCTTAGTAATTGACCCCTCTACCCTGGGGAAAAGCCTCCGACTACTCACTCTGTCTATGCCCCTCATAATTTTGTAGACCTCTATCAGGTCGCCCCTCAACCTCCGTCGTTCCAGTGAGAACAAACAGAGTGTATTCAACCGCTCCTCATAGCTAATGCCCTCCAAACCAGGCAACATCCTGGTAAATCTCTTCTGCACCCTCGCTAAAGCCTCCACATCTTTCTGGTAGTGTGGCGACCAGAATTGAACACTACACTCCAAGTGTGGCCTAACTAAGGTTCTATACAGCTTGCCAATTCTTATACTTTTTCTTATTGATTCTACTAATTTGCCTAGCACTGGCCTTGGATCCTATTTAAACAATGGGACCACATTTGCGTTTCTCCAGTGTCTCGTGAGGATTGGAAATCATCCTCCAAGCATCTATCTCCTCCCTGACCTCCTTCAGTAGTCTTGGAAACAATCCAACTGGCCCTGGCGATGGTCAACTTTCAAAGATTCCAACCCTTCGAATACTTCCTCTCTCTTTAGGATTATCCCGTCCAATATCCCATGTTCCTCCTGGACTACTATCTCTGCCTCATCCATCTCCCTTGTAAATACAGAGGCAAAATATTAATTTAAAACCTTTCCCACAGCCTCTGCATCTACAAAGAATTTCACTTCTTCATCTGTGACAACTAAACTTGTATCATTAATGTATTGGTAAAATGTCGTTTGGGTTTCTTTAACTTTATGTTTATTTAAATTTTCTTTAACTTTATAGAACATACAGTGCAGAAGGAGGCCATTCAGGCCATCACGTCTCCACCGACCCACTTAAGCCTCATCTTTTATCATTGCCTCTCTTTGACTTCCTTACTTCCTTTTTGACTTTGCCCCTGCACTTCCTATACTTGACAAGGTTATTTGCAGTGCTTAGTTCTTTGTGCCTATCTTTTTCTGCTTGTTCATCCCCTGTATTTCTCTGGACAACCAGTGGAGGAGGGGGGGTCGAGAATTGGTGGGGAGAGGGGGATGTTCTAGATTTGACAGTATTTTTGAGGGGACAGGTCCACGTTGTACATTTAGGATTTTGCTTTTTAATGATTTCCATTGACTTATCCTCTAGCAGTGCTGGCCAGTCCACCTCAGTCAAATCCCTTCTCATTTCTGCAAAACTTGCCTTCCCCCAGTTCCAAACATTTACTCCTGCTTTATCTCTGTCCTTTTCCATGGTAGCTATGATGTGGAGATGTCGGCATTGGCTGGGGTGGACACAGTAAGTCTTACAACACCAGGTTAAAGTCGGACAGGTTTGTTTCCAATTCGCTAACCGTGGTTTCTCCACTGTAGCCGCTACCACTGGGTTTGTTGTGTCCCTTGTTGAGGAGGATGGGAATGCTGCTGTGGCCAGGGCCCAGAGGGTCGTTCCTTTACAGGAGGCCTCCTCAATCTGTACCCACTGTGTCGGGTTCATGTACCCATCACCTCACTATCTCTGCTGTTGCTGCCCAGTGGTAGTATTGTCGGTTTGGTAAAGCCAAGCCCACTTTTATTTTCCTTCTTTTGGACTGTCGGTTTGGGAATTCTCGGGTTCTCCCCCACCCCCCACACACACACAAACGCCATGATTAGACTGTCTACATTTTGGAAAAAGGCCTTGGGGATGAAAATGAAAATGAAAATGAAAATCGCTTATTGTCACGAGTAGGCTTCAATGAAGTTACTGTGAAAAGCCCCTAGTCGCCACATTCCGGCGCCTGTCCGGGGAGGCTGGTACGGGAATCGAACCGTGCTGCTGGCCTGCTTGGTCTGCTTTAAAAGCCAGAGATGAAGATCAGTATGGATTTAAACAGGAAGAGGAACCTCGGTAGTACGTTCACCTTGATCTCCCGCCAGGGAGAGTGGGAGTGAGCCCCACCTCTGTAGGTCCTTTTTTTACTTCCTCCACCAGGCTGGTCAGGTTCCACTTGTGGAACTGTGTCTAGTCTCTGGCTATTTGGATCCCCAGGTAGCAGAATCTGTTCTGGGCCGTTTTAAACGGGAGCCCCTCCAGCTCTGCCCCTCCCCATTTGGGTTCACTGGGAATGCCTCACTTTTGCAGCCCAAAAAGATTCCGAACTCATTCAGGATCTGCAGCATTGCCTTCAGTCCCTCCTGTGGCTTTGAGACCTAGAGGAGCAGGACATCTGCACAGAGTGAGACTCTGTGCTCTCTGTCTCCTGTCCGGATTCCCTTCCAGCTTTTCGCGTCCCACGGGGCTATCGTCAGGGATTCGATCGCTAGCGCGAACAAGAGTGGGGACAGGGGGCAACCTCTCTTGTTCCTCTCTATAGCTAGAAGTATTCCGAGCTGGTGGTGTTAGTTCGGACACTCACTTTGGGAACGTTGTACAGGAGCCTCACCCAGGCGGTGAATCCCGCTCGTAGCCCAAACCGTTCCAGTACCTTGAGGAGGTAGCTCCATTCAACTCTGGGGGATCATTATTATGTTCAGCAGCCGCCCTAGTTGCCATGAGCTGTCTACCCTTAACAAGGCCTGTTTGGTCCTCTGCGACCACCTCCGGTACACAGCTCTCCAGCCTTTTCGCCAGGACCTTTGCCAGTGAAATGGGTCTGAATGATCCACATTCTGTCGGGTCTTTATCTTTTTTGGGTATCAGTGAAATTGTGGCCTGTGCTAGCGTGAGGGGCAGAATGCCCCTTGCCAGTGATTCCGCAAGCATGCCCCTTAGGTGTGGGGCCAGAACTGGTGCAAATGTTTTGTAGAAGTCCACCGGAAACCCGTTGGATCCTGGTGCCTTCCCCGCCTGCATGGAGCTGATGCTGTCCATGATTTCTTCCAAATCTATTGGTCCTTCCAGCTCACCCTGTCTGTTTTCCCCACAACTGGTAGCTCCAGTCCGTCTGGGAACTGTTTCATCCCCAAGACCCCATTGGGGGCTCAGAGGTGTACACTCCCTGGTAGAAGGTCTCGAATGCCCTATTGACCTCCTTTGGCTCTGTTACCAGTCTGCCTTTGCTATCCTTTACCTGCGCTATTTCCCTTGTGGCTGCCTGCTTTCTCAGCTGGTGAGTTCATCAGCGGCGAGCCTCCTCTCTGTGTTCGTAGAAGGTCCGCCGTGTCTGGCGGACTTCATACCCTGCTTTAGACCATAAGACCATAAGACATAGGAGCAGAATTCAGCCGCTCGGCCATTCGAGTCTGCTCCGCCATTCAATCATTTTCTCATCCCCATTCTCCTGCATTCTCCCCATAACCCCTGATCTCCCTATTAATCAAGAACCTATCTATCTCTCGCTTAAAGACACTCAGTGATTTGGCCTCCACAGCCTTCTGCGGCAAAGAGTTCCACAGATTCACCACCCTCTGGCTGAAGAAATTCCTCCTTATCTCTGTTTTAAAGGATTGTCCCTTTAGTCCAAGTCTGCAAACTTAGCAACAGTGCCTTCAGTTCCTTCTTCCAGGTCATTCACGTATATTGTAAAAAGTTGTGGCCCCAGCACACACCCTGAGGCACACTACTAGACACCTGCTGCCAAAATGAAAAAGACCCTTTTATCCTCATTCTCTGTCTTCTGCCAGTCATCCAATCCTCTATCCATGCCAGCTTCATACCCTGAAAACCATGGGCTCACCCTTAACACCATGGGCTCTTAACTTGTTTAACAGTCTCCTATGCGGCACCTTGTCAAAGGCCTTTTGGAAATCTAAATAAATCACATCCACTGGTTCTCCTTTGTCTAACTTCCTTGTTACCTCCTCAAAGAACTCTAACAGATTTGTCGGACATGACCTCCCTTTGACAAAGCCGTGCTGACTTAGTCCTATTTTACCATGCACTTCCAAGTACTTCGCGATCTCATCTTTAATAACAGACTCTAAAATCTCACCAATGACCAAAGTCAGGCTAACCAGCCTATACTTTCCTAGTAGATAGCAGGTTAAAGTCCATTTGCAGCGTTTTCCTCTCTGCCAGGAGCTCTGCGGTGGGGGCCACGGAGTATTTTCTGTTGATTTCCAGGATGGAGTCCACCAGTTGTTGCCTGGCCATCCTCTTTTCCCTGTCTCTGCTTGCCTTGTAGGCTATGATCTCTCCTCTAATCACGGCTTCAGTGCCTCCCAGAACGTGGAGGGTGAGACCTCCCTGTTTTGATTATTACCAATATAGTGGCCTATGGCCGGCAATGTTTTTTGGCAGAAGGAGGTCCGTGTCCAGCCTCCATGTGGGGAGCTAGCATGACCTGTCTCAAACCTCACATCCATGTAGTGTGGAGCGTGGTCGGAGATAACGATCGCGGAATATTCTGCTCCGGTGATCCCTGGAAGCACCGATTTCCCCACTGCAAAGAAGTCGATACGGGTGTACACCTTGTGAAAAGTGTGCAAATTCCTTTTCTCCCGGGTGCAGGAATCTCTATGTTCCAGATCCACCGCCCCTATCTGCTCCATAAAAGCTCCTAGTTCCCTATCCACGCCAAGTCTTTTTCCCTGTTTTGGGGTTTGATCGGTTGGTCAGTGGGTCCTGTACGCAGTTAAAGTCGCCCGCTGACTTTAATCGGTTGGTGTGTGTCAATGTTGGGGATTTCCGCCATGGTCTTCGTTATGAATTCTGTGTCGTCCCTGCTGGGACGGACACATTTACCAGTAAGACCGGTGCCCCTTCCAGGACACCGCTGACCATGACATACCGTCCCCCTGGGTCTGTAACTGTCTTGGTTTCTGTAAATCTCGTCCTCTTGTTGATTAGTATTGCCACTCCCCTTGTTCTCACCCCGTAACACGAGTGGTGTGCCTGTCCCACCCAGCCCTTCCTTAGCAGCAGTCGGTTCTTCTACCGGCCCAGATTTGGCCCTGCTTTACCCTCCTCCTTCCACCCCTTATCGCGCCCTCCTGTCTGCTTTTCTCGCTCTCGCTCCCGCTCCCCTGAATCCACTCTCCTCCCATCGCATCGAGAGAAGAGATGAGCCCAAAAACGAGGCAGTACAGTCCTGCATAAAACAGAGAACAAATGCGTACATAGAACATAGAACATAGAACATTACAGCACAGAACAGGCCCTTCAGCCCTCAATGTTGTGCCGAGCCATGATCACCCTACTCAAACCCACGCATCCACCCTATACCCGTAACCCAACAACCCCCCCCATTACCTTACTTTTATTAGGACACGACGGGCAATTTAGCATGGCCAATCCACCTAACCCGCACATCTTTGGACTGTGGGAGGAAACCGGAGCACCCGGAGGAAACCCACGCACACAGGGGGAGGACGTGCAGACTCCACACAGACAGTGACCCAGCCGGGAATCGAACCTGGGACCCTGGAGCTGTGAAGCATTTATGCTAACCACCATGCTACCCTGCTGCCCATGCCCTGCTGTACAGTTTGTGATATTATTGTCTATGTTTGAGGTCTGTACTCCTTCTGATTCTTTTTTCCACCCCTGCAGCTTTCATTGTTGTTGCGAATGTTCCTCTCCCAATTTGTTTGATTTAACAAACTCATCAGCCTCCGCTGGGGTGTTGAAATACAGTTCTTTTCCCTTGAATGTTACCCAGAGTCTGGCCAGGAATAACATCCCAAATCGCACCCCACTTTTGTAGAGCACTTCACCCACTTGCCCTTTTTCGTTCCCCAAGACTAGGTCTAGAATTGCATCTCCTCTCGTTGGGTTTGTCACTAATTAAAATTTTTTGTATATATATTTTGTTATACTCTACTTCTTCCAATAGAACAATCGCGTCTTCCCAGGAATCGCCTCTCCCAGGAATCATTCTCGTGAACCAAACAAACTGCCAGCACCAGCCTTGGCTCAGTTAGTGGCACTCATAACCTCAAGTCAGAAGGTTTCAGGTTGAAGTTTCACTCCAGAGACTTGAGCACAAAACTCTCGGCCAACAAACTATAGGCGTACCGAGGAATTGCTGCTGTCAGAGTTACTGTCTTTCAGATGAAACATTAAACTGAGTCTGCCTTCTACCCTCTCAGGCGGGCAAAGAACACAAGGGTCTATTTAAAAGAAAAGCTGGCAAGTTAACACCAACGGCTTGACACAATTGGCATCACTAATACAGGTCACACGCTTGTTGTCAGTGCTCTCTGGTTGCTTACCGTGTAAAAATGGTCTACCATGTTTCCTACAACAGTGACTATAATTCAAAGGTATTTCATTGGCCCATATCCTGAGGTTGTAAAAGGAACTTTTCAAACTAAGTCTTTCTGGAACATAAAAATATTTTAAGTATTTATGCGGATGGGGTCACTATTTTGCAAATGTGCATGTTAGAGTGAGACAGCTGCTCACCCATGATCTACCCCAGGAATTGGGATCTAAACCCCTTTGCCTTGAAGACCATGGGCGAGCACCGTTCAGTGTTGGGTCTCCACAAACGGGGACCAGACAGAACGCCACGAGTGCCGGTGTCCCAGGGGTCCAAGGCCTCCAGGTACTTGCCCTCTGGCCAGGGTGACACCCTGGCAGTGCTACCTGGTGCCAGCCTGGTGGTGCAAAGATGCCAAACTGACATTTTCCTGTGACGGGGATTGTGCCCAGAGGTGCCCTGCGCGGCTGTTGGGGAAGGGGGGAGGGGGGGGAAGTGGAGGCCGAGGACCCCTTTTCGGCGAGTTGGGACTTTGGGAGGGGCTGTTTGGGACACCATTTAAAAACGGCATCCTGATTCTAACGAACAGAACTCCTCAGTGCAGGATACGGGTCTAAGTGCGGCCTCGCTGAGGCCCCAATTAGAACCAGGTTGCCGGTAGATAGCGTGGTGTTCCTCAGCATTGCAACGTGCTCGTTACGGGACTCTTCCCACACGGTTAGATCACACCCGTAAGATTCTTAGGGTGTTAGACAGGGTAAATGTTGGGAAGATGTTTCCACCCATGGGGGAAGTATAGGACCAGAGGGCACAGTCGCAGACAGTTTTGAGGAAGAATTTCTCCTTTCAAAGAGTGGTGAACCTTTGGAATTCTTTACCCCACAGAGGAAGCTGTGGAGGCCGAGTCCTTGAAGATTTTCAAGGCTGCAATCAGTTGGGGAATTATGAGCAATGGACAGAAGACAGGAAAGTGGAATTAGTGAGTGTTAGATCAGCCATGTTCTCATTAAATGGTGAAGCAGGCTGGAAGGGCTGAATGGCCTCCTCCTGTTCCTAGTCCTTATGGTCCTTCTTTCACCCTCTTTAGTTGCATTCTCTCTCAGAGGTGGATTCACAATAAAACACATCGTGCCTTGTCACAGGATCTCAACCAGCTGGGGTGGGGCTGTGCTGGTAGTGTTTGTGGACAGTTCTTGGGCATTATTCAGAGTCTGATATTGCCATTATTTGACTATCAGAAGGCAATGTAGAGTAACATCAGACTCTAATTGGTCAAGTTTCTTTGGAGCAAAACACTACCAAATTCATTGAGGTGACAAGAGGGAGAGAATCAGCAGTCAAGGTGAAGACCACCTGTGTTTTTTGCGGAAGAAAACAGGTTTCTCGATCTCAACCCAGGGCTGGGGAGGGCAGGCCATAGCCAGGTTGTCCGCAGAGAGGCCAGGTTGTCAAGCGAGGCGAAGTGTTGGTCATCGAGGAGAGTGGCAGGGCAACTCGTCCACCTGGGCAACAGTGAGGGAGGGTGGGAAGCCTGGTGGTCAGCAGAGAGACGAGGTTGGCGAGGTGAGGTGCGAGGCAGGGAAAAACTGGAATGGGGACAAAACTGGGAGAAGGGAAAAAGCTAGGATGGGAGAAACCGGTGATGGGAATAAAATTGGAAGAGGTGTTTGTGTGGGGGGGGGGGGGGAAGTCCCCGCGAGTGAAGAGGGCAATGCTCGAGCAGAGTCAGGGGAATGGTGGGCTGGCGCTGCTGAATTTCAGCAATTAATACTGGGCGGCCATGGTGAGGAGATGGCTGGTGGGTGCGCATGGAGGCGGCTTCTTGTAAGGGCACAAGTCTGGGGGCGCTGATAACAGCGCCTCTGGCGTTCCCGCCTGCGCGATACTCCACTAGTCCAGTGGTGGTGGCGGCCCCGAGAGTCTGGGGGCAGTGGAGCAGACATGTGGGAACAGAGGGGGCATCGGTGTGGTCCCCAATCTGCGATAATCACCGGTTTGCCCCGGGGAGGGTGGACAGCGGGTTCCGAATTTGCTGGAGAGCGGGCATTGCGAGGATGCCCGAGTATAAGGGCGCTGGAGGAGAAGTTTGCATTGATGGGGGGAAAAGAATTTTGATATCTGTGGGCATTTCTGCGGAGGCAGGTACCAACCTTCCCAGTCCTGCCACTAAGGGAGATTCAGGATAGGGTGGTTTCTAGAGGATGGATAGGAGAGGGAAGCGTCTCGGACATATATAAAGAGCTTATGTGTTTGGAGGAGACGCAGACCAAGGAACTGAACCAAAAGTAAGATCAAGGGTGGGAGTTAGAGGAGGCCCTTTGGACAGACGTGTTGGGTAGGGTCAATGCAACCGCAACAGGTGGCAGGCTCAGCCTCATCCAATTTAAGATCCAATTTGGGGGGGGGGGGGGGGGGGGGGGGGGGGGGGGGGGGGGGGGGGGGGGGCAGCGAACCATATCCAGATCAGATGTTCTGGGCATGCCCAAAACAGAGGGGATTTTGGTAGGGGTTTGCCGACATCCTGTCCAAGGTATTAAATACGAGGGTTTCAATGAGTCCAGAGGTGGCGATTTTCAGGGTGTCACAGGATCTGGGAATCCAGGAGGAGAAAGAGGCATTTGCTTCCCTGGTAGCCCGGAGGCGATATTACTAGCATGGAGGGACGCAAAGCCCCCGACCCGAAATCGAAGACCTGGCTATCGGACATGGCTGGCTTTCTCTGCCTGGAGAAAATTAAGTTCACCATGAGAGGATCTCTTTTTTTCATAGAATTTACAGTGCAGAAGGAGGCCACTCGGCCCATTGAGTCTGCACCGGCTCTTGGAAAGAGCACCCCGCCCAAGCCCACACCTCCACCCTATCCCCATAACCCAGTAAGCCCACTCAACACTAAGGGCAATTTTGGACACTAAGGGCAATTTAGCATGGCCAATCCACCTAACCTGCACATCTTTGGACTGTGGGAGGAAACCGGAGCACCCGGGGGAAACCCACACAGACACGGGGAGAGCGTGCAGACTCCACACAGTGACCCAAGCCGGGAATTGAACCTGGGCTGGATCTGTGAAGCAATTATGCTAACCACTATGCCAAGGTGTTGCCCATAGGGATGCCCGCAGCATGCTCCCTTTTTATGGGATCATGCTGCGCACAAATTTAATGCTGCATTTCCTGCATTATAACACTATCTCACTGGCAGTGAAGCACGTTGAGAAGTCCAGTGGTTACGAAAAGTGCTACTATAAATGCAAGTCGTTCTTTCTTATTTATCACTGATAATGCAATACCCCTGCAACTACCTTGCATTAAGGCTATTGCGGAATTGCCAACTTCTTTGAAAATATTGAACAGCTTTTGTTATTTTTCTCGCTTGGGGCTATCAGCAAAATTTTCAGCCACGTCTTCTGTGGAGCAGCAGCTCTGTTAGGGTTCGCCCGGAGGTGGCAACCATTCGTCGACTTCTTCGCAGAGAATTAATTGCTTTTATTGCTGTTACAATACTAAAGAAATACCTCAATAAAACGTTTATTAAAAAAAGAATTTAATAAAATTGTAATAGGTGGAAGAACTGGTAGTGAGGGGGTGCGAAAGGTTACAAAGCTAGGATGGGGATACAAGAGGGGATAAGATAATATCAAATAATACTAAAAGAAGACATTGAGTGGTAGCAGGTGGAAAGTATTCCACCTGGAGGACGGTGACCAGTGGTGTCCGCGGGGATCTGTTCTGGGATCTCTGCTCTTGGTTTTTATAACTGACTTGGATGAGGAAGTGGAAGGGTGGGTTGGTAAGTTTTCTGATGTCACGAAGGTTGGTGGAGTTGTAGAGGGCAGTTGCAGGTTACAACAGGACATTGACAAGACACAGAGCTGGGTTGATAAGTGGCAGATGGAGTTCAATCTAGATAAATGTGAAGTGGAAGATCAAATTTAAATGCTGAATACAGGGTTAAAGTGTTGGAAGTCTTGGAAGTGTGGAGGAACAGAGGGATCTTGGGGTCCATGTACATAGATCCCTCAAAGTGCAACACCTGCCCCTTTACCTCCTCCCTACTCACTGTTCAAGGCCCAAAACACTCCTTGTCAGGTTGAAGTGTTTCATTGGCACCTGCTTCTATTTGATTCAGTGTATTTGCTGCTCCCAATACGGTCTCCTCTACATTGGGGAGACTAAACGCAGACTGGGTGACCGCTTTACGGAACATCTTTGCTCAGTCCACAAGCAAGACCCCAACATTCCTGTTGCTCACTATTTTAACGCAGCATCTTGTTCTCATGTCCGTCCTTGGCCTCCTGCAATGCTCCAGTGAAGCCCAATGCAAGCTGGAGGAGCAGCATCTCATCTTCCAGTTCGGCACGTTGCAGCCCTCATGACTCAATGTTGACTTTAGCAACTTTAGACTTCGACCTTTCTCCTCTATCTTAAATCCCATTTATTTTATTAGAATTTTTGCATTTTTAAGGGCGGCACCTGGCACAGTGCTTAGCACTGCAGCCTACGGCGCTGAGTACCTGGGTTCGAATCCTGTCCTTGGGTCACTGTCTGAGTGGAGTTTGCACTTTCTCCCCATGTGTGCATTGGTTTCACCCCCCACAACCCAAAAGATGTGTACGTTAGGTGGATTGGTCACGCTAAATAATATTAATAATAATCTTTTATTGTCACAAGTATGAAGTTACTGTGAAAAGCCCCTAGTCACCACATTCCGGCACCTGGATATGCTGGTACGGGAATTGAACCTGTGCTGCTCGCCTTGTTCTGCATTGCAAACGAGTTGTCTAGCCCACTGAGCTAAACCAGTCCTGTATTGCCCCTTAATTGGAAGAAAAAATAATTGGGTATTCTAAATTTATTTAAAAAAAGAAAAAAAAAGATTTTTTTCATTATGCATATAAAGCAACAATCCCTCAAAACTGGTTCAGTACATCTGCTTCTCTGTACATGAGTACAGAAAAAGAACGGCAACACAGTTGGTTCTTGGGCTTGGCGCCTCCAACCATACAATAGGAAAAAAAACAGAGAAGCTCGACAATAGGGGAGGAGGATAAGATCCTGTAAACATAATGTGATGCACGCCTGTGTACGGCAGATTCAAAATGGTGCTACATAACTTATGGAAAACCTTGCAGGAGCAATTCAGACTTGGCAGAACCCAGAAATATGTTTCGGAATGCATTCGATTCAGAACCCTATAGAGATACGGCTGTTCTCCTGTGCCACAAAGGTTAGCATTGGTCTCTCTCTCTGAACCCACCCAATGTCTTGACCTCAGACTTTGTCAAATTAATTTTGCAGCTGGAGAAAAGGCTACATCTATCCACCACGTCAATAATAGTAAGAACAGAAACGTCCAGCTTAGACGCAAATAACATTTCATCCGTGTATTGTGTGATCTTATGCTGCTTCCCTCCATTATGTAAACCAAAAACTGAAGTGTCCTGTCCAATTGCCTCTGCCAGGGGTTAAATAGCTATTGAAATAAATAGTGGGGATAACGAGCACTCCTCTCTAGTCCCTCGTTGGAGACTAAAAATTTCAGACTTATAACCCACCCATTAAGGACTTACATTGTGGGACTTTGTAAAGCACCTGTATCCATTGAACATACTTCCTTCCCAATGCGAATTTCTGCAGTGTTCAAAGTAAATAATTCAACCCTAACTGATCAAAAGCTTTCTCTGCATTTAAGGAGATCACTGAAATACCCAAATAACATTCAATAGTTTGCCAAGATTGTTACCAGAATTCCAGCCTTTATCAACCCAGTCTGAATGCCCTGGGAGATCAGTGGGAGAACTTCCTCCAGGCGCCGCACAACACTTTAGTCAACAACTTCAAATATACACTCAGGAGCCAAATTGGCCTATAGGATGTGTTGTGTTAATCACACGATGCCTCGTGTGTTTTACAGTGGGAAACCCTCTTCTAGTATTCTGCCCGGTGATTGGTTGTGCACTGTCCTGTGTGTTGATTGGCTGTACTGAGTGTCTGTCACTGCCTGGCTGTATCTCATTATGTGCACGAGTGCATATAATGACAGGATGCACACTCTTTTAAGGATTCTTGCCCGTCTTAAGAATTAAGGAAATATTCACTTCCCGAAGGCTCTGTGACAACAGACCTGCTTCAAATGAGTGACTATAATGGCCAATCAGCGGATCTAATAGCAAATCTTTCAATTAATTGTAAAACTCACATCAAAAACCCATCAGGCCCCGAGGCCTTACCAGATTGAAGCTCCTTCGATGAAAGAGCCACTTTCCCTTTAGAAGTTGGAGGATCTCGGACTAACCTTTGGTCCTCAGCGATCACTGTGAGCTGAAGATGAAAAGAAGCGCTCCACAGTGTCAGTGCATCCCCAGACTGGTCTGATTTATATAAATTGGTATAAAAACCTTAAATGTTTTGTTGGTATCCTCAGTTTTTATCAGTTTTGGAATTAAGTGCATAGCTCGAGGGTCAACCCTCTTCATCCAAAAGGCCAAGTATCTGCTGGCTTCTTTCCAAATTCATACAACTTCTGTTTCACAAACTTTAATCTCCTCTCCGCCCACAGAGCCTGCAAGGAGTCCAGTGCAGCACAAGTTGCACAAATTTATTTCAACGAGTGATTAGGACTCCTACCATCCTTCCTCTCAGCTTCCACCAATTTTATTTCCACTGACGCTGCCGCTCAAACATTTTATGCCTATTTTTGGCCATGTATGAAATGACTTGTCCCCTAGAATAAGCCTTAAAATTTCCCTCAGGTTCAAGGGGCTGACATCAGAGAGGGAATTGATTGAGCGGATGTGATCAAAAATTTAGTATTCAAATATGTGGTAAAAGAACTATCCCTATCAGAGCACATCAAATCTCCATGATCCAGATCCCACGTGTGGGGAGTTGGGGGGGGGGGGGGGGGGGGGGGCGGCGGGAGGAAGTCTCCTCAAGTAAAACAGGAGCAGATGAGAAGCAGAAAACTGATGATTCAATTCTTATCCCTCAGAGGGGAGCCATGCGGTGCCGTGGTTAGCACTGAGACTGTGGCGCTGAAGACCCGGGTTCGAATCCCGGCCCTCGGTCACTGTCCGTGTGGAGTTTGCACACTCTCCCCGTGTCTGCGTGGGTTTCACCCCCACAACCCAAAAAGATGTGCAGGCTAGGTGGATTGGCCACCCTAAATTGCCCTTTAATTGGGAAAAAAATAATTGGGTACTCTAAATTTTAAATAAGACAAAAAAAAAATCTTATCCCTCGGATGTAGTGTTCTCCACACATCTGAATACTCCACCTCCTCTCAAACCAGCGCTAGTGCCCTTGCCTGTTTGGGTGGAGGTGGCTTCTGGTCACAGGAAGTATTTCCATCAAAGGGAAGATGACTATGAAGTTTCCATCTATAAAGGAATTAGCTGGCACCAGTTCATCAAAGTCCATGAAAACTAGTGCCCAAATCAGGGGAATAATTTAGAGGACCATACATAATCATCAGAGACTAATTCCTCAGATTAAAAGGTCCCCAAATCACATATCGACTCCCTTGTATTTCACACAGTTCTCTATTTTGAAACTAAATTCATATTTCCGTTGACTAATATTGCTACACCCCAACTACTGGTCGAAAATGAGATGCACAAAACTGTCCCACCTAGTCCCGCCTCACAAAGTGTTGCTCGTCATCTAAATGAGCCTTAGAACATAGAACAGTACAGCACAGAACAGGCCCTTCGGCCCTCGATGTTGTGCCGAGCAATGATCACCCTACACAAACCCACGTATCCACCCTATACCCGTAACCCAACAACCCACCCCTTAACCTTACCTTTTTAGGACACTACGGGCAATTTAGCATGGCCAATCCACCTAACCTGCACATCTTTGGACTGTGGGAGGAAACCGGAGCACCCGGAGGAAACCCACGCACACACGGGGAGGACGTGCAGACTCCACACAGACAGTGACCCAGCCGGGAATCGAACTTGGGACCCTTGTTGCTGGAAACTACATCAACTTTCCTTTTTAAAGGAACGTCAAAATCTTTTTTCCTTTAATAGGACAATGTGTTCCCTGCACCTTCCAGGAGCAAAGTAGTTATCACCATTGCCCAATCAGCCAGAGAAAATATCGGATGAGATTTTTGAACCACGTTTGTGCATGCACCAATACCTCCCCCATCTCCAGTCATACCAGCAGCACAATAGATGGAAAAGAGTCCTGCCTGTCCCATTGCAGGATCCTGTTAGCAATTCTTTAACCCCAAAATGAAAAAATAAAATTCACAATGACACTATGGACATTCCTCAATGCATGGAATCCCTACAATGCAGAAGGAGACCATTCAATCCATCAAGTTTGCACCGACCCTCCATAAGAGCACCCTACCTCGGCCCAATATCTCGCCCCATCCCCATAGCCCCACTTAATCTGCGCATCTTTGGACTGTGGGAGGAAACTGGAGCACCCGGGAAACCCACACAGACATGGGGAGAATGTGAAAACTCCACATATATAGTCACCCAAGAGTGGAATTGAACCTGGGTCCCTAGTTCTGGGAGGCAGCAGTGCCACATGCGAGGACTTGTAGTGCTATCCCTATAAACTTTCCTTCATTACACTCAGAAAAGAGGAGAAAAGATAAGCCAGAATGACACTGGGCGCCAAATGCCCTTCCCTCATTTTGACCTCACCCTTGAAGACTGAAATAACTCACACACCTCCCGGCATTGAGTCTACTCGTATTTATCATGACTGAAGTATGGAGACCATAAAGCAGAGATTACTGTCATAAAGTACAGATAAGAAGAGAAGGCTAATATCCATCACGTAGCCCTATCATACCACCTACATATCGCATCTCTCAGCTAGAAGGAGCACGCTCAAAATAAATTGAAAATCCAGAGATTCTGAAGGGTAAAACATTCAATATAGTGCTGAACTGGTAACATATCCCTGCTAACATGATTAATCACAATATAGGACAAGCGTTATAAGAACAGGGTCCAGATTTTACAATGAGCCGCAGAGTGTTACTCCAAGTTATTGCCTTCCACAAAGTTCACAAAAGTCAAGGCCTTAGCCAGATTATCGAATCTCTTTTATGGAGTTGTCAGATACTAACCTCTTAAAACAGGGCATAATTCATCCCGACAGCCTTAGAACAAAGAAAAATATAGCACAGGAACAGGCCCTTCGTCCCTCCAAGCCTGACGGCTCATGATACCAACCTTGGCCAAACCCTCAGCATTTCCTTGTGCTGTAACCCTCTATACCCATCCTATCCATGTGTTTGTCAAGATGCCTTTTGAACGCCGTTAATGTATCTGCTTTCACAACCTCCCCTGGCAACAGAAAAAACCTGCCCCGCCCGTCTCCTCGAAACTTTGTCCCCGGACCTTAAACCTATGCCACCTGGTGACTGACCCCTCCACCCTGGGAAGCTGCTTATGAAATCTGAGAAAGCTGGCTGCCACGATTTTGAAACTGGATCGGAAAGCTGGCTGCATTAAGTTGAAAAGGGCACATCGTATCCTGTCTGAGGCCCAGGGACAACCAACGTCCTCTGCCTGTAATTATCTGTTTTCATCATTTTGGAGGTCACCAGCGAATTTGGGAGGCCACCCACTCTATCCATGCCCCTCAATTTGTAGACCTCTATCAGGTCACCCCTCAAACTCCACCTTTCTAATGAAAACAGTCCAAGTCTATTCTGCCTCTCCACATAGCTAACATCCTCCAGACCAGGCAACATCCTGGTAAGCCTGCTCTGCACCTTCTCCAAAGCGTCCACATCATTCTGATAGTGTGGCAACCAGAATTGTGCGCAATATTCCAACGGCCTTACCAAGGTTCTATACAATTGTAGTATGACTTGCCAGTTTTTATACTCGATGCTCCGTCCAACGAAGGCAAGCATTTTTTTTGAGTCACTTTCTCACCTTATTGAAGCCTCTACACTTCTGCTGTGTTATCGCTGAAAAATCGTGGAAGAAAGAGACCCTGGCCCCCTCGTAGAGCCAGGTCTCACCACACCTCACTGCCTCCAACATTCTCTGGTAACCTCCGAAATGATGAAAACGGATAATTACAGGCAGAGGACGTTGATTGTCCCTGGGCCTCAGAGGCAGGATACAATGTGCCCTTTCCAACTTAATGCAGCCAGCTTTCCTATCCAGCTTAAGAATCGTGGCAGCCAGCTCTCACAGATTTAATAAGGAGCTTCCCCTCTCCTCCTGGCAAACCAATGACCCAGACATTTTCCTCTGGCCTCAGTTCTCTAGATCCTCCAGGATTTCGGACATACAAACTAGTTGATTTTCCAGGGATTGCAGTTGGG
The DNA here is from genome assembly GCF_902713615.1 of Scyliorhinus canicula. NCBI lineage: Eukaryota > Metazoa > Chordata > Chondrichthyes > Carcharhiniformes > Scyliorhinidae > Scyliorhinus > Scyliorhinus canicula. The sequence goes on from NC_052164.1 coordinate 57,317,382, forward strand.
CCTCAGCTGAGGAAGTTACATTTTCAATGATCATTCTCTCCTCGGTTTCATCGAGCCTATTATTAGTATTTTGCAGCTTAGTCTTGTGAGCATTAATATTCTGTGCCACAAAGCGGAGTTTATCGTCAATATCTTTAATGATGTTTGCAGTCATCATCTGCAATATCTTTGAGTGCCGGAACAAGAGCTCACTAGAGGACCATGTACTGAAGAGTCAGCTCTACTCCAGTTGCAACTGGCTGCTCACTTTTCGCAATGATTTTCTATTCGGATTCCTCAGCATTTTCTCAACACCTCTTAGCCAGAAATCTTCTCAGGGCATGCTAAAAAGTATTCACTCCCAGATTAGGTAGTGTCGCGTAAATGAGAGGTTAAAGAACCCACGGAAACACCGTGATCCCCACTTCCTTTGTTTAATATCCCATACATGCATTGCCTCAATGCAAACCCCTCCCTCTCACACCAGGCTGACTGTTTTTGTTCTTAAAGTTGCTACTTTTTATTGCAGTTTCTACATTTCTAACCATATTCTCCCTCCTTTCAGCTCTACAAAAGTCTATGACTCAAAATGTTGACTCTATTCCTGTCCTGACCAATACTGGCAGACCTGCTGAGTTTTTCCCATCATCCTCTGTTCCAGCATTTGAAAGATACATTTAAAAAGCAAGATCTTGACAGTACTTACTTCAAATGACTCATGCTAACCAGGAAAGAAATAGTAAATTAAAAGAGTTGTACGTAGCTGCTGTGGGAGTGAAGGGTTTAGACTCCTGGGGAATTGGAACCAGTTTTGGGACAAAGATAGCTAGTTCAGGAAGGCTATCTTCCTGAAGGCTATCGTCGGCTTTTGCCTATGATCTTGCAGGAGAGCGTGGGGAGGAGATAACAAGATGACAATACAAAGCAAAAGGAAGAGAATAGGGTCTGTAAAGATATATCAGGCGGGATTCTCCCGTACCCGGCGGGACGGAGTGGCATGAACTACTCCGGCGTCGGCCCGCCCCAAAGGGGCGGAATCCTCCACATCTTCAGGGGCTAGGCCGGCGCGGAATGGTTTGCGCCCCGCTGACTGGTGTGGAAGGTCTTTGGCGCCACGCCAACCGGGGCCGAAGGGACTCCGCCGGCAGGCGAGAGTCCGCGCATGCGCGGGAGCGTCAGCGACTGCTGACATCATCCCCATGCATGCACGGGTGGGGGGGGGGGGTCACCTACGCGCGGCCATCGCGGAGGCCGACACAACCAACGTATGGGATAAGAGTGCCCCCACGGCACAGGCCTGCCCACGGAATGGTGGGCCCCGATCGTGGGCCAGGCTACCGTGGGGCACCTCCCGGGGCCAGATCGCCCCGCACTCTCCCTCCCGCCCACCCCCCCCCCCCCCAAGAGGACCCCGCAGCCCGCCCGCGCCAATTCACGCTGGCAGGACTGGCCCATCGCGGGCCGGAGAATTCGGGCAGGCCCGGGGCCCATTGAGTCGGGCCCATTGAGTTCCTGGAGCTATTGGGGGGAAAGCGGGAACAGGTTACTGAGTCGGGTGATCGGCCATGGTCATAATGAATGGTGGATCAGGCTTGAAGGGCAGAATGGCCTCCTCCTATTTTCTGTTTCCATGAGAAATCTAAAATACAATGTCTAAACAAGATAGAAAGCGAGAAGTGAAATTGCGCACTAACTGAGCTTCAGAGAATCTTAGTCCCATCCTCACACCCGGATTCTTCCTCTCTCTAGACCTCCTTTGCAATGAAAAAAAACACCAAAATCATTGAGTCCCTTGCTGTGATACTGGTTGTCGGAAGATGTGCAGTGAGCTGTCGTGCAGCGCGGGGCAGAATGAAATGGAGAGCAGTAGAAGAAACCTTGGGCAGTGCAGACTATAGGACAGCTAGCGGAACCCAATTTTAACCGTTAACGTGAGCGGAACCACAGAGACCCAAGTTCCTTATTGTCACACCAGTATCGTTCCCCAAAGTCCACTGGAACTTGGCAAGGGAAGCTGGTAGACAGGCAGGGTGACCTGACCAGATTTGGGCCTCCTGCAGGACTGTAATCGATGGGAGCTGCTCTTCACTCACCACCCAAGCTGATTTTCATTGTCTCGTCTGATGCCACAGTGTCAGGAAATGGAATCTTTAAAAGATCCCCTGGGTCAGAGAATTTACCTTAAACACCTGCAGCTCCACTAAACACCAGTTGTCTGACAACTTCCTTGGCATTGCTACATGTGTCATTCAAATGTAATTCTTCAGAGTTTAAACGATAGTCTTGTGAGGTAACCTGTTTAACTGGTGTGAGACTCGTTCTTCTTTGCTACTGCTATTTAAAGGTTCCTACCTCTATTTACTCACTGAACAAGAGGTGTTTCAGCTTGCCAAAGCTCATTACCTCATTAACAATAAGATTTTATATTGTTTTTCTGGCACAGAGGTTGTTAGGCCTGGAATGATTGTCAAGCTGCTTCTGAAAGCTTGTCTCTACAGGTCTGGGCTGTAAAGTGGAGAGAAATAATGGAAGGCCTGTCATTAATGTATATTTGCATATTCATTCTTAATTCCTGCTAGAGGTCTACAAAATTATGAGGGGCATTGATGGACCATCAATTCACACGAGTTGAGTTGTAGAAGAGAACAGTGGTTTTAATAAGCGAAGAAGTATGTCAGCCTGCTTCTGCTCCCACACTGAGAGCTGGCCACAGGTCTACCGATTATATACCTCCCCCGAGGGGCGGAGCCAACAGAAGCATCAACAGAACAACAGTAAGTAACAGTGAATAAGAACAACAGTGAACATATATATGGTGGTGGATAACAGTAGGACGAATAACGGTAAATGTATATATTTATATATATATAGCAATACATGGTTCACCACATTCACCCCAGTTTAAAAAAAGTCCAACGGGGGTGAAGTGGACTCACAGGTCGAGTCTGACAGGAGCCTTGGTCTTCCGCCGTGATTGCCTCAGCCCCGGCTGCGGTGTGGGCACAGGTGGCGGGACCTTCGACTCTGGGAGCATGTCGTGGGAGATGGTGTAGGGGCGGGGGAGGTGGTAACAGCCCCAGGGAGGGCTGCCAGTGCCAAGTTCCGCCACATTCGAGTGATGGTGATAGGCGGTGTAGGGGTGGGCGCGTTGGTGATGGTTGCTGGGGAACCTGCGGGTGCCAAATCCTGGAGGGAGACCGTGTCCTGCCGTCCATCGTGGTAAACCACATATGCATACTGAGGGTTTGCATGAAGGAGCCGAAACCTCTCGACCAGGGGGTCAGACTTTTAGCTCCTCATATGCTTCCTGAGGAAGACAAGCCCTGGTTTGTCAGCCAGGACGGAAGCGAGACCCCGGAGCTGGACTTCCTGGGGAAGGTAAACAAACGTTCGTGAGGGGTCTCATTAGTGGCGGTGCAGAGAAGCAACCGTATGGAGTGGAACGCGTCGGGAAGGACCTCTTGCCAGTGGGAGACCGGGAGACTTCTAGACCGTAGGGCAAGAAGGCGGCCATCCAGACCGTCGCATTCTCCCTCTCCATCTGCCCGTTTCCCCGGAGATTGTAGCTGGTAGTCCTGCTTGAGACGATGGCCTTACTAAGCAGGAACTGACGCAGCTCATCGCTCATAAAAGGGGAGCCCCGATCACTGTGGATGTAGGTGGGGAAACCAAACAAGGTGAAGATGCTGTGTTGGGCCTTGATGACAGTGGCTGAGGTCATGTCGGGGCATAGGATGGCAAATGGAAAACGGGAGTACTCGTCAACACTGTTGACGCTGAGGCGCTCAAAGGGGCAGGAGGCCTTCACCAGGTGAGCCCTGTCTGGCCAATAGAAGTGCGGCTTGCACTCCGCGCAGACTTGGCAGTCCCTGGTCATGGTCCTGACCAGGGCAGGTTGCGGGCCTTGATGAAATGGAGAAGGCGGGTGACCCCCGGGTGACAGAGGTCATTGTGGATGGCCCGAAGTCGGTCTTCTTGCGCACTGGCGCATGTACCGCGGGACAGGGCATCTGGGGGCTCATTGAGCTTCCCAGGACAATACAAGATATCATAGTTATAGGTCGAGAGTTTGATCCTCCACCTCAAGATCTTGTCGCTCTTGAAGGCAACCGACCGTTGGTCAGAGAGAGGACAGTGAATCTCCTGCCGGCCAGGTAATGCCTCCAACGTCGCACTGCTTCCACAATGGCTTGAGCTTCCTTCTCGACAGAGTGCCGAATCTCGGAGGCATGGAGGGTACGGGAAAAGAAAGCCACGGGACTTCCTGCCTGGTTGAGGGTAGCGGCCAGGGTAAAGTCCGACGCATCGCTCTCCACCTGGAATGCAATGGACTCGTCCACAGAGTGCATCGTGGCCTTGGCAATGTCTGTGTTGATGCGGTCGCAGGCCAGGCGGGCCTCAGCCGTCAGGGGAAAAACGGTGGATTTGATAAGTGGGTGGGCCTTGTCCACATAATTGGGGACCCACTGGGCATAGTAGGAAAATAACCCCAGGCATCTAAAGGGAGAGGTAGCCATGCTACAGGAGACGCACCTAAATCTTGCGGACCAAACAAGATTGAGAAAAGGGTGGGTGGGTTCTATTCAGGGCTGGATTGGGGCTGGTTTAGCTCACTGGGCTAAATCGCTGGTTTTTAAAGCAGACTAAGGCAGGGCAGCAGCACGGTTCAATTCCTGTACCAGCCTCCCCGGACAGGCCCGGAATGTGGCGACTAGGAGCTTTTCACGGTAACTTCATTGAAGCCTACTCGTGACAATAAGTGATTTTCATTTCATTTTATTTCAAAGACCAGAGGAGTAGCAATCCTGGTGAAGCAAACGGGTGGCTTTTGGAGGCAGGGAATATTGTAGCTCATGCATTATCAAAATCGGGGGCACGACCCGCGGGTGGGTCACGGGTGGGTGTCGGGAGGGTCGCGGAGCCGTCCGTCGCGGCACTCCCGATCGTGCAAATCTGCGGGCAACAGCCGCAACAGCCGGCTGTTAGAAATGCCGGCTGCAAGCGACCTTCAAAATGGCCGCAAACATGTAAAAAAAAAAGCGGCTGCACTGCGCATGCGTGCCCGATCATCGGCACGCATGCGCAGTGCAGCCACGGCAGATTTTTGTTTTACAAGTTCGGGGGGGGGGGGGGGGGGTGGCGGGCAGTTTATTTGATAAAACTTTACCGGAACAAAATGCAGAACTTTGGACAGATGGAGATTCCATACTTTCTGACACCGGAAGGCTTCACCTTCATCCAACAGGTTCCATTGGAGGAGCGTGTACGAGGGGCAAAGGGACCCAAAACCATTTCCTCCATTTTTGTCAGCAGCAAACAAGGCAAGAGAAAATGGTGGGTCACGCAGGTCGGCAACGCAGGCTGTGAAGGTCGGCCGGTTGGTAAAAATGGGTCCCCGGAAAAAAAGTTTGAAGAACACTGTTGTCGCTGACAGGGGGAGCAGATACATAATGGTCAGTGGGAAACTGCAGGGGACCTGGGTGGTGCTAGTGAACGTTTACGCCCTGAACTGGGCGATGTGGAATTTTTGAGACGCATGCTGGGTAAAATTCCAGACTTAGATTCACACAATCTGATTATGGGGGGGGTGACTTCAACACAGTTAGACCCGGTACTGGACCGGTCAAACCCCAGGTTGGGGAAGCGACCAGCTGCGGCTAATGAACTGAGGGGATTCATGGAACAGGTGGGGAGCGTAGACCTGTGGAGATTCGCCCGATCGAGGGCGAAAGAGTTCTCTTTCTTTTCCCATGTCCACAAAGTCTACTCCCGCATAGATTTCTTTGCGATGAGCAGGGCGTTGATCCCCAGGTGGAGGGGACAGAATATTCGGCCATTGCAGTCTCTGATCATGCTCCATACTGGGTGGATTTGCGTCTTGGGGGGAAAAAGAGGTCATCCCCCACTATGGAGGCTGGATGTGGGGCTGCTGCCAGATGAGGAGGTTTGTGGGCGGATAAGGAGGAACATCAAGAATTACCTGGAAACTAATGATGTGGGGGAGGTAGCAGCGTCCACGGTGTGGGAGGCCCTGAAGGCAGTTATCAGAGGGGAGTTGATCTCTATCAGGTCCCAGAGTGGGAAGAAAGAAAGAGCGGATGGAGAAAGGCTAGTCGGGGAGATACTCGGAGTAGACAGGTGCTACACGGAGACCCCCGAGACGGGGCTACTGAAAGAGCTCCGGAGGCTGCAGGCGGAATTCGACCTGCTGACCACTGGGAAGGCGGTAGCACAGCTGAGGAAGACCAAAGGGGCTGTCTACGAATACGGGGAGAAAGCGAGTAGAATACTGGCGTGCCAACTTCGCAAGAGGGAGGCAGCCAGGGAAATTGGGGAAGTACGGGATAAGGAGGGCAACACGGTCATAGACCCAGAGGGGGTGAATAAAGGCTTTCGGCCGTTTTATGGTAAATTGTATGAGTCAGAGCCCCCGCCGGGCAGGGCGCGGGGGGGGGGGGGGGGGGGGGGGGGGGGGTTGAAATGAAGCAATTCATGGACCAACTGAGATTCCCAAAGGTGGAAGAGGATCTGGTGGAGGGACTGGGGGCCCCGATAGAGCTGGAGGAGATGGTGAGGTGATGATAAAGAGTTTTGGGGACATGCAGTCGGGCAAAGCCCCAGGGTCGGACAGCTACCCTGTAGATTTTTACAAGAGATTTTCGGAACTGCTATGCCCACTCCTGCTAAGGACCTTCAATGAGGCCAAAGAGAAAGGGACCCTCCCCCCAATAATGTCACAGGCTTCAATTTCACTCATCCACAAACGAGAGAAAGATCCGCTACAGTGTGGATCTTATAGACCGATATCGCTCCTGAACGTAGACGCTAAACTGCTGGCCAAGATCTTAGCTGCTAGGATTGAGGACTATGTCCCTGGGGTGATAGGGAAGGATCAGACAGGCTTCGTCAAGGGCAGACAATTGAACTCCAATGTACGGAGGCTTCTAAACATCATCATGATGCCGTCAGAGGGAGGGGAGGCAGAAGTGGTGGCGGCAATGGACGCGGAGAAAGCCTTTGACCGGGTGGAATGGGAGTACCTGTGTGAAGCGCTAAGAAGGTTCGGAGTCAGTGAGGGGTTCATAGGTTGGGTCCAGCTACTCTACCAGGCCCCAGTGGTAAGTGTGCGCACAAACTGTCCAAAGATGTGCGGGTTAGGTGGATTGGCCATGATAAATTGCCCGTAGTGTCCTAATAAATGTAAGGTTAAGGGGGGGGGGTTGTTGGGTTACGGGTATAGGGTGGATACGTGGGTTTGAGTAGGGTGATCATGGCTCGGCACAACATTGAGGGCCGAAGGGCCTGTTCTGTGCTGTACTGTTCTATGTTCTATGTTCTCAACAGCATGAGGTCAGAATACTTTAGGCTCCACCTGGGGACAGGGCAGGGGTGCCCCCTCTCCCCGTTATTATTCGCCCTTGTGATAGAGCCGCTTGCTGTAGCGTTGCGGACTTCAAAGAACTGGCGGGGGTTGGTTCGGGGGAGGGGGGGCAAGGAGCACCGTGTCTCACTTTATGCAGATGATCTGCTCCTGTATATTTCGGATCCACCAGAGGGGATGGGGAGGTCATGCAGATTCTGAGGGACTTTGGCAATTTCTCGGGATACAAACTAAATGAGAAGAAAAGCGAGATGTTTGTGATCCAAGCTAAGGTGCAGGAAAGAGATTGGGAGAGCTTCCGCTGAACTTGGCCGAGAAGAGCTTTCGATACCGAGGGATACAGGTGGCTCGAAAGTGGGATGCCCTCCACAAGCTTGGAGTCAGAAGAAATAGGAGAGGCATTGAATGAATACTTTTCTTCAGTGTTCACCAAGGAGAGGGGCCACGTTTTTGAGGATGCGAGTGTGATACAGGCGGGTAGGCTGGAGGAGGTAGATGTTCTGAGGAAGGATGTATTCGCAATTTTGAAAAACTTTAGGGTCGACAAGTCCCCTGGGCCAGATGGGATATATCCAAGGATTCTTTGGGAGGCAAGGGATGAGATTGCATAGCCTTTGGCTTTGATCCCCCCCCCCCCCTTGACCTTACTTTTAAGGACACTACGGGCAATTTAGCGTGGCTAATCCACCTAACCCGCACATCTTTGGACTGTGGGAGGAAACCGGAGCACCCGGAGGAAACCCACGCACACACGGGGAGGACGTGCAGACTCCGCACAGACAGTGACCCAGCCGGGAACCGAACCTGGGACCCTGGAGCTGTGAAGCATTTATGCTAACCACCATGCTACCATGCTGCCCAAAGTGACTAAGTGTGTAGATGAAGGTAGAGCAGTTGATGTCTTATACATGGATTTTAGTAAGGCGTTTGATAAGGTTCCCCATGGTCGGCTCATGAAGTAAGTAAGGAGGTATGGGATAGAGAGAAATTTGGCCAATTGGATAAGTAACTGGCTATCACATAGAAGACAGAGGGTGGTGGTGGATGGAAAATTGAGACTGGAGACCAGTTACCAGCAGTGTACCACAGGGATCAGTGCTGGGTCCTCTGCTATTTGTGATTTTTATCAATGACTTGGAGGAGGGGGCTCAAGGGTGGGTCAGTAAATTTGCTGATGACACCAAGATTGGTGGAGTAGTGGATGAGGTGGAGGGCTGTTGTAGGCTGCAAAGAGACATTGATAGAATGCAGAGCTGGGCCGAAAAATGGCAGATGGAGTTTAACCCTCATGAGTGCGAGTTGATTCATTTTGGTAGAAAAAATGTGAATGCACTGCTGAACTTTTGCTACTATTGGGCGACTAACATAGCCTTGATTAGGAAATGGATATTGGGGGAAGAGTCGACGTGGGAGTGGTTAGAGGCGGCCTCATGTAAAGGTACCAGCCTAGGGGCACTTGTAATGGCACCTTTGCCGTTCTCGCCGGCCCGCTACTCCTCTAGTCCGGTGGTGGTGGTGGCATTAAAGATCTGGGGTCAGTGGAGATGGCACCGGGGGGGGGGGGGGGGGGGGGGGGGGGGCTCGGTCTGGACCCCGATATGCAACAATCACAGATTTATCCCAGGCAAGATAGACGGAGGGTTTCAAAGCTGGCATAGGGCAGGCATTAAAAGGATGGGGGGCCTGTTCATAGACCGGACCTTCCCCAGCCTGAAAACGCTGGAGGAGAAATTCAGTTTGCCCCCTGGAAATATTTTCAGATACCTTCAGGTACACGCCTTTCTGAAAAAGCAGGTGGTATCATTTCCGCTGCTACCCCCACGCAGGATACAGGATAGGGTGGTCTCCGGCACCGGAGTAGGAGAGGGGAATGCAGCCATGCGGCACAGGCATGGGACACGCCTGGGTCAGGTGATGGCCGCGCCTCCGACGTCCACGAGGATGCCGTGTGGTCAGGCGTGAAGGCATCCAAACTCTGGAATGCTGGCTCTAATGATGTAGGTAGCTGTACCGTGTCCTTGAGGTCGAGGGCACCCCTTTCGAGCAGTTGTTGCCGGATATAACTGGACCCGACTCCGGCCACATAGGCCTGGATCATGAGTTCCATGTGTTGCACTGTCGTAACTGCCTGGCAGTTACAATTCCTGGCGAGTACCCTCAGGTCACGCAGGAATTCTGCCAGCGATTCACCAGGCCGCTGACGCCACGTGGTAAGAAGATGTCGAGCGAAGACCTCATTCACCTTCCTCACGAACTGTCCTTTCAACATTGCAACCCCCTCTTCGTACAAGGCCACGTCTCTGATTAATAGGAAAATTTTGTGGCTCACCCGGGCGTTGAGGAGACGCAGCTTGTACGCCCCGGAGATGTCGCGGTCAAGGAATCGAGGTAGGCCTCGAAACAACTTAGCCAATGCTCAAAGATTGCAGTGGCTTCAGCTGCCTGCAGGTCAAGTTCAAGTCGGTCAGGCTTAAGAGTGGCGTCCATTGTGATATTTTAGCTTATTAAATTGATGGACCATCAATTCACACGAGTCAAGTTGTAGAAGAGAACAGTGGTTTTAATAAGCTAAGCCTGCTGCTGCTCCTGCACTGAGAGCTGGTCACAGGTCTGCCAATTATATACCTCCCCCAAGGGGCGGAGCCGCAGGCAGAGCCTACAGAAGCATCAACACAACAACAGTAAGTAACAGTGAATAAGAACAAAAGTGAACATATATAGAGGGTGGATAACAGTAGATGTAATAGATAGTAGCAACATATGGTTCACCACAGGAATAGACAGAGTGGATAGTCAGAGACTTTTTGCCAGGGTAGAGGGACCAATTACCAGGGGGCATAGCTTTAAGGTGCGAGGGGCAAGGTTTAGAGGAGATATACAAGGCAAGTTTTTTTTTTATAAACACAGACGGTGGTGGATGCCTGGAACTCGCTGCCAGAGGGTGTGGTGGAAGCAGGTATGATAGTAATGTTGACAAATACATGAATAGGATGAGAATAGAATCATAGAATCTCTACAGTGCCATCAACCCATCAAGTCTGCACCGACCCCTGGAGAGAGCACCCCACCTAGGCCCATGCCCCGACCCTATCCCCGTAACTCCACCTAAGCTTTTGGGCACTAGGGGACAATTTAGCATGGCTAATCCAACTTATCTGCACATCTTTGGGTGGAGGGAGGAAAACGGAGCACCCCGGAGGAAACCCACGCAGACACGGGGAGAAAGTGTAAACTTCACACAGTCACCCAAGGCCGGAATTGAACCCAGATCCCTGGCTCTGTGAGGCAACAGTGCTAACCACTGTGCCACCATGCCGACCAAATAGAGGGATATGGCCCCAGAAGTAAAGAAAAATTTAGGTTAGTAGGGCAGCATGGTCAGCGCAGGCTTGGAGAGCCGAGGGATTGTCCCTGTGCTGTACATTTCTTTGTTCTTTTTATGCTTAGACTGTGACCCCTGATTCTGGACATCCCCATCATCTATGCTAGTACATCCTTCCTGCATCTGCCCTGTCTAGTCTTGTTCGAATTTTATAGATTTCTAGATCCCCCCTCGTTATTCTGAACTGCAGCGAATACAATCCTAACTGACACAGCCTCTCCTCTAACGAGTCTTAAATGGCTATTGTGCCTTAAAACAGGCATTATACAGGTATAATTATGAAACATGACACCAAGTCATGTAACAAAATATTAGGGCAAATGAACAAAGATTTGGTCAGCAATTCTAAGGAGTATCTCAAAAGTGGGAAAAGAGTAAAGAGGCAAACTTTAGGGAAGGAATTCCAGGGCCCAGGTTGTAGACTCATTTCAGTTAGAAGGGAGCAATTCGGTCCATTGAATCCATGCTGGCTCTCTATAGAACAATCCAAGAATTTTTAACTGGGGGCTGGCCCTAGGTTGCAGTTTCGAACCAGATTTCTTAGTTTCTCCAAGTATAGCTCCTGCAGTGCTCTCACTGATCATATTACCAAACCTGCTCAAGGGCAAGGTGCGCCACAATTTCTACACGTCACTGAGTAGCTACGAAAAGCGGATTGTTGACCTCGGATATTGTAATCAAGATTACATCATGTTAATCCAGACCAGCAACTCATCAAAATGATAAACATCTTCCCAATCGGATTGGTCACAGAAACATACAGCATAGGAGGGCAGATACTTACTGCAGAAGTGGCACCGTGGTGAAACTGGAACCAAGTTTTAATTACATTACAACAGGAACTACAGCTCAAAATATAATAATAGGTTGTAAAACCCTATATAACATTCTGAGCTTGTGAAAAGTGCAAGTTATAAACACCTGCATTTTCTTTAACATATTTAGCATGATTCACTGACCTCTGGGTATTCATCCAGCATTTCTCCCTGTGAATCACTCTCTAAAGACTCGCTCACGTCAGGCATACCGATGTGGGTATGTGACCAGTTCAGAAACTGTATCCACCAGCATTCTCTATCCAACCAAGCTACCTGGCACCATAGCACACACCAATGGTGGAATTTTAACCAAAGCATGTATGTGGTACATTGATTAGCAGTAATCCAAGAGACAGATTTCAGAGACAGAACAAGTATCAATGTCTCTGTTGCTCGGAGACACATGATCTGATTTATAAATAGAGAAAGCCATTTTAATCTAATGCGATCACCTACAATGTTTCCTCCAGACCAAACTTCCAAAAACACTCCTGGATGATCTTCCGTAAATGTGAGGCTATCCAAAACTCTGGTGCCAATGTTTGTAATTAAACCAAATCCCATTCACCCATCAGCCCCAAAATCATGGGTGGGATTCTCTCAGCCCGCGCCGGATCGGAGAATCCCTGGTATGCCGCGCGAATCCCGCCACGCCGCTCCGATCCTAGAATCTGATTCTCCGAAATTCCGAAGCGCGCATGGCGCCATTCTAATATGTTCTAAAAAAGCATCAACCAGTCATGCTGGCTGACGTTGCGGGAGGATGTGGTTGACGGCGTTGGGGGTGGGGACGGCCGTGGTTGCGGACGGTGGGGGGGGGGGGGGAAGAGAGAATCTTCCCACACATACCCCCATACCCCTCCTTTCCTCGAGGGCATCCAGGAGCGTCTCCAGGTCACGGTCCGTGAACCAGGGCGCTGCTCGGCATAGCGCCATATTGCTCCGTCGGCCGTCTGTGCGCTCACGTCGCTTTATGTGCGTCTCTGACACTCCTCTGCGGCCACGCCCCCGCGCTTCCCGCCGTGCCCATACTAGCCCTCGTGTGGACCGGAGAATGGGGCCCCAAAACGACTGTTGATGCCGGCATGCAGCACGCCCATTTTGACGCCGGCATCAACACTTAGCCCATGTATGGGAGAATCCCGCCCATAGTTCCTGTCATGTTCCTGGTCTAGCAATGCCTCAATTTTAAAACTCTCAGCCTTTATTTCATACCCCTCAGTGGCCTTTTCCTGCTCGATCTCTGGAACCACCTCCAGCCCTCCAACCCTCCTGAGATATCTGTACTCATCTAATTCTGGCCTTGAGTTTCCCCAACTTGGATGACTCCACCATTGACTGCTGTGTTTCCCACAGTCCCAGAGCTCGCCCTACTTTCCACCTTTCAAATATTTCTTTAATCCTACCTCTTCCTGCCCTAATGTTGCCCGATGCAGCTTATTGTTAAATGTTGTTTGATACAATCCTGTGAAGCACCTTCCGACATTTTATTACATTAAAGGCACTACATATGTACAAGTTATGTTGCCATTGTTGAAAATTATAACCCCAGGGTCCCCCAGGAGAAACTGCCATTTAGGAGCCATAACCTGATTAGAGTCAGTGCCTGCTTTGGTAATAATAGAAGGGGCCGTTCCTGCCGGGTGGGAGTGAGTTCAGGTATCTGCAGGTTAGGGACTTGTGCAAAATGTCTCGAGGGAATTCCCTAGGTTGCCGGGATGAACCCTGCTGGTGCGACTGCAGCTTCTGGATGTGGAAGGGAGGGAAGAATCGGGGATATACATACCCAAGTGGCTAGGGAAGCAGGGAGGTGAGCAGGTGGTGAAGATCAAGGGGAAACAGAGTTGGGAGGGGAGATCAATTGGGGAGTATGGAGTGAGGCACTGCGAAGGGTAAACGGGACCTCCTCTTGTGCAAGGATGAGCCTGATACAGTTTAAGGTGGTGCACAGGGTGCACATGACGCGGGCAAGAATGAGTGGGTTCTTTCAGGGGGTAGCAGATGAGTGCGAGAGGTGTGGGTGGGGGCCAGCGAATCACGTGCACATGTTTTGGGATTGTGAAAAATTGGGAAGATTCTGGGCAGGAGTGTTTGCAGTCTCAGCCAGGATAGTGGAGGAGGAGGTGGACCCGGACCCTTTGGTGGTGATGTTTGCGGTTTCCGAGAAGCCGGAGCTCATGTAGAGGAGGAAGGCCGATGTCATGGCTTTTGCCTCTCTTGAGTGCACGATGACGAATTGTGCTGGAGTGGCGGTCGGCATCATCATTGGGGGGTAGCAGCTTGGTTGGGTGACCTGTACGACTTCCTGCGGTTGGAGAAGATAAAATATGAGTTAAGGGGCTCAGCAGAGGCGTTTGAGAAAAGGTGGGGGATGTTTGTGACAGTGTTTGAGGAGCTATTCGACACGGGGCGGGAGTGGGGGGACGAAAAAGCAGAAAAATCTGTACAGACTGTACAGTTGAATGCTGGGAAGTATGTTTTCCGGGGTGCTTATTTGCTGTAATCTGTTTTGATACATGTTTGTAATAAAATACAATTGTTTTAGGGTAAGAGTAGGGCCAGTCAAGGACAGTGGTGGGAAGTTGTGTGTGGAAGCTGAGGAGATAAGCGAGATACTAAAAGAATACTTTTCGTCAGTATTCACTCAGGAAAAAGATAATATTGTGGAGGAGAATGCTGAGACCCAGGCTATTAGAATAGATGGAATTGAGGTGCGTAGGGAAGAAGTGTTGGCAATTCTGGACAAGGTGAAAATAGATAAGTCCCCGGGGCCTGATGGGATTTATCCTAGGATTCTCTGGGAAGCCAGGGAAGAGATTGCTGAGCCTTTGGCTTTGATTTTTAGGTCATCATTGGCTACAGGAATAGTGCCAGAGGACTGGAGGATAGCAAATGTGGTCCCTTTGTTCAAGAAGGGGAGTAGAGATAACCCCGGTAACTATAGGCCGGTGAGCCTAACGTCTGTGGTGGGTAAAGTCTTGGAGAGGATTATAAAAGATATGATTTATAATCATCTTGATAGGAATAATATGATTAGGGATAGTCAACACGGTTTTGTGAAGGGTAGGTCATGCCTCACAAACCTTATCGAGTTCTTTGAGAAGGTGACTGAACAGGTAGACGAGGGTAGAGCAGTTGATGTGGTGTATATGGATTTCAGTAAAGCGTTTGATAAGGTTCCCCACGGTCGGCTATTGCAGAAAATACGGAGGCTGGGGATTGAGGGTGATTTAGAGATGTGGATCAGAAATTGGCTAGTTGAAAGAAGACAGAGTGTGGTAGTTGATGGGAAATGTTCAGAATGGAGTTCAGTTATGAGTGGCGTACCACAAGGATCTGTTCTGGGGCCGTTGCTGTTTGTCATTTTTATAAATGACCTAGAGGAGGGCGCAGAAGGATGGGTGAGTAAATTTGCAGACGACACTAAAGTCGGTGGAGTTGTAGACAGTGCGGAAGGATGTTGCAGGTTACAGAGGGACATAGATAAGCTGCAGAGCTGGGCTGAGAGGTGGCAAATGGAGTTTAATGTGGAGAAGTGTGAGGTGATTCACTTTGGAAAGAATAACAGGAATGCGGAATATTTGGCTAATGGTAAAATTCTTGGTAGTGTGGATGAGCAGAGGGATCTCGGTGTCCATGTACATAGATCTCTGAAAGTTGCCACCCAGGTTGATAGGGTTGTGAAGAAGGCCTATGGTGTGTTGGCCTTTATTGGTAGAGGGATTGAGTTCCGGAGCCATGAGGTCATGTTGCAGTTGTACAAAACTCTAGTACGGCCGCATTTGGAGTATTGCGTACAGTTCTGGTCGCCTCATTATAGGAAGGATGTGGAAGCTTTGGAACGGGTGCAGAGGAGATTTACCAGGATGTTGCCTGGTATGGTGGGAAAATCTTATGAGGAAAGGCTGATGGACTTGAGGTTGTTTTCGTTAGAGAGAAGAAGGTTAAGAGGTGACTTAATAGAGGCATACAAAATGATCAGAGGGTTAGATAGGGTGGACAGCGAGAGCCTTCTCCCGCGGATGGATGTGGCTAGCACGAGGGGACGTAGCCTTAAATTGAGGGGTAATAGATATAGGACAGAGGTCAGAGGTGGGTTTTTTACGCAAAGAGTGGTGAGGCCGTGGAATGCCCTACCTGCAACAGTAGTGAACTCGCCAACATTGAGGGCATTTAAAAGTTTATTGGATAAGCATATGGATGATAAGGGCATAGTGTAGGTTAGATAGCCTTTAGTTTTTTTCCATGTCGGTGCAACATCAAGGGCCGAAGGGCCTGTACTGCGCTGTATCGTTCTATGTTCTATGTTTTTTAAAAAAGAGAAGGGGCCGTTCTGGTCTTTGTTTTCTTGAACGACACTGGGTTTGTGAAAGAGGTATCTATCGATGGGAAAAGTACTTCATGTGGGTATGGAATCGCTGACTAGGCCAGCATTCTAGTCCATCCCTAATTGCCCTGGAGGTGATGAGACACTTTCTTGTATTGCTGCTGTCCAATCAGTGTAGGGCCTGTTTGACCCAGTGACAGGGAACGGAACATCAACATATTTCCAAGTCAGGGCGGTGAGTGACTTGGAGGAGAACGTCCAGGTGGTGGTGCTCCCGGGTATCTGCTGCTCGTCTTTCTCAGCGGTAGAGGTCACTGGTTTGTAAGGTGCTGTCGAAGGAGTCTATGTGAGTTGCTGCAGTGCAGTTTGCTGATGGTACACACGGCTACCACTAAGTGAGCGTTTAAGGTGGTGGACGGGGTGCCAATCAAGCGGGGCTGCTTCCTTCTGGATGGTGTTGGGCTTCTCGAATGGTGTTGGGGCAGCACTCATCCAGGTGGTAGTGACCATAATTCAGAAAAAAAAGCTCCTCTCGCCATAGCTGCTGCCAAACATGCTGCAGTTTTCCAACTTTGTGTTTTTATTTCAGTTACATTTAGTTATAGACAAAGACAGACCAAGAGTAATTTTAACTAGGGAAAGGCCAATTTTAAAAAGCTGACATGACTGAGAAAACGTGGACTGGAAACACCTATTTGAAACTCAGCAAACGTCAGAATATTGGGAGGCATTCGAAGAGGAGATGCAGAAGATTCAGAAGAAAAACATACAGAGAAAGTGTGTGAGATTCTCAAATCTGTACACTCCATGACGTCAAACTGTGCACTGGGTGGGATTAGACAAATGTCTGAACCATCAGTACTGCAGAAAGCCTAGGAGTATTGAAAGTTGGGGATGAAATTTTTAAAAAACAGCAAAGCGGGCATGAAAAAATATAGGCAAATAAAAGCAGACAAACCAACATTGATAAGTACATCATGGAACAGTTAGGCCAAGTGGCATTGGAGGTGCCATGATCCATGATTCTCAATGAATACTTTGTATCTATCTGCCTTAAAAGATTATAGAAAGGATATTATTAAACTAGAAAGACTGCAGAAAAGATTTACTAGGATGCTACCAGGATGTTTGAGTTATAAGGAGAGGCTGGATAAACTGGGACTTTTTTCCCTGGAGCGTAGGAGGCTCAGGGTGATCTTATAGAAGTCTATAAAATAATGAGGGGCATTGATAAGGTAGATAGTCAACATCTTTTCCCAAAGATAGGAGAGTCTAAATCTAGAGGGCATAGGTTTAAGGTGAGAAGGGAGAGATACAAAAGGGTCCAGAGGGGCATTTTTTTCACAGAAGGTGATGAGTATCTGAAACTAGAGGAGACACACCTCCGTGTGAAGGACCAAATTAGGTTAAGGAAGGGATGGGTTCGGCAGATTTTTCACTCGGAGGGGTGTGGCGATTTTAATGAGCAAACAAAAATGGGATTCGTGAGTGCGAAGGAGGCGAGGGATCCAGGTGGGAGATATGTGATTGTGAGTGGGGTATTGGAAGGGGCACCGGTAGTGTTGGTAAATGGGTATGCCCCAAATTGGGATGATGTGGGTTTTATGAGGGAGTTGCTGGCAGCAATCCCGGATTTGGCCATGTACCAGTTGATCATGGGAGGAGATTTTAACTATGTTCTGGAGCCGAGGATGGATAGATCGAGCCCCAGGTCAATGGGTAGGGTACGAATGGCAAGAGACCTGGGGGGGGGGGGGGGGTGTTTATGGAGAGGATGGGTATGGTGGATCCATGGCGCTTTCAGAGCCCGGGGGAAGGGAATATTCCTTCTTTTCACACGTCTATAAGGTGTATTCGAGGATTGATTATGTTGTAGTGAGTCAGGAGATTTTGTTTGGGGTGGAGGGGGCAGAGTATGTGGGGATAGTTATCTCGGACCATGCACCCCACCGGCTGGATACTCGGTTCATTCCGGGACGAGAGCAGAGGCCAGGGTGGGGGTTTGACTCGGGGTTGTTGGTGGATGGAGGTTTTTGTGATAAGGTGCAGTTGGTGATTAGGGATTATGTGGAGTTCAATCAGAATGGGGAGGTGTCGGTGGGCATTTTTTGAGAAGCACTGAAGGCAGTGGTCCGGGGAGAAATTATCTCATTTACGGTTTGTGCGAATATGGAAAGGAGGGTGGAACATGACTGTCTAGTGAGCGAGATAGTGGAGATGGACAGGGAATATTTCAGGGTGCCCACCGTGGACGGAGGAAACAGTTGCAGGGCCAATTTGACAGGCTGACAAAGGGGAGAGCGGTAGGTCAACTGCGTAGGGAAAGAGGGGTGCTATGCGAGTATGGGGAGGAAGGCCGATGTCATGGCCTTCGCCTCTCTGATTGCACGGCGGCGCAATTTGCTGGAGTGGCAGTCGACATCGCCACCAGGGGTAGCAGTATGGTTGGGTAACCTGTACGACTTCCTGCGGTTAGAGAAGATAAAGTATGAGTTAAGGGGCTCAGCGGGGGAGTTTGAGGAAAGGTGGGGGATGTTTGTGACCGTGTTTGAGGAGCTGTTCTTGGCAGGGGGGAAGGGGATGGAAAAAGGAGGAAAATCTGTACAAACTATAGTTGATTGTTGGGAAGAATGTTTCCCGGGGTGTTTATTTGCTGTAACCTACTTTGATACAAGTTTGAATAAAATGCGTTTTAAAAAAAAGAGTATCTGAAACGAGTCCAGAGGCAGTAGCAGAGGCAGGTACAATTTTGTCTTTAAAAAAGCATTCAAACAGCTATGTGGGAAAGATGGGTCCAGAGGGATATGGGCCAAATGCAGGCCATTCAAACTAGTTTAGTGGTCAAAACTGGGGGCATGGACAAGTTGGGCCAAAGGGCCTGTTTTTATGCTGTGAACCTCTATGACTCGATGTAGTTAAGGGGGAGCAGAGTGAAATATTGAATGTAATAAACATAGCGAGACAAAATAGTCAGAGGGTTTAGAAATTTTAAAAAGATAAACCAGTGTGTGTGGAGTTTACACATTCTCCCCATGTCTGCATGGGTCTCACCTCCACAACCCAAAGATGTACAGGGTAGGTGGATTGGCCACGCTAGATTGCACCTTAATTGGAAAAAAAAATAAGCCACTTTGCCTCTTGACTGCTTTGAAAAGAAGGGTTAAAATAGCAAAGACTCTGGCATTCATTACCCATCCTCTCTACAGAGGACTAGAGGAATGTGCAGTGGCTCAGTGGCTAAAGGATCTGTCCGGAGTTCGAATCTCAGCAGCGCCTTCATTCTTCTGGACGGTAAGATAGCACAGTGGTTATCACTTACGTCACAACACCAGGAACCTGGGTTTGATTCCTGCTTAGGTCACTGTCTGTGCGGTGTCTGCACATTCTCCCCATGTCTGCGTGGGTTTCCTCCAGGTGCTCCGGTTTCCTCTCACAAATCCCGAAGGATGTGCTTGTTAGGTGAATTGGACATTCTGAATTCTCCCTCAGTGTACCCGAGCAGGTGCCAGAATGTTGTGACTATTGGATTTTCACAGTAACTTTATTGCAGTGTTAATGTAAGCCTATTTGTGACACAAATAAAAAATTATTTTTACTGCTGTTCATGACAATTTGGCTGCGGACCTGAATTCATTGACCATTTGCCTGGGGGCCTGTAACACCAACCTGAGCAGCAGCAAGTGGGCCCTGACCAGTCCATCTAAATAAGGACAAGACAAAATATTGCCTCTGTTTTTTTAAATGCTTGTTATAAAAGCAGCATGGTGGCACAGTAGGTAGAACTGCTGCCTCACAGCATCAGGGATCAGGGTTCAATTCCGGCTTTTGGTTACTGCCCGTGTGATGTTTGCATGTTCTCCCAGTGTCTGCTTGGGTTCACTCCAGGTGCTCCAGTTTTCTCCCACAATCCAAAGATGAGCAGGTTAGGTGGATTGGCATGCCAAGTTGCCCGTTAGAGTCCAAAGTTGTGGTTAGGTGGGGTTACGGGGATTGGGGGGGGTCGTCTTTTCAAAGGGTCAGTGCCGATTTGAAGGACGCCATTCAGCCCATTAGGAATACTATCCTTCTTCTATGGAACAGAGGGCAACTCCCAGTCCATGTTCAAAAGTAGCTGGTTACTCATTTTAATTCAAAGAAATGTAACCCGCCCCCGCACCTTCTCAAAATAACTGCAATAAATTTACAATGATGACTTAGCAGCTCAAACCAACCCAGGCAAAACCACTGGGCGTCAACAGCATAACCATCCCAGTACATCTTCTGACTCATCACTTCACAGGGCAGGAGTGAGGACAGACTCAACGAGGACAGAAATCAACAATAAATGGCTTCAATACTTTGAAAATAGCTATAACAAGAACAGCCAAAGATCGTTTACAGGATGGTAAGGCACAGAAATATTCTTGTTCATAAACTTTACGGTTTCTACTACCTCTTAAGTGATGGGAACTGGCTGAATGATAAAAAGCAGTGGGTGTTTGTGCAATTGAGGAGTGGCATGTTGGCAGGTTATTTAAAGATTGCTCCTGGATTCCTACAGTTTCTTCACTAACCTCTCGTCCAAAGATGTGCAGGTTAGGTGGATTGGCCAAAATTGCCCTTAGTGTTGGGTGGGGTTACTGGATACAGGGTTTATTAACAGGGGCTTGAGTTTAAGAGCTATGTGGTTATGCTGCAACTGTACAGGACCCTGGTGAGACCATACTTGGAATATTGTGTGCAGTTCTGGTCACCTCATTATAGGAAGGGTGTGGAAGCATTGAAAAGGGTGCAAAGGAGATTTACCAAATGCTGCCTGCATTGGAGGGTAGGTTGAGGGAGCTAGGGCTTTTCTCATTGGAGCGAAGGAGGATGAGAGGCGACTTAATAGAGGTTTATAAGATGATGAGGGGGATAGATAGAGTGCACGTTCAGAGACTATTTCCTCGGGTGGATGTAGCTGTTACAAGGGGACATAACTAGAAGGTGCGGGGTGGGAGATATAGGAGGGATGTCCGAGGTAGGTTCTTTACTCAGAGAGTGGTTAGAGTGTGGAGTAGACTGCCTGCTGTGATAGTGGAGTCGGACGCTTCAGAAACTTTCAAGCAGTTATTGGATAGGCACATGGAGCACACCAGAATGACAGGGAGGGGATAGCTTGATCTTGGTTTCGGACAAAGCTCGGCACAACATCGAGGGCCGAAGGGCCTGTTCTGTGCTGTTCTATGGGTTATGGGGTAGAGGTGTGGGCTTGGGTAGGGTGCTCTTTCCAAGAGCCGGTACAGACTCGATGGGCTGAATGGCCTCCTTTTGCACTGTAAATTCTATGATGCTATAACCACTTGGATTTAAAGACTCAATGAAAAACCAACATGCAAATAATAACAATTTAGGAGCAGGCATTAATGAGAAATAGCAGCTCTGGACCAAAGTGAAGATGGACAGAATATACCCTAAAGCACAGCATTAGCAATTAGATAGAATATAGACATGAGAAAAGTGGAATGGCAGAATAAAGAGACACATCTGGGTGGCAGGGTGACACAGTAGTTAGCACTGCTACTTCAGTGCCAGGAACCTAGGTTCAATTCCGGCCTTGGGTGACTGTGTGGAGTCTGCATGTTCTCCCCTCGTCTGCATGGATTTCCTCTGGGTGCTCCGATTTCCTCCGACAGTCCAAAGATATGAAGGTTAGGGGGATTGGCCGTGATAAATTGCCCGTTAAGTGAGGTTATGGGGATTGGCAGGGAAGTGGGCGTAGGATGGTGCAGACCCGCTGGGCTGAATGGCCTCCTTCTGCACTGTAGGAATTCTATAATTCTATTTTATGATCTGAGAATTTGTAGGTTTAGCGATCAACATATCCAATCATTCAGGAACACCCAAAACAATGACACAAGCAAACAGTAAAGCTCACACCAGAGGACACAGAAATTCCACGATGCTTTTGTCGACCTCAAGCACCACAGAAGGTTCCATGAACAGCCATGCTGGTCGGTGAATTCGACATTCTGAATTCTCCCTCTGTGTATCCGAACAGGCGTCGGAATGTGGCACCTAGGGGATTTTCATTGCAGTTTTAATGTAAACCTACTTGTGACAATAAAGATTATTATTATTAGTGTCTATGGGATCCTGCTGTGCACAAATAGGCTGCTATGTTCCCTATATTTAAAACAAAATACTCAATTCAGTGAGCATAGCTTTGTCGCGACACGTTGGATATTATGAAAACCATTTTTCTTGTTCCTTATTAGGTTTCAAACCCTCTAACAACAATAATAATAATAATCTTTATTGTCACAAGTAGGCTTACATCAACACTGCCATGAAGTAACTGACAAAACCCTCTAGTCGCCACATTCCAGCACCTGTTCGGATACACCAAGGGAGAATTCAGAATGTCCAAATTATCTAACAGCATGTCTTTCGGGACTTGTGGGAGGAAACGGAGCACCCGGAGGAAACCCACGCAGACACGGGGAGAATATGTAGACTCCGCACAGACAGTGACCCAAGCTGGGACTAAAACCTAGGACTGTGGTGCTGCGAAGCAGCAGTGCTAACCGTTGTGCTACCGTTTCTCTATCCTCCACCATTCCTGTAACTCAACCCCTTCCTTCCCAGAACCTTAAAATCCATGATTCACCACCTCACTCAGTCTTCCCATCCTTTCCGAAATCTTCATGCTTTTAAAGTTAAGAATTCTGTACTTCATCACACCTCTAACTCTATTCAGCTTCAACTGTGTCCTTTACCTTGTATTCCAAATAATAGAAACAGTGTAACCCAGGGGCTCAGTGAGCTCGACAAAAATTCTCCAGTAGTCAAGCTTCTGAACAAAAGATTTCAGAAACTGATTCTGAGCAAAAAGTGCAAAGCAACCTCCTTTCCATGTTGGGTTACACGTCATCGCTATCCATCATCAATGAAATGAAAATCGCTTATTGTCACAAGTAGGCTTCAACGAAGTTACTGTGAAAAGCAGTAACGTCTTGCTCAGAAAAGCAAGAGCAGCTAACAAAACATAACACCAAAATGAGACGGTCCTCTCACAATTACTTTCCATTCAAGCATTACAAACCTGGATTTACCCCCAAATATCCATCACACTCTCAATATCCGCCATTATGGTTTCCCGCCCAATCAGCAGTCACAGGAGCTCATTATTTGGGAAACGTTATCCAGAACACATCACTACCAGGTACTGAGCAACAAGAGGTGACGGCCAGGGCTCCCACACTCAAAACCTTTACCTTTATGGAATAGAGGTTATCATTTGAAACAGTCAGATCAGCCTGCCTCACCTTCTCAGAGCAATGTCAACTACAGAGCATGATCTGAAAAGACATATGCCAATAAACCACACCTGTGACTGGATACCGTCAGTGACTGCTAAGTCTGTACCAAATGGTGATAACACACAGAAGACAAACACCCTATTTCACAAACTTCAGAGTCCTCCAATATCAAATGGTACAGCAGGAGGTGGAATACAGCAGTTATTATAAACCCAGTACTCTATAAAACATTTATCATTCCATAACCACTGGACCTGATGAACAGGATGGTATAATTGGAGATTCTGTCCATCTTTTACAATGAGTAATAGTGGGATTAACTAAACTATGATCAGTCAAAGAGTATCCTGCAACATTAACTAGTGGAATAATGGAATTTTTTATCTAGTTGAGATGCAGAGCAGATTCCGCACCGATAGCAGTTCTGGACACTACGCTCCAGAGACTGGCACAGGCTTGGCTGCTGGTCTCAATTACTCATTCATAACGTCACACGCCATGACTCAATAACATACCTCACTCAGAGGTTTCTGTTTTTACATGACGTGTACAGCACCTTTCACAACCACTATATTCCACTTTAGAAAGAGAATCATCATTGTGATGTAGCAAACATGGCAGCCAACTGATAAACAGCAATGTTCCACTGACCAGATCATCCATTTCAGTGATACTGGTTATGGGGTAAATAATAACTAGACCACCAGGGAGACTCACTTGCTCTAATAGTGCCATGGTTTCTTTTATATTAATCATTGAATCCCTACAGTGCAGGAGGCCACTCAGCCCATTGAGTCGGCGCCAACCCTCCAAAGGAGCACGCTACCTCGGCCCACTACCCGACCCTATTCCCATAACTCCACCTAACCTGCACATCTTTGAACTGAGCTTCGAGGCAGATAGTGTTTGGTTTAACATCTCATCTGAAAGATGGTAAGAGTGTGGAGTTTCCTTAGTACTGGGAGTGTCAGCCTACATTTTGTGCACAAGTCTCTGGCATGGGAATCTTCGGACTCAAGAAGCAAACCTTAGAACATAGAACATAGAACAGTACAGCACAGAACAGGCCCTTCGGCCCTCAATGTTGTGCCGAGCCATGATCACCCTACTCAAACCCACGTATCCACCCTATACCCCTAACCCAACAACTCCCCCCCTTAACCTTATTATTAGGACACTACGGGCAATTTAGCATGGCCAATCCACCTAACCCGCACATCTTTGGACTGTGGGAGGAAACGGGAGCACCCGGAGGAAACCCACGCACACACGGGGAGGACGTGCAGACTCCACACAGACAGTGACCCAGCCGGGAATCGAACCTGGGACCCTGGAGCTGTGAAGCATTGCTAACCACCATGCTACCGTTCTGCCTAAAGCACCTTCTCCCAACTGATCCAAGGCTGAGTAAATAGCCAGCTCCACATTCTCAAAAATGATTTCTCCAGATCAGAACCAATGATTGTAACATAGTGAGAGAATATCAGTTACCTGTAGATTCTAATCAAATCCCAGATAGACAGTTTGGGCCACCATAACACCTGCCCTAACTCTCTTTAGAACAGGATTCCAAATTCATTTTTAAAAGTCTCCCAGCTGAGTGCGTCATCTGGAAGAAAACTTTTAAACTTGCCATCGCCGAATTTAGCGCTTACACCACATAAAACAAAGTGATCTGGAGCTGGGGTTTCCCAACACTGTTCCTTACACCACCAGGCCTGTGCCACTGCCTATTTGAACCATTTTTGTCAAACTTGTTTCTAGTCCAATGTCAACACAAAGTCGTCAAGTCCTCGATCCTCCGCGAGCTCCACAATACGAAGTTCAACCATCCCAAAGCTGGTTAACATTTAGCTACTGAAGGTCTTTGTTAAAAATTAACATGTAGAATTTGAATTTATAACCGGAACAAGGCGGAAAGGGGGGAGGGGGGGGGGAGGGTTGGAAAAGAGGAACAAAACCAATCTCGATACTTACATCCCTCTTGGGGTCGAATTTAAGGCTGGATTCTATCATTTTCAGGCCGGTTTGGGCTCAATCCTCAGGAAGCTGCTTTCACTCCGCCAGGTACGACTATTGTGACAGGAAATACCTGTGAGCCGCCCCGCCCCTCACCTGGACCGGGGGAGGGACCATTTCCGCTTTCTGCAGGCGGACCTTCAGTTTGGCATTTCCCCATGAAAGAGGCCAAGGGCCTCCGTCTCTGTGGAGAGGGATTTGAAGCGGGTGAGAGTCCCCCCTCCCCGGGACAGGGTGTTCTATCTCCCCCCACCCCCTTCCCGGGACAGGGTGTTCTGTACCCCCCCGTGAGAGGGTGTTCTGTTCTGTCTACACCCCCCCGAGGGAGAGGGTGTTCTGTCCCCCCCCCCCCCCCAGGGTGTTCTGTCCTGTCCCCCTCCACCCTGGGGAGAGGTGTCCACCGCCCCCCTCTCAGCCTGGGAAGCTGGACCAGAGGGTGTTTCCCCCAGCTTAGGGAGAGGGTCTTCTGTTTCCCCCTCTTCCCTGGGTAGAAGGAGTCCAATATCCTCCCCACTCCACCCCATTATCAAACTGCTTCTAGGCATCTGATTCCTCCACATTAGCGGGAGGGAACTAAGGTTAAACAAAGAAAATTCTGTGGGACATGGGGGTGAAAGGGGATTCACCCTCTGGGAGGTACGAGTTCATTAGCTGGGCTTCCTGACCCTGTGAGGAAAGTTTCCACCTGTTTGATAAAAGGAACAGAGCATAGCTGCAATGCCTCACATAGTTCAATAACTCCGAGGCAATGCCTTAATTCAACCGTAAATGAAGCATGACCTCTTGGCTGAACATATAGAATTACACAGGATATACAGCACAGAAACAGGCCATTCAGCTAGTGCGTATGTCCCACTCCAGCCTCCCACTAGTTCTCATCTAAACTAGCACTGTAACTCTCTATTCTCTTGTCCCTCGCATATTTGGCCCCTTCTCCTTAAATTCATCTATGTTACTAACTTCATCCACTTTCTGTGTTCATGAGTTCCATATTCTCAGTATCGTCTGGGTAAATAGATTTCTTCTGAATTCCCAATTGGATTTCCTGATGACTATTTTACACTGCCGACCTCTTGTTCTGCTCTTACAGACAAAAGGAAATATTCTCTCTAAATCCATTTGATTAAAATTTTCATAACCTCAAAGCTCATTATTATTATTACATCTCAGCCTTTTTCATGGACAGACAGTCTGATAGGTACTGTGTGTACCTTCTTCAGTGTCTCGAAGTCCCCATCCTCTTTATAAAATGGTGACCAGAATTACACACAGTTCTCCAAGTGTGGTCAAACAAATGTTCAACAAAGCATAACTTCCCTACTTTTCAATTCTGTTCTTCGAGAAATCAAGTCTGGTACTTGGTTTGTTTATGTTTTTAAACAGTAACCTGAAGTGCAGTCCTTAATGATTGGTGTATTTGTATTTCCACTAATAAGATACAAACACAGGGACAGTGGTACAGTATATGCAGAAAGCATTGGTACAGTGGTATCCAAAAAGACTGGCACAGTGGCATACACAAGAGGCAGCATATAAAAACAGAGAAAATAGAAGCAGGAGAAGGCCATTCAGCCCTTCGAGCCTACTTCACCATTCATTGTGATCATGGCTGATCATCAAATTCAATACTGTGATCCCATCTCCCCCCCCCCCCCCACCAAAATCCCTTGATCCCTTTAACCCCAAGAGCTATATTCTTCTTGAAATTACACAATGTTTTGGTCTCAACTACTTTCTGTGATAGCGAATTTCAGATTCACCAGTCTCTGGGTGAAGACGTTTCTCCTCACCACAGTCCTAAAAGGTTTACCCTTTATCCTCAAACTGTGACTCCTCCTTCTGGAAACCCCTTCATCGGGAATATTCTTTCTGAATCTACCCTGTCTAATCCTGTTAGAATTTTGTAAATTTCTACGAGATCCCCTCTCATGCTTCTAAACTCCAATGAATATAATCCTAACCGATTTAGTCTCTCCTCATATGACAGTCCCACCATCCCAGGAATCAGCCTGGTAAATCTTGCTGCACTCTCTCTCCATAGCAAGAATATCCTTCCTCAGATAAGACATCAGAATTGCACCTAATACTCCAGGTGTGGCCTCACCAATGCCCGATACAAATGCAGTAAAACATCTCTATTCCTGTACTCACATCCTCTTGCAATGAAGGCCAACCGACCATTTGCCTTCTTGACTGCCTGATATAACTGCGTGCTTACTTTCAGGACTGATGCACAAGGACACCAATATCTTGCTGAGTATCCACCTCTTAATTTACACCCATTCAAATAATAATCTGTCTTCCTATTTTTGCTACCGAAGCAGATAACCTCACATTTATCCACATTATACTGCATCTGTCATGCATGTGCCTACTCACTCAGCCTGTTCAAATCCCGCTGAAGCATCTCTGCATCCTCCTCACAGCTCACCCTCCCACCCAATTTTGTATCATTGGCAAATTTGCAGATAATACATTTAGTTCCCTCGTCCAAATCATTAATATATAATGTGAAGAGTTGGGGTCCGAGCACTGATCCCTGTGGTATCCCACTAGTCACTATCTGCCAATCAGACAAATAACTTTTTGTTTCCTGTCTGCTGACTAGCTTTCTTTCCATCTCAAGACACTACCCGTAATTCCATGTGCTTTAATTTTACATATTAATATGATATGTGAGACCTTGCTGAAAGCCTTTTGAAATTCTAAATAAACCTCATCCATCAGTTGTCCATGATTAACTCTATTAATTGCATCTTGAAAGAATTTGAGTCGATTTGGCAAGCATGACTTTCCATGACAATCCATGCTGACTGTCTGAATACACCACTGCTTTCTAAATGCTGTGCTATGAAATCCTTGACATTGGACTCCAGCAACTTCCCTACTACCAACGTTAGGCTCGCTGGTCTATTCTTCCCTGTTTTCCCTCTTCCTCCCTTTTTGAACAACAGGGTTACATGAAATAAAATGAAATGAAATGAAAATCACTTATTGTCACGAGTAGGCTTCAATGAAGTTACTGTGAAAAGCCCCTAGTCGCCACATTCCGGCACCTTTTCGGGGAGGTTGTTACGGGAATCAAATCGTGCTGCTGGCCTGCTTGGTCTGCTTTCAAAACCAGCGATTTAGCCCTGTGCTAAACAGCCCCTCTACCCTCATTCACTACCCTCCAATCTGTAAGAATCATTACAGAATCTGGGGCTGGTTTAGCACTGGGCTAAATCACTGGCTTTTAAAACAGACCGAGGCAGGCCGGCAGCACGGTTCAATTCCCGAACAGGCACCAGAATGTGGCGACTAGGGGCTTTTCACAGTAACTTCATTGAAGCCTACTCGTGACAATAAGCAATTTTCATTTAATTTCATTTCAGAATCCAAGAATTTTGGAAAATGACCACTAATGGATCTACTATTTCTAGGGCCACTTCCTTAAATTGGGGAGGTTTTAAACTAATGTGGCAGGGGAATGGGAACCAGATTAGGAAATTAGAGGTCAGTAAAGAGACAGCAACTAAAGCCAGTAAGGTACTAGATAATAAACTCAATATGACTAAGGGGAAGAGTAGACAGGGAAGAGATGATGAACGCAAAGGAACAGATTATCTGAGGTGCATTTGTTTTAATGCGAGAAGTGTAGCAGGTAAGGCAGATGAATTTAGGCCTTGGATTAGTACCTGGGAATATGATGTTATTGGTATTACTGAGACTTGGTTGAGAGAAGGGAAAGACTGGCAACTAAATATCCCAGGGTATAGATGCTTCAGGTGGGATAGAGAGGGAGGTAAAAGGGGTGTAGGAGTTGCATTACTGGGCAGAGATGATATCACAGCTGTGATTAAGGAGGGCACGATGGAGGATTCGAGCACTGAGGCAATATGGGTAGAACTAAGAAATAGGAAGGGTGCAGTAACATTGTTGGGACTTTACTACAGGCCTCCCAAAAGCGAGCGTGAAGTAGAGGTACAAATATGTAGACAGATTATAGAAAAATGTTGGAACAATAGGGTGGTCGTGATGGGAGATTTTAACTTCCCCAACATTGAATGTGACTCATGTAGTGTTGCAGGCGTAGATGGAGCAGAATTTGTAAGGAGCATCCAGGAGAGTTTTTTAGAGCAGTATGTAAATAGTCCAACTCGGGAAGGGGCCATACTGGACCTGGTATTGGGGAATGATCCCGGCCAGGTGGTTGAAGTTTCAGTCGGTGATTACTTTGGGAATAGCGATCACAATTCCGTAAGTTTTAGAATACTCATGCACAAAGACAAGAGTGGTCCTAAAGGAAGAGTGCTAAATTGGGGAAAGGCCAAGTATTACAAAATTCGGCAGGAGCTAGGGCATGTGGATTGGGAGCAGCTGTTTAAGGGTAAATCCACATTTGAAAAGTGGGAGTCTTTTAAGAAAAAGTTGATTAGAGTGCAGGACAGACATTTCCCTATGAAAATGAGGAATAGAAATGGCAAGATTAGGGAACCATGGATGACGGGTGGAATTGTGAGACTAGCTAAGATGAAAAAGGAAGCATACATAAGATCTAGGCGACTTAAATCTGATGAAGCTTTGGAGGAATATCGGGAAAGTAGGACAAATCTCAAACGCGCAATAAAGAGGGCTAAAAGGGGTCATGAAATATCTTTGGCTAACAGGGTGAAGGAAAATCCCAAAGCCTTTTATTCGTATATAAGGAGCAAGAGGGTAACTAGAGAAAGGATTGGCCCACTCAAAGACAAAAGAGGGAAATTATGCGTGGAGTCAGAGGAAATGGGTGAGATTCTTAATGGGTACTTTGCATCGGTATTCACCAAGGAGAGGGACATGACGGATGTTGAGGCGAGGGATGAATGTTTAAATACTCTAGGTCAAGTTGGCATAAGGAAGGGGGAAGTTTTGGGTATTCTAAAAGGCATTAAGGTGGACAAGTCCCCAGGTCCGGATGGGATCTATCCCAGGTCACTGAGGGAAGCGAGGGACGAAATAGCTGGGGCCTGAACAGATATCTTTGCAGCATCCTTGAGCACGGGTGAGGTCCTGGAGGACTGGAGAATTGCTAATGTTGTTCCTTTGTTTCAGAAGGGTAGCAGGGATAATCCAGGGAATTATAGACCTGTGAGTTTGACGTCAGTGGTAAGCAAACTGTTAGAGAAGATACTGAGGGATAGGATCTATTCACATTTGGAAGAAAATAGACTTATCAGTGAAAGGCAGCATGGTATTGTCCAGGGAAGGTCATGTCTTACAAACCTAATAGAATTCTTTGAGGAAGTGACAAAGTTAATTGATGAGGGAAGGGCTGTAGGTGTCATATACATGGACTTCAGTAAGGCGTTTGATAAAGTTTCCTGTGGCAGGTTTATGGAAAAAGTGAAGTCGTATGGGGTTCAGGGTGTACTAGCTAGATGGATAAAAAACTGGCTGGGCAACAGGAGACAGAGAGTAGTGGTGGAAGGGAGTGTCTCAAAATGGAGAAAGGTGAGTAGTGGTGTTCCACAGGGATCCGTGCTTGGACCACTGTTGTTTGTAATATACATTAGTGACGAAGGTATAGGTGGTCTGATTAGCAAGTTTGCAGATGATACTAAGATTGGTGGAGTTGCAGATAGCGAGGAGGACTGTCAGAGAATACAGCAAAATATAGATAGATTGGAGAGTTGGGCAGAGAAATGGCAGATGGAATTCAATCCAGGCAAATGCGAGGTGATGCATTTTGGAAGATCTAATTCAAGAGCGGACTATACAGTCAATGGAAGAGTCCTGGGAAAATTGATGTACAGAGAGATCTGGGAGTTCAGGTCCATTGCACCCTGAAGGTGGCAACGCAGGTTGATAGAGTGGTCAAGAAGGCAGACAGCATGCTTGCCTTCATTGGACGGGGTATTGAGTACAAGAGTCAGCAGGTCATGTTACAGTTGTATAGGACTTTGGTTAGGCCACATTTGGAATACTGCGTGCAGTTCTGGTTGCCAGATTACCAGACGGATGTGGATGCTTTAGAGAGGGTGCAGAGGAGGTTCACCAGGATGTTGCCTGGTATAGAGGGTGCTAGCTATGAAGAAAGGTTGAGTAGATTAGGATTGTTTCCATTGGAAAGACGGAAGTTGAGGGGGGACCTAATTGAGGTCTACAAAATTATGAGAGGTATGGACAGGGTGGAAGCAACAAGCTTTTTCCAAGAGTGGGGGTGTCAATTACAAGGGGTCACAATTTCAAGGTGAGAGGGGGAAAGTTTAAGGGAGATGTGCGTGGAAAGTTTTTTACGCACAGGGTGGTGGGTGCCTGGAAGTCTTTGCCAGCGGAGGTGTTAGAGGCGGGCACGATAGTATTATTTAAGATGCATCTAGACAGGTATAAGAACGGGCGGGGAACAAAGGGAAGTAGATCCTTGGCGACAGGTTTAGATAAAGGATCTGGATCGGCACAGGCTGGGAGGGCCGAAGGGCCTGTTCCTGTGCTGTAATTTTATTTGTTCTTTGTTTTGTTTTTATAAAGATTATCAGGTCCTGGAAATTTGTCAGCCTTCAATCCCATTAATTTCCCCAAAACCATTTCTTTATTAATTCTAATTTCCTTCAACTCCTCAGTAAAACTTGTGTTTCTACAGAACTTCTGCTGCATTAAACAAGTCCCGGAAGACATGCTTGTTGTTTGTTATGCTCTTGATGTAGCATAAGCTGCTTCCTTGATGTGCACTCTTACAAAGGAAGGTTCAGACTTGGAGATAGCTTTAACATGTTTATTAAACTGTTAACAATTCTCCTACTTGGATTTGACTCTCCTGTTAATCCTGCTGTAGCTACTTAGACTGACGAACCAGTCTGCTTCAATCTACGTGGTGGGTGTGATGTGTTTCAAATCAACCCTGTGTACTCACTGAATGTCTCCACTGGAAAGAGGAAGATCATGCGTGCTGTATCGTTTGATATGGGTTGGTGTAATGCCCCTCTGTGGTAGTGTCACCTCTGTGTGAATGGCCATTGGTCGTGTCCTATCTTACTGACCTATTGGTTGAATGTCTGTGTGTCATGTCTCTGGTGCTCCATCTAGTGTCTATCTAGTCTACTTGCATTTACATTAACCCCTTGTGTATTTACAGTGATGCATATCACCACATCCCCCTTTTTTTCTGGTTACATATTTTCTGTCCAGTGTTAAAGAAAATTGAACATAAACAGGTAGATAAGTGATGCCAAGTTATGATAACAGTGATCATTAAACAATAAGTCCAAATCATATGCATGAATCCAAAATTAATTAATTATTATGGTCGAGTGTTTTTCTTTTTTGGTTGGTGAGTTGGTGATTTTGATGGTGGCATTGCTTTGTAAACGGCATCAGTGTCCCTGTACGTAAGGAACCAAGAAGTGGTCAAATCACTTTTTGTCTGAGGTGGACTGTTGCTTTCTTTCGATGCTTGTGGTGGTAATTCTTGATGGCACCTGTCCTGAAAGCCAGGTTGCCTGTTGGTAGTGCAGCGAACGTGAATTGGTAAGATGCATCGTCCTGCCATGGTATGTCATTGTACTGAGCTGAGCAGTAACAGTGTCCCTCATTTGCAGAGTTGTACCAAGTCGTACCAGTCGTTGTTCCATGTTGTGTTTGCCATGTTTGTTGTCGACGCTATTGCCTTTGGTATGCTGCTGGATGTTGTCTTTGATGTCGTTGTTATGTTGGTTGGTTTTGTTGTTGTGTTTGCTGCGCTCAAGGACCACACTCTGTCGATAATATGAGTATTTCACACAGTTACCCATGTCAGCGTGCTTTGTGGCATCTGCTGTCTTCTTGAGCGTGCCGTCACTGAGCTCGCGGCGCTCCCTGTCTGGAGTCATATCCGGCTTACTTGAATCAGCTTTGGCTTGTCGATGCTCCGCGTCTGGAGTCATTTCTGGTTCACCTGAGTCAGCTGAGATTTCTTGATGCTCCACGTCCGGAGTCAATACGTTCAGGAATGCATTTGCTTGTGGAGAGGCTCGCGCGAATGAGGTTTGAAGTAACGTGGTGTCACCGGAGTCACCAGTAGTCTCACTGTGATTGTCGAGTGCCTCTGTACACATTAGCTGAGGTCTGTCACGTTGCACATCTGGTATGGGAAGTGGGATGCCGTCGTCACTTGTCGCACAAACAGTGGGTAGAGCCTCAGTAGCTTCTCGTCGTTCACTTGAGCTGGGTAGACTGTCAGAGTCTTCTTCTGGTGGCTCAAACAATCTGGGTGGACTGTCATAGTCGCTTCGTTGTTCATGTGAACGTGGTAGACTTTCATAGTCTTCTTGCTGTTCACTGGAGCGTGGTAGACTGTCATAGTCTTTCTGTCATAGTCTTTGAGCGTGGCAAGCTTGCATCGTCTGCTGATGGTTGCTCAGAGGAGGTTGCTAGACCCTCATGGTAATGTTCATGCAAGGACTGCACTTTGGAGTCTTGCGTTGCTTCTATCGTGGAGGCTTCCACGAGCTCGCTGTGGAGGCTTTTGACACTGGAGTCACTTTCTGTGTGGAGACGTGCAGTGGTCTCGCTGTGGAGTCTTTCATCGCTTTCTGTGTGGAGGCTGGGACCCATCGCGGTGCGTGGACCACTCTCTGTGTGGCAGCAGGCCGCTCTTTGTGTGGAGTCGAGGACTCTTCATGGTGCGTGGACCACTCTCTATGTGGCAGCAGGCTGCTCTCTGTGGGCTTGTACCGCTCTCTGTCTCTTGGCATCAGGCCGCAGCATAATCCTGCAGTCACGAGTTGGGATGTCATATATGCTGGGCTGAGGATTCCCCAATCCGAAGAACACTTCGTCGGGGTTGTCAATGTACAACACGTCTAGTTGCGGTTCGGATTTGGTACTGGGGTAGCCACCTCCCAAGGTGAAATCTTCGTCTGAGTCGTTGTCTTCCAAGACCATATCATCACGTTTTGTGTCGGAGCTGGCATTGGGCTCTCGATGTCCAAAGAAGAATTCAAGGTCTGAGTCATAATCTTCAAGGACTGTATCTTCTCTTTGGGCGGTGCTAACTGCTTGTTGCAGGGTTCTGCGGAGGTTACTTTCAGCTACTGGTCGAATTTCAGGCATTGTGCTGTCGTTCCAGGTGAAAGAATCAGGTTTTCCGGCTTTAAAATTTTTTCCCATGTTTTGGGACATTTCAACTTTAAGTGGGCATGGTCCGGGGCCTCTGACGTCATGACGTGTGTGACGTAGGTCGTAGGAAGCGATTGCACATGCGCAGATCGCTGTTCCTTTACTTGGGGCCTTTTTCTCAACT
The DNA here is from genome assembly GCF_902713615.1 of Scyliorhinus canicula. Taxonomy (NCBI): domain Eukaryota; kingdom Metazoa; phylum Chordata; class Chondrichthyes; order Carcharhiniformes; family Scyliorhinidae; genus Scyliorhinus; species Scyliorhinus canicula. The sequence goes on from NC_052164.1 coordinate 57,351,806, forward strand.
GCGCATGTGCGGCTCCTTTTCCAAGATGGTCACCAATCAAAACTGCAGAAAGCCTACCTTTGCCTCGTGGTGTGTTTTGGCGCCTCTTTTACTGTTTTGTCTTGTATGTTCCTTGCAGAATTCTTGGAATTTGTCCAGGATTGCCTGGAAGTCCTTCTTGTTTTGTCCCTTTGAGTATTTGAAGGTCTGGAAGATTTCAACTGCTTCTGGACCCATGATGGTAAGTAGAAGCTTTATTTTCTCTGCATCTGCCACGCCATCTAGGTCGGACGCTACCAGGTAGATCTCAAATCTCTGCCTGAACCAACGGCAGTTTTCACTGAGATTGCCTTGGTACCTGAGATGCTGTGGAACCTGAATCCCGAACATCATCTTGCCTGCGTGCCGTTGCTGGTTGTCACTGTTTGCTGAGTTGTAACTATATGGATTTAACAGCCACTCCTGGGTACCATGTTTTGTTATGCTCTTGACGTAGCATAAGTTGCTTCCTTGATGTGCACTCTGACAAAGGAAGGTTCAGACTTAGAGATAGCTTTAGCACATTTATTAAACTGTTAACAATTCTCCTACTTGGATTCGACTCTCCTGTTAAACCTGCTATAGCTACTCAGACTGATGAGCCAGTCTGCTACAATCCACGTGGTGGGTGTGATGTGTTTCAAATCAACCCTGTGTACTCACTGAGAGTCTCCACTGGAAAGAGGAAGATCGTGTGTGCTGTGTCCTTTTATATGGGTTGGTGTAATACCCTGTGGTAGTGTCACCTCTGTGTGTATCGTGAATGCCCATTGGTCGTTTCCTATCTTACTGACCTATTGGTTGAATGTCTGTGTGTCATGTCTCTGGTGCTCCCTCTAGTGTCTAGCTAGTCTACATGTATTTACATTAACCCCTTGTGTATTTACAGTGATGCATATCACCACACTTGTTAGGTGAATTGGATATTCTGAATTCTCCCCCAGTGTACCCGAACAGGAGCCATAGTATGGCAACTAAGGGATTTTCACTGTAACTTCATTGCAGTGTTAATGTAAGACTACTAATAAAGATTATTATTTATAAAGTCTTCCTTTGTGAAGACAGAAACAAAGTACAAATTTAGTTTCTCAACCATTTCTTTGTTCCCTGCTATGACTTACCCTGTTGCTGACTGTAAAGGGCCTACAATAGTTTTTAACCAATCTTTTTCTCTTTATATACCTATAGAAACTTTTACAGTCAATTTTTTTTGTTACCCGCTAGTTTACTTTCAAATAATATTTTCCTCTTTTTACTCAATCCCTCGGTCTGCCTTTTCTGAATTTTAAACTGTTCCCAATCCTCCAGTCTATTGCTTTTTGTTTCTAATTTGTATACCTCTTCTTTGAATCTAATACTATCTCTAATTTCCCTTGTAAGCCATGGTTTGGTCACAGTTCCATTTCTACTCTCGCGACAAATAGGAATAAACAACTTTTGGAGTTCACCTATTCATTTGTTGAATGCCTGCCATTGCCTGACACTGTCCTTTCTTTCAGTAATGTTTTCCAGTCCGTCATAGCTAACGCATACCTCATAGTTACCTTTATTGAGATTCAGGACCCTGGTCTCAGAATCAACTACCTCACTATCCACCATGATAAAGAATTCTACCATATTGTGGTCACTATTCCCCAAGGGATGCTGTATGTAAGGGATCTCTCTAAGTGAGAGTGACAACTAATCCTTTCTCATTGCATAGCACTCAGTCCAAGATTGTCTGTTCCCTTCTTTGTTCCTCAACATACTGGTCCAGAAAACCATCCCGTTTACAGTCCAGAAATTCCTCCTCTTTTGTACCGTGACTAATTTAACTCTTCCAATCTATAAGCAGATTAAAGTCACCCATAATTACAGATGTTCCTTTATCACATGCATCTCTGATTTCCTGTCTAATGCTATTCCCAACATGACCACTGCAGTTTGGTGGTCTGTATACCACCCCATCAATGCTTTTTGCCCCGTTTCTCAACTCAACCCAGACAGATTCCACTTCATCCGTACGAATATCTTTCCTCAATATTGTATCAATATTTTCTTGAATCAAAAATGCAACTCCACCACCTTTTCCTTTCTGTCTGTCCTTCCTAAAAACGGAATAGCCCTCAATGTTTAGTTCCCACCCTTGGTCACGTTGGAGTCATGCCTCCTTAATCCCAACTATATCATATCCCTTTAAATCTATCGGCGCAACTAATTCATCCATTTTATTTTAAATTCTCTGAGCATTCAGGAACAAAACTTTAAGGCTAGTCCTTTTAACATTTCTTGCCCCATCCCTGCTACTTTTTGCAGTGTCATTATCTGATACAGGCACTTGATTTCTCTGCTTATCACTTTTCTTATTCTCCATGCTATCTTTTTCTCTTGTTCTTGATTCCCCTGCTCTGAATCCGTACATAGGATCCCATCCCCTTCCATATTAGTTTAAATCCCCCCTAACCACACTAACAAGTGACCCCCCCCCCCCCTCCCCCCCACAAGGACGTCAGTCCTGGTCCTGCCCAGGTGTAACCCATCCAGTTTGTACAGGTCCCACCCCACCCAGAACCGGTCCCAATGTCCTAGGATACTGAAACCCTCCCCCTCACACCGTCTCTTCAGCCAACTGAAATCTCCTGCTATTTCTAGCACATAGCACTGGTAGTAATCCTGAGATCACTACTTACAAGGCTCAACTTCTCAACTTTCTTCCTAATTCCTCATATTCTGCTTTTCGAAGGGTGATATGGTGGCACAGTGGTTAGCAGTGTTGCCTCATGGCGCCAAGGACCTGGATTAGATCCTGGCCCCGTGTGGAGTTTGTATATTATCCCCGGGTCTGCGTGGGTCTCACCCCCACAACCCAAAGGTGTGCAAGGTGCTTTTATTCTGCTTTTAGGAACTCATCCTTTTGTAACCTTTGTCATTTATACCAATGTTTACCTCGGCCACTGGATATTCACCCTCCCTCTCCAGAATGTTCTGTAACCCATTGATATAGACATGGGCATGTTCTCCACTACGTTTCCTGAAGTCGATGATAATCTCCTTCATTTTGTTGACAATCTCCTTCGTTTTGTTGACAAAATGTTTCAGTTCGAGCTGATTTAAGCCACAGTTCACTTCAACTCTCCGTCTTGTGATGGTCACATCAATTTAATCAGCTACAACATCGCGATGGAAGCAGCCCTCAAACCTGACCGACTGGAACTCGACCCGCAGGCCGCTGAAGCCAAAGGGATTTTTTTCGCACTGGCTCCGATGTTTTGAGGCCTACCTCGCTTCCTCCTCCTCGCCCTCCATCACCGACAAACAGAAGCTGAGCCTCCTCCACGCCCGGGTGAGCCATCGAATCTCCGTGCAAATTGAGGAAGCGACCACATACGCAGACGCGATCCTGAAGCGGCAATACGTGAGGCCGGTGAATGAAGTGTTCGCGCGGCATCTCCTCACCACTCGCCGCCAACGCCCTGGGGAAATTGCTGGAGGAGTACCTACGCGACCTGAAAATACTCGCGCAAAGCTGCAACTACAAGGCCGTCACGGCCTCACAACACATGGAACTCGCCGTCCGGGACGCCTACGTGGCTGGAGTCTGGTCCAACTACATCAGACAGCGCCTGCTCGAGAAGGGCGCTCTCGACCTAGAAGAGACGATAAAACCAGCCACCTCCCTAGAAGTAGCATTTCAGAGCCTCAACGCTTTCCCTTCCGACCACGGGACCCCCTCATGGATACCTGACCAGAGAGTACCCCAGGCCTGTGCCGCGCGGCTGCCCGCCCAACCCGGGGGGGCTACCCTGCTATTTCTGCAGCCAGCACCAGCACCCCAGGCAGCATTGCCCGGCTCGGAACGTGAACTGTAGCGACTGCGGCAAGAAAGGACACTTTGCCAAAGTTCGCCTGGCTAGGTGCAAGTCCTCCAAATCACAGGCCCGACTCTCAGACTCACAGGCCTGCAGACCCCGCAGCATGGCTGCGTGCCTGCCGACTCCGCCCCCTTTGGACGCGTCACCCACCTCGTGTTGTCCGTGGGGGCAGCCATCTTCGACTCTACACAACACTTGTGACTCACGGGGGCCGCCATGTGCGACTCATGGGGGCCGCCATCTTGACCGCCATCTTCATCGCCGCCCGACACGTGCGACCGACGGACGCCCGTAATGAGGATGTGTCTCGGTAAATGGTGACCTGTAGTAGCCCTTGTAATATATTCTCCATTGTCCTCTGGAATATCGCACAAACTGTACCCCGAAGCGTAATCTTGTCTACTGAAAAAGGCCCTTCAGGGTGTTTATCGTTGAGAATTTTTGGGACTCTTCGTCCAGCTTCAGCTGTAGATATGCGTGGCTCATATCCAGCTTTGAGAATAGGAGTCCTCCAGCCAGCTTTGCATACAAATCCTCAATCCGGGGAATTTGGGTATTTGTCCAGTTGTGAAATCTCCACAAAGGCAGACCGAGCCGTCCGGCTTCAGGATAGCCACCACGGGTGCCGCCCACTCTGCAAACTGGACCAGTTTTATTATTCCTTCGCGCTCCAATCTTTTGATATCCGTATCAACTTTCTGCCTTAACGCAAAGGGCACCGGTCGGGCCTTGTAGAATTTTGGGACTGCCTCTGGATCTACATGCAATGTCGCCTTTGCTCCCTTTATTGTTCCGAGCCCTTCTCGGAAAACCTCTGGGTATTTGCACAGGAGTTCGCTCAGGCAACCATTTTCCAGCTGGAAAATATTTACCCAATCTAGCTGGATCTCTCTTAGCTAGTTTCGTCCCAATAAGCTTGGCCCCACACCTTTCACGACCATTAAAGGCAGCCTAACCAGCTGCTCTCCATAAGCCAGTTACATGCGTTGTGCCCAACACTCTCAGTGGTTCCCCTGTGTATGTCCTCAGTTTTGCTGAGGTTTTGGTTAGGGATTAAGGTTGGAGTCCAGTGCGAATTTTATTAATTACTGTTTCCCCTATCACTGATACGGCTGCTTCCGTGCCGACTTCCATTAATGTGGGACATCCATTCAACCTTGTTTAATTTAATGGGTTTTGATTTAACCATTGTTACACAATTTAGTTGTTCCTTGTCGGAGGTAGCTGGGGCTTCTAGGGTATGCATTCTCCTGTACCCCGGCCTACGTGACCTTCTCCAAGATGATAGTTTTGGGCTTCCAACAACTACAATATTTTGCCGGGCGAAAAGCTGCAGGGGCTGCCGTCTGTCTGGACCTAATTTTCCCTTGCTTGGGAGCGGTTTTGCAAGTGGGCTTGGGTTCCTTAGTCCCAGTCTTTCCTGAGGGTGGCTATGCAGTTGCCTATCCCCCCAGCGGTAGTCCCTTAACTCAGTTTCACTGGTATGGCCGTCTACCTCCATCGGAGTACCCTGTAACTCATATGCTCCGCTTGCCGCTTTTTCTAAGGACAAAGCCAGCTGCAATGCTTGTTTGCAATCCAGCTCGGCCTCTGCTACAGACGTTTTTTTATTGCTAATAATTTATTCCGCACACCAACTGTGTTGGTTTAGCTCACTGGGCTAAATCGTTGGCTTTGAAAGCAGACCAAGCAGGCCAGCAGCACGGTTCGATTGCCGTACCAGCCTCCCCGGACAGGTGCCAAAATGTGGCGACTAGGGGCTTTTCACAGTAATTTCATTGAAGCCTACTCGTGACAATAAGCGATTTTCATTTCATTTTCATTTCATTTTTCATTTCAACTGGTCTCGGAGCATCTCATTTAATGTCAGGCTAAATTCACAAGCCTCGGCTAATTGCCCTAACCTTGTTAAAAAGGTAGTGGCTGACTCACCAGTGTCTCGGAACGCTGAGTAAAATCGGTACTTTTGCAGGATCAGAGGTGGCTTAGGGTCATAGTTCTCTTTTATTAAGTCCGTCAATTCCTGAAAAGTTTTTGTGTCCGGTGCCTCCAGAAAAGTGAGACTGCGCATGATGGCAAAGTTTAGAGGTCACACTCCCCACCATGGAGTTCACACTCTCCACCATGGAGTTCACTCTCCCCACCATGGAGTTCACACTCTCCAGCATGGAGTTCACTCTCTCCACCATGGAGTTCACTCTCTCCAGCATGGAGTTCGCTCTCTCCAGCATGGAGTTCACTCTCTCCAGCATGGAGTTCACTCTCTCCAGCATGGAGTTCACTCTCTCCAGCATGGAGTTCACACTCTCCAGCATGGAGTTCACTCTCTCCAGCATGGAGTTCACTCTCTCCAGCATGGAGTTCACACTCTCCAGCATGGAGTTCACTCTCTCCAGCATGGAGTTCACACTCTCCAGCATGGAGTTCACTCTCTCCACCATGGAGTTCACACTCTCCAGCATGGAGTTCACTCTCTCCAGCATGGAGTTCACTCTCTCCAGCATGGAGTTCACTCTCTCCAGCATGGAGTTCACACTCTCCAGCATGGAGTTCACTCTCTCCAGCATGGAGTTCACTCTCTCCAGCATGGAGTTCACTCTCTCCAGCATGGAGTTCACTCTCTCCAGCATGGAGTTTACTCTCTCCAGCATGGAGTTCACTCTCTCCAGCATGGAGTTCACTCTCTCCAGCATGGAGTTCACTCTCTCCAGCATGGAGTTCACTCTCCCCAGCATGGAGTTCACTTATCCACCATGGAGTTCATGCGCTGCACCAAAGCAGGGCAGAAGTCCTAGTCTCCACTGAGATTGCCACCTTCAGAGTATTGACCTGGCCACCTGGGAGTGCCGGCACCATCCCCTCCGACTGAAGGCTCCAGTTGACCTTTCAACCTGAGGAGTAATGCTAACACCTCTACTGATGTTCCCGACTCTGCCTTTAGAACTCCAGCAACTTCGGACAGGCCTATCCCAGAGGCACACCACCTGACTGGGACTCATCAGAAGTCCTGGCGTCCGGCAATCCTCGAGCGCTGGATCCCTGGGATGCTCCTGCCTCCAGGTGTTATGGATCAGTCAGAGTGAGGGGCTCACGGACTTCCGGTTGCGGCTATGCGGAGCTAAGCCGCACGTTCGGCAGCTCCCGCCAGGAACGGACTTTTGAGCTCTTTTAAGGGCCCCCAGCGGTACTTGCTCGATGGTTCCCGACGTGGGAAGGTGTCTGCAGTGGATCCCCAGTGGTCTATGGTCTGGACCAGGAGTGGGGCCAGCAAAATAGCGGTGGCAGCGCCTAAGAAAAAGTGGGGGAAGAAAATCAAGATGGTGGCCGGTGGAGGCCTCGAGGAATGGAGGCAGTGGGCAGCAGGAGACTCTCCAGCGCTGTTTTCGGGAGCTAAAAGTGGAGCTGCTAGACTCGCTGAAGGCTAATACGGACAAGCTGCTGGTGATGCAGACAGCCCAGGGGGTGGCAATCCGGGAGCTCCGACAATAAGCCTCCGAAAGAGAGGATGAGGCCGCGGCCCTCACGGTAAAGGTGGAGGCTCCATAAGAAGTGGCAGGAGTGGTTCGAGGAGATGGAGAACCGGTCGAGGCACAAAAATTTGCGGATCCTGGGCCTCACGGAGGGGCTGGAGGGGTCAGACCTGGGGGCCTATGTGGTCATTTTGCTGAACTCACTGATGGGAGCTGGGTCCTTCCAGTAGCCCCTGGAGCTGGAGTGGGCCCACAGAATACTGGCCAGGAGGCCCAAGCCGAATGAGCCGCCACGAGTTCCACCGGTTCGTTGACCGAGAGTGCGTGCTTAGGTGGGCCAAGAAGGAGCGGAGTAGCAAGTGGGAGAACACGGTAGTGCAGATCTACCAGGACTGGAGTGCGGAGATGGCTAAGCGGAGGGCTGGGTACAACCGGACGAAGGCGGTGCTCCACAGAAAGAGTGTGAAGTTTGGCGTGTTACAGCCGGCGCGTCTGTGGGTCACCTATAAGGACCGGCACTTTTATTTTGAGTCCCCGGAGGAGGCGTGGGCCTTTGTGTAGGCCGAGAAGTTGGACTCTAACTGAGGGTCGGGGGTTTGTAAATAACTGTGTTAACTTTTGGTGGTAAGGGTCTCTGTTTCATTTATGCTGTTTCATGCTGTTTTTAGCTGGTAGTGTGTTGTTTCTAGGGCGGGTGGGGCACTGTCTTTTTTGCGTGAGCGGGGATGGGCAGGGGGAAAGCGCGGGCATTTCTTTTGTTTCCCGCGCTGAGGGTGGATGGGGGCGGGGTCGGAGCTGAGAAGCACGGGCTTTTTTCCCCGCGCGAGAGCGGGAGGGGGAGGAGGAGGGTCTGCTGATGGGTATGGGGGAGGAGAAGTAGCCCCACGTTGGGAGGGGTCGGAGGTGTGACGGGAGCCGCCGGGGTCAGCAGAAGTTAGCTGGCTCACGGGAGTGCTATGGGGGGAGTAACACGGCTGGGAGGGGTCCTAGCCTTGGGGGGGGGGGGGGGGGGGGGGGATCAGGTTGCTGCTGAAATGACCAGGAAGGAGCTGGGGAATGCAGAGGGGGCCGGGGTGGGAGTTTGCCGTCGTGGGGAACTGGCCGAGCGGGGGGCGCTGGCCTAGGGCGGGCAGTGGATGGGTTATGGCTAGTCGGCAGGGGAGGGGGGCAGGTAGCCCTCTGATCCGGCTGATAACTTGGAATGTGAGGGGGCTGAATGGGCCGGTCAAACGGGCCCGGGTGTTTACGCACCTGAAGGGGCTGAAGGCGGACGTTGATATGCTCCAGGAGACGCACCTGAAGGTGGCGGATCAGGTGAGACTGAGGAAGGGCTGGGTAGGCCAGGTGTTTCATTCGGGGCTGGATGCAAAAAATCCGGGTGTGGCGATTCTGGTGGGGAAAAAGGGTGTCGTTTGAGGCGTCAAAGGTGGTGGCTGACAGTGGCGGGAGGTATGTGATGGTGAGCGGCAAGCTGCAGGGGGAGCGGGTGGTGTTGGTGAATGTCTATGCCCCAAACTGGGACAATGCGGGTTTTATGCGGCGCATGTTGGGCCACATTCCGGATCTAGAGACTGATACTGGGGGGGGACTTTAATACAGTGCTGGATCCCCCATTGGATCGAACCATGTCCAGGACGGGCAGGAGACCCGCGGCGGCTAAGGTGTTGAGGGGGTTTATGGATCAGATGGGAGGGGTGGATCCTTGGAGGTTCGCGAGGCCAAGGGCCAGGGAGTATTCATTTTTCTCCCACGTGCATAAAGCCTATTCCCGGATCGATTTTTTTGATCTGAGCAGGGGGCTGATTTCGAGGGTGGAGGATGCCGAGTATTCGGCCATAGTCATTTCAGACCATGCCCCGCACTGGGTAGACCTTGAGCTGGGGGAGGAGAGGGACCAACGCCCGCTCTGGCGCCTGGAGGTGGGGCTGCTGCCGGATAAGAAGGTGGGTGGGCGGGATCGGGGGTGTATCAAGAGGTACTTAGAGGCCAATGATAATGGGGAGGTCCGGGTGGGGACGGTTTGGGAGGCATTGAAGGCGGTGATTAGAGGGGAGTTGATTTCCATCCGAGCCCATAGGGAGAGGGGAGAGCAAAGAGAGAGGGAGAGGTTGGTGGGGGAGATGGTGAGGGTGGACAGGAGATACGCGGAGGCTCCGGAGGAGGGACTGCTGAGGGAGCGGTGTAACCTTCAGGCCAAGTTCGACTTGCTGACCACCAGAAAGGCGGAAGCTCAGTGGAGGAAGGCACAAGGAGCGGTGTACGAATATGGGGAGAAGGCGAGTAGGATGCTGGCGCATCAGCTCCGTAAACGGGACACGGCCAGGGAGATTGGTGGAGTGACGGATAGGGGAGGAAATGTGGTGCGAAGGGGGGTGGACATTAATGGGGTCTTCAGGGACTTTTACGGGGAATTGTACCGGTCCAAGCCCCCAGTGGAGGAGGGGGGGGGGGGGGGGGGGGGGGCGGTTGTGGAATGGGGCGCTTTTTGGACAGGCTGAGATTTCCGAAGGTGGAGGAGGGGCAGGTGGAGGGGCTGGTGGCGCTGATTGAGCTGGAGGAGCTGGTCAAAGGGATAGACAGCATGCAGTCGGGGAAGGCGCCGGGGCCGGGTGGGTTCCCGGTCGAATTTTACAAAATGTACGCAGACTTGCTGGGCCCCCTGTTGGTTAGGACCTTTAACGAGGCAAGGGAGGGGGGGGCTTTGCCCCCGACTATGTCACGGGTGCTGATTTCCTTGATCCTTAAATGGGACAAGGACCCCCTGCAGTGTGGATCATATAGGCCGATCTCGTTGTTAAATGTGGATGCCAAGCTGTTGGCGAAGATCTTGGCCACAAGGATAGAGGACTGTGTGCCGGGGGTCATTCATGAGGACCAGACAGGGTTTGTGAAGAGAAGGCAGCTGAACACCAATATACGTAGGCTTCTGAATGTTATAATGATGCCGGCGGTAGAAGGGGAGGCGGAGATAGTGGTAGCATTAGACGCGGAGAAGGCCTTTGATAGGGTTGAGTGGGGGTACTTGTAGGAGGTGCTGGAAAGGTTTGGGTTCGGGGAGGGGTTTGTCAGTTGGGTGAGGCTGTTATATGAGGCCCCGATTGTGAGCGTAGCCACGAATAGGAGGAGATCGGAATACTTTCGGTTGTACCGGGGGACGAGACAGGGGTGTCCCCTGTCCCCCTTGCTCTTTGCGTTGGCAATTGAGCCCCTGGCCATGGCGTTGAGGGAGTCGAGGAATTGGAGGGGTCTGGTGCAGGGTGGGGAGGAGCACCGAGTGTCACTATACGCAGATGACTTGTTGCGGACCCAGTGGGGGGAATGCAGGAGGTGATGAAGATTCTTAGGGAATTTGGGGGCTTTTCAGGGTACAAGCAGCGCCGGCCCGAGGGTTGCTGGCGCCCCGGGCAAGCTGAACTTTGGCGCCCTTGGGGGAGGGGGGGGGGGGGGGGCGAGAGGGGGGGCGGGGCCGAGAGGGGGGGGCCGAGAGGGGGGGGGCGGGGCCGAGAGGGGGGGCGGACCCAGGGGGGCGGACCCCGGGGGGGAGGACCCGAGGGGGGGGGGCGGGGGAGAGCGGACCGAGCCGGGGGGGGGGGGACCCGAGGGGGGGGGGGGGGGGGCGGGGGGGAGCGGACCGAGCGGGGGGGGGGGGGGCGTTTACCAGGCGGCAGGTGGAGAGGTTGCCTCTGCTGCCCCCATGTGGGGTACGGGACAGGGTGCTCTCGGGGGTGTGGGTTGGAGGAGGGAGGATTTTGGACGTGTACCACATCATGCAGGAGGTGGATGAGGCCTCGGTGGAGGAGCTGAAGGGTAAATGGGAAAAGGAGCTGGGGAGGAGATTGAGGAGGGGACGTGGGCGGATGCCCTGGAGAGAGTGAATTCCTCCTCTTCCTGTGCGAGGCTTGGCCTCATACAGTTCAAGGTGCTACATAGGGCCCACATGACCGGGACGAGGATGAGTAGGTTTTTCGGGGGCGAAGACAGGTGTGCTAGGTGCTCGGGGAGCCCAGCGAACCACGCCCATATGTTCTGGGCATGCCCAGCGCTGGGGGAGTTTTGGAAGGGGGTAGCAAGGACGGTGTCGAGGGTGGTAGGATCCAGGGTCAAGCCAGGCTGGGGACTCGCAATTTTGGGGGTTGCAGTGGAGCCGTGAGTGCAGGAGGCGAAAGAGGCCGGTGTTCTGGCCTTTGCGACCCTAGTAGCCCGGTGGAGGATTTTGCTTCAATGGAAGGATGCGAGGCCCCCAAGCGTGGAGGCCTGGTTCAATGATATGGCGGGGTTCATCAAATTGGAGAGGGTGAAATTTGCCCTGAGGGGGTCAGTACAGGGGTTTTTTAGGCGGTGGCAGCCTTTCCTTGACTTCCTGGCAGATCGATAGGAAAAGAGGCCGGCGGCAGCAGCAAGCCGGGGTTGGGGTGGGGGGGGGGGGGGGGGGGGGAGGGGGGAAATGTGTTCCTCCCGTGCCAGCTCTCTCTTCTCTCCTCAAACAGAGACAGGATTTCTATCCCAGGCATTCCTCCATCCGTCTGTGCTCTCTCCCGGCTGTTGTGGGACAGCCTTTACAGCAAGAAAACAGTTGGGGAGAGCAGAAGCAGGCCGTAGCCACGTCAGATGGTAAGGATGCCAGATGTGTGTGGCTGGTGAGTGGGAGCCGCAATGAGATGGGAGATGAAAAATGTGTGGGAGCAGGAGTGGTGGTGACCTTTAAGGTGGCAGAACTCCTCATTGAGGCATGATGGGTTTGTGAGTGGGTGAGCAGAGATAGATGCAGAAAGTGACTTACCTTGGCTGAGCAGAGGATGTCATTCTTTCTCTTCCTGCACTGCACTCCCGTCCTGGCACACTTGACGGTTATGACACTTTCGCGGCGCGCCCCCGGTGAACGGTTGGCTCTTGTCGGACGTTTATCCACTGCGGTCATGGTTGATGACGCATTTCCAGAGGCCACAAACCCATGCGGAGATCTGCCATAGCGACGCTCATGCTGCGACCAGGGGCATGATCGAGCAGTGCATCAGCACCCTGAAGATGCAGTTTAGGTGCTTGGACCATTCTGGAGGGGCCCTACAGTATAGCGTTGCGAGGGTCACTCACATCATGATGATCTGCTGCGTCCTCCACAGCATCACACAGCAGAGGGGCAACGTGCTGTAGGAGGGGGATGAATGCCAGGCCCCATCAAATGAGGAGGAGGGCCAGGATGGGCAGGACATGGGGCCCAGGAAGGCATAGGATTACATACAACGAGTGCGCCAGGGCGGTCGTGGACATGAAGCTCTAATCGCCTCCAGGTTTACCAACTAGGGGGCCAGGCCAAGGGCACAAACATTCCATCCCACTCCCAAAACCCCTCCCCCCCACCGCCTGACCATCCCCTCCCTTGACCACCCTCCCTGCACCATCCCTCTACCTCCCTTGCAACTCCCTCCGTGATTCCAACCTGCCTCACTAAGGGGTGTAGGCCTGGGTTGGCAGTAACAGCAGGTCTGGTCCATGGATGGAGAATGATGATGACCCGCTCTGTGATGAGCTCTGGTGCTCCGCTTTGTTTGACAATGTCTGACTCCTGCCCACGGTAGCACTTTCCCCATTATCCACCTGGATGATCCTTGCATGCGAGCTGGCTATTCAATCACACATTCCCACCAAACCCTTGGGATAGCAGAGGTGGGGTCAGGTTGTGGTTGGGAAGGTGGGGGGGGGGGGGGGGGGGGGGGAGTGGGTTGAGGTTGAGAGGGAGGGGCGAGGTACCGGGGTGATGTACGGTGTCTGACCTCGGAACCTCCGGCTCATGTCCATTTCCAATGTCTGCCCTTCTCCTTCACCCCCACCCCCCAACACCCCCTCTGTAGCCAGTCCAGCCAGCCTAGCCCTCACAGAGTACTGAGGCACTGGGGGGCTGGTTTAGCTCACTCAGCCAAATCGCTGGCTTTTAAAGCAGACCAAGCAGGCCAGCAGCACGGTTCGATTCCCGTACCAGCCTCCCCGGACAGGCGCCGGAATGTGGCGACTAGGGGCTTTTCACAGTAACTTCATTGAAGCCTACTCGTGACAATAAAGCGATTTTCATTTTTTAATTTTCAGGTTGGAACTTTTGTGCACAGGTGTTTATTTTCAATATAACAGGTGAACATCTCTATAATGGTTTGTGCCCTAGCCCCTAATATTAACCTGTGTGCTGTACCCATGCCAACTTAACTGCTAAGTACCTTTCTGACCTTATGGGTCCTAACGCTACGTCTACGTGGATCCTCAGGAGGTGCATCAAGAGTGGAGGTGGCCAGCTGTGATTCCCGCCCTGTGACCTGCGTCCCCATTGACACCTTCCTATTGAGTCGCTGGGCCTGGATGGGTCCAGCAATCGCTCGGGTGTCCCAGGTGGCATGGTGCCACCTGTTCTGTGTGCTGTATACCGAATGCGCCAAGAACAGGAGGGTGGGAGTCCCGAGCATCTATCCTGAGGGAGTAACCTCCTCAGTAACCTCCTCCTCTCTTTTGGGAGCCTGGTGGCCTCCAGGCTACTCCTTGGGACAGGGGTGCACCCAGAGAGAATGCCTGGGGCTCTCCTGCCCTGGCGCTGCCAGTCCTGGAGGCCTGCTCTCATCTACACCAGTGTCTCCATGCTCACGCCATGGAGTGCAGGGACTGGGCCATCTCCTCCTGGGACTGGCTCAGGTCTGCCAGCACACAGGCAATGCGTTAATGCCCGCAGCCATAACCCATTGTGATTGGGCTACGCTCGAGCGCCGCTACAATGTCCAGGTGGCCCTGGTACATAGCTGCCCGCGACAGGGCAGGCCTGTCCTGTGCCTCGCCCACTGCCCGCATAGACTGCCCCAGGCCTTGAACATCCTGACTCATGGACAATACCTTCACCCTCAAGCCTCCACCACAGAGTCACATATGCTTTGTCGGACTGGGTGGCATGCATGGTCGGCAGCGCCTCCTGCTCCTGCGGGTGGATAGACTGCTCCAACTGCACCTGCAGGTGCTGGATGGTTGCTGATAACCCCTTAAAGAGTCCCTGACTCTATGTCTGCATCTCCAGCATCGATGGGACCGTCCTTTCCAGAAGCCCGACCCGTCTTGACAGTAGCTAGTCCCTTCGGGGATTCCTACCTCCACCTGATGTACTGCTGCATGTGTGTGGTGCGCACCAAATAGTGCCCAGGAGCCTCTTCACTAACATGCCAACTGAGTCGAGTGTCTCTGGCATGGTGGGTGTCTTGATGACAGTTGTGATGGAAAGTCATTATCATCACCTGACTGGTGCTCCGGGGTATATCGGGTTGCCGTTTAGGGGCCCCCTTTGCTATCTGTTGCTGACTCCTTGCTGGAATCTGTTGTGGTTGGGGTCGGGGGTGGGGGACCCCAGAAAGACCTGCCTCGTTGCCAGGCAATCCTGTGAGACACAAGACATGAAGCATGATTGGATCGCGCGTTGGGGTGGTGGGTGATGAGTGGGAGGTGGGGGAGTGAGGGGGTGATGTGTGTGAGGTGGGGTGGTGAGGGGTTGGTGTGGGGGTGATGTGTGGGCAGTGAGGTGGTGAGGGGGTGATGTGTGGGCGGTGAGGTAGTGAGGGGGTGATGTGTGGGAGGTGGGGTGGTGAGGGGGTAGTGTGCGGGGTGGTGTGGGGAGGTGAGGGGGTGTGAGGGTGTGATGTGTGGGAGGTAGGATGGTGAGGGGGTGGTGTGCGCAAAGTGGTATGGGTTGTGGGTGGTGAGGGTGTGGTGTCAGGGTGGTGAGAGACGATGTATGGGACGGTGAAGGGCTGGTGAGGGGGTGGTGTGGAGGTGGTGAGGGGATGGTGTGGGGTGATGTTTGGGAGGTGGGGTGGTGTGGGGGTGGGGTGGTGGTGGGGGTGGTGATGGGGTGGCGGGGGTGGTGTGGGGGTGGTGTGGAGGTGGTGGGGTGGTGTGGGGGTGGTATGGGGGTGGTGGGGGTGGTGTGGGGGTGGTGTAGGGCTGGTGGGGTGGTGTGGGGCTGTGAGGTGGTGGGGGTGGTGAGGGGGTGGTGGGGTGGTGTGGGGGGGGGGGGGGGGGGGGGGGGGGGGGGGGGGGGGGGGGGGGGGGGGGGGGGGGGGGGGGGGGGGGGGGGGGGGGGGGGGGGGGGGGGGGGGGGGGTGGGGGGGGGGGGGGGGGGGGGGGGGTGGGGGGGGGGGGGGGGGGGGGGGGGGGGGGGGGGGGGGGGGTGGGGGGGGGGGGGGGGGGGGGGGGGGGGGGGGGGGGGGGGGGGGGGGGGGGGGGGGGGGGGTGGGGGGGGGGGGGGGGGGGGGGGGGGGGGGGGGGGGGGGGGGGGGGGGGGGGGGGGGGGGGGGGGGGGGGGGGGGGGGGGGGGGGGGGGGGGGGGGGGGGGGGGGGGGGGTGGGGGGGGGGGGGGGGGGGGGGGGGGGGGGGGGGGGGGGGGGGGGGGGGGGGGGGGGGGGGGGGGGGGGGGGGGGGGGGGGGGGGGGGGGGGGGGGGGGGGGGGGGGGGGGGGGGGGGGGGGGGGGGGGGGGGGGGGGGGGGGGGGGGGGGGGGGGGGGGGGGGGGGGGGGGGGGGGGGGGGGGGGGGGGGGGGGGGGGGGGGGGGGGGGGGGGGGGGGGGGGGGGGGGGGGGGGGGGGGGGGGGGGGGGGGGGGGGGGGGGGGGGGGGGGGGGGGGGGGGGGGGGGGGGGGGGGGGGGGGGGGGGGGGGGGGGTGGGGGGGGGGGGGGGGGGGGGGGGGGGGGGGGGGGGGGGGGGGGGGGGGGGGGGGGGGGGGGGGGGGGGGGGGGGGGGGGGGGGGGGGGGGGGGGGGGGGGGGGGGGGGGGGGGGGGGGGGGGGGGGGGGGGGGGGGGGGGGGGGGGGGGGGGGGGGGGGGGGGGGGGGGGGGGGGGGGGGGGGGGGGGGGGGGGGGGGGGGGGGGGGGGGGGGGGGGGGGGGGGGGGGTGGGGGGGGGGGGGGGGGGGGGTGGGGGGGGGGGGGGGGGGGGGGGGGGGGGGGGGGGGGGGGGGGGGGGGGTGGGGGTGGGGGGGGGGGGCGGTGTGGGGGTGGTGGGGTGGTGGGGCGGTGTGGGGGTGGTGAGGGGGTGGTGGGGTGGTAGGGGGTGGTGGGGTGGTGGGGTGGTGTGGGGGTGGTGAGGGGGTGGTGGGGTGGTGTGGAGGTGGTGGGGCGGTGTGGGGTGGTGAGGGGGTGGTGGGGTGGTGAGGGGGTGGTGGGGTGGTGTGGGGGTGGTGGGGTGGTGGGGCGGTGTGGGGGTGGTGAGGGGTGGTGGGGTGGTGAGGGGGTGGTGGGGTGGTAGGGGGTGGTGGGGTGGTGTGGGGGTGGTGGGGCGGTGTGGGGGTGGTGAGGGGGTGGTGGGGTGGTGAGGGGGTGGTGGGGTGGTGTGGAGGTGGTGGGGCGGTGTGGGGGTGGTGAGGGGGTGGTGGGGTGGTAGGGGGTGGTGGGGTGGTGTGGGGGTGGTGGGGCGGTGTGGGGGTGGTGGGGCGGTGTGGGGGTGGTGAGGGGGTCATGCCACAAGTGCCATAGGGACACTGCAACTCAGCTTGGTTGCCCGATGCCGAACTCCATCTTGGGGACTGCCTTCTCTCCAGGCCCACTGAGCAGATTCAGTGCCTGTGCTCCGCGATGGGAAGGGTCTTCAGGTCCGGCGCTCCCCCTCCGGTCTTCTCTCTCTCTGTGTCGTTATGAGCCTAGTCCTGAGGGGTGGGAGGGGGATGGGGGGAGACAGTATGTGCACAGTGTTTGGCTGTCGGATGCGTGTAACACAGGGGATGGACAGCTGGTGGCCTTTGTGAACAGGCCTCCCAGCCATGGTGGGTGGTATGGGTGCTGACCTGTGGCGCAGGGTGGCGAGCCTCCAGTGGAGGCGAGGAATCGCAGAGGCTCCAGAAAATACTGGGCCGGGCCCACTAATAATATGAATA
The DNA here is from genome assembly GCF_902713615.1 of Scyliorhinus canicula. Taxonomy (NCBI): domain Eukaryota; kingdom Metazoa; phylum Chordata; class Chondrichthyes; order Carcharhiniformes; family Scyliorhinidae; genus Scyliorhinus; species Scyliorhinus canicula. The sequence goes on from NC_052164.1 coordinate 57,369,029, forward strand.
CGACGTTTACAGTACGTGGGGACTGGAACGCATTGACGCCGCTGCCAAGGAGAATGGCGATTTGGCGTGAACTCGACATCTGCCACAATTTCAGCGTGAAAGTGGAAGGGGAGGCGGAGATAGTGGTGGCATTGGATGCGGAGAAGGCCTTTAATAGGGTTGAGTGGGAGTATCTGTGGGAGGTGTTGGAGAGGTTTGGGTTTGGGGAGGGGTTTATCCGGTGGGTGAGGCTGCTCTACGAGGCCCCAATGGCGAGTGTAGCCACAAATAGGAGGAGGTCGGAGTACTTTCGGCTGTACCGGGGGACGAGACAGGGGTGCCCCCTGTCCCCCTTGCTCTTCACGTTGGCAATTGAGCCCCTGGCCATGGCATTGAGGGAGTCAGGGAACTGGAGGGGCCTGGTGCGGGGTGGGGAGGAGCATCGAGTGTCACTGTACACGGACGACCTGTTGCTGTATGTGGTGGACCCGGTGGGGAGGATGCCGGAGGTGATGAGGATTCTTAGTGAATTCGGGGGTTTCTCTGGGTACAAGTTGAACCTGGGCAAGAGTGAGTTGTTTGTGGTGCATCCGGGGGATCAAGAGGAGGGGATTGGTAGGCTCCCACTGAAGCAGGCAGGGAAGAGCTTCAGGTACCTAGGGGTCCAGGTGGCTGGGAGTTGGGGGGCCCTGCACAAGCTCAACCTCACAAGGTTGGTGGAGCAGATGGAGGAGGAGTTTAAGAGGTGGGATATGTTACCGCTGTCACTGGCGGGGAGGGTGCAGTCCGTTAATATGACGGTGCTCCCGAGGTTTTTGTTCCTGTTCCAGTGCACCCCCATCCTTATCCCGAAGGCCTTTTTTAGGAGGGTCAACCGGAGTATCACGGGATTTGTGTGGGCGCATGGGACTCCGAGGGTGAGAAGAGTGTTCCTGGAACGGGGCAGGGATGGGGGGGGCTGGCGTTGCCCAACCTCTGTGGGTACTATTGGGCTGCCAACGCAGCGATGGTGCGTAAGTGGGTAATGGACGGGGAAGGGGCAGCATGGAAGAGGATGGAGATGGCGTCCTGTGTGGGCACGAGCCTGGAGGCGCTGGTAACGGCGCCGATGCCGCTCCCTCCAGCGAGGTATACCACGAGCCCAGTGGTGGAGGCTACCGTCAAACTCTGGGGGCAATGGAGATGGCATAGGGGAGAAGTGGGGGGCTCGATGGAGGCCCCGATACGGGGGAACCATCGGTTTGTCCCAGGGAGCATTGAAGGCGGATTTCTGGGCTGGCACAGGGCAGGGGTTATGAGGTTGAGGGACCTGTTTGTGGAGGGGAGGTTCGCGAGCTTGGGGGAGTTAGAGGGGAAGTTTGGGCTCCCCCGGGGAACATGTTTAGGTACATGCAGGTGAGGGCGTTTGCCAGGCGGCAGGTGGAGGCCCCCATGTGGGGTGCGAGACAGGGTGCTCTCGGGGGTGTGGGTTGGAGGAGGGAGGAGTTTGGACAAATACCGGGTGATGCAGGAGGTCGACGAGGCCTCGGTGGAGGAACTGAAGGGGAAATGGGAAGAGGAGCTGGGTGAGGAGATTGAGGAGGGGACGTGGGCGGATGCCCTGGAGAGAGTGAATTCCTCCTCTTCCTGTGCGAGGCTTAGCCTCATACAGTTCAAGGTGCTGCATAGGGCCCACATGACTGGGACGAGGATGAGTAGGTTTTTCGGGGGCGAAGACAGGTGTGCTAGATGCCCAGTGAACCACGACCATGTGTTTTGGGCGTGCCCAGCGCTGGGGGAGTTTTGGAAGGGGGTAGCAAGGACGGTGTCGAGGGTGGTGGGATCCAGGGTCAAGCCAGGCTGGGGTATTGCAATTTTTGGGGTGGCAGTGGAGCCGGGAGTGCAGGAGGCGAAAGAGGCCGGTGTTCTGGCCTTTGCGTCCCTAGTAGCCCGGTGGAGGATCTTGCTCCAATGGAAGGATGCGAGGCCCCCAGGCGTGGAGGCCTGGATCAATGACATGGCGGGGTTCATTAAATTGGAGAAGGTGAAATTTGCCCTGAGTGGATCATTACAAGGGTTCATTAGGCGGTGGCAGCCTTTCCTGGACTTCCTGGCAGAACGGTAGGGAAATAGGCCGGCAGCAGCAGCAACCCGGGGGGGGGGGGGGGGGGGAGGGAGAGAGGGAGGAGTGGGAGGGGGTTTGGATCGGTGGGAGGGAGAACTGTGTACATGGGTTTGTGGGATGTGGCGGGTGTTTCCCTTTTGTTGTTTGGGTGTTCTTTTGTTTTTTCTTTTGTTTGTAGTTGCTTTTGAAGTTAGGTGGGTATTGTTCGTGGGGTGTTACCGCGGTTGTTTTGTTAATAGAGTTGAGATGTTTATATTTTGTAAAAATTTCAATAAAATTTATTTTAAAAAAAAACAATTTCAGCGTGAAAAACGATTCCCTGCCCAATCCCCGCCTTTCCCGATTTTGGCATCGGCCAACGGAGAATCCCACCTAGGATATCTCGACTGCACAAAAGCAAGGCCATCACCTCCGAGCTGGACTCCAACCCTTCATGGTTGGTCACAGCCATGTGCCAATACACCTCCCAGTGAAGGGCGGTTTGCTCAGTCCGCACCCTGACCTCCTCTGAAGTACAAATGTCACACCTCTCCCGAAAGATGGGATCACTATAGGCCTCCACTTCTAGGGGCTAGCTTCTAGGGGATCCACTTCTAGGGGATGCTTTTACACTGGTCATGACAATAATAAAGCTCTGGTAAAGCAGGGATCAGTAAGATTACTCCCAGGCCCAGCATCCACCCCCTGCTGGTGAGTGTTGTGACTGCAAGCCCACTACCTAACCAGTTAAGAGAGCTCAGTGAAAGCATGGTCGGGAGTCTCCGAAACCCTGGCCAAGTGTTGACGCCAGCGTAAACATTGGAGTGGTGTACGCCAGCATCAACGGATCTCCTGGCTCAGTTATTCTCTGGATTTCAGGGGGCTAGAACGGTGGCGGAGTGCTGTGCGCTGCTCCAGCACAGAAAGCCGGCCCTGCACAGCCATCGTGGGTCCGCGCATGCGCACGCTGGCCGGCTCCGTGCCAGCGCATGTGCGTGGTTATGGTCTCTGCGCCGGCCCCCGCGCAACATGATGTAGCCCGACAGGGGCTCGGCGCGGAGGAGCATAGGACCCCCTGGAATGAGCGCACCCGACAATTGGTAGTCCCCGATCGTGGGCCTGGCCACTGTGGAGGTCCCCCCTCGGAGTCGGATCCTCCCCGCCGCCTCCCCACCAGGACGGCCCCCGCAGCCAGAACGCTGAGGTCCCGCCAGGTGGGACCACATGTGAACCATGCCAGCGGCACTCGGCGGGCACTCAGCCCGTCAAGCGCGGAGAATCGCCGTGGGGGACAGATAATCCTAATCAACATCCAGTAAAGACATCCTAATCAACATGGCAGAGTAGACATCGAGCCCCATTCCTTTAACTCTGGTTGTGGTTTATTCACAAACATGAAAGTAAATTAGATTTTCTCAAAACCCTCATTAGAGATTCAGAAGAACACAGTGTTCTGGTTAAAATGCATTCCTGAACCAGCTCGCCTTTGTTTGGCATTCCTGGACCCGATGAAAACTGGAGGTTGGGTGTTGATTACACATTCCGAAATAAAGTTTCTACCCCTCTTTCAGCTCAGCAGTGGATTTCTGCTTCACTTATTTCTGGGGTCAGAGGAGAGAATCATGTATTAACCTCACAAATGGCTTTCGGTCCCACCCACTAACTGAAGCTGATTGGCTATTTGCCTGCTGTGGTGAATTACATTCCGCGTAATTCACACTGTTGTTATGTGATGTGCTGTATTCATGTTAGTTCGGTATACGAGCAGTTGCGCGGCTCTGCCCATAGGGGGAGATGAGGAGTTTGTACTGGGCTCCACCCTTGGCTCTGCCCATGGCTCCGCCCATGGCTCCTCCCACTAACCGGAAGTATAAAGCTTTGCAGTCGTGAGCCTGCTGAAAGTTCATCACATCGCAGGCAGGCTCTGTTGTAAGACTATTAAAACCACTGTTCACTTCCAACCACGTGTCTTGTGAATTGATGGTCACATCAATTTAATAGTCTTAGGAAACTAGAAGAAAACGACTAAGGAAACGACTATGGAATCAGCCCTCAAAGCTGACCGACTAGAACTCGACCCGCAGGCTGCAGAGGCAAGAGAAATCTTTCAACACTGGCTCAGATGTTTTAAGGCCTACCTGGCTGAATCAAGTACTCCAGAAACTACAGAGGAACAGAAACTCAGTCTACTGCATGCAAGGGTGAGCCAGCGTATATCTACTCAACTCAATAGTACTAACTCGTATACGGGTGCCCTAGACATGCTAGATTGAATATACGTGAGGCCCATCAATGAGGTCTACGTGTGCCATATTTTTACGACCCGCCCCGCGGAGTCGTTGGAAGAATTCCTGAGGGACTTAAAGACTTTAGCTCGGGACTGTAATTACCAGGCTGTATGAGCCGAACAGCACATGGAGCTCGCCGTCAGGGATGTGTACGTGGCAGGCTTCAGATCAACCTATGTACGCCAGCGGTTGCTCGAAAAAGGGCCCAGAATCTAGAGGACACGGTAGAATTGGCTACCACCATGGAGGTCTCGTTCCGCAGCCTCACCTCGTTCCCCGCGGACCAAGCGACCCCATCCTGGGCCCCCGACCAGCGACTTCCCCAGGCCTGCACCACGAGGCCACACAGCCACCACGCAGCTCCAGGGTGCCATTTTTGCGGGCAGCCCTAGCACCTACGGCAGTATTGATCGGCCCGTAACGCGACCTGCAGCAGCTGCGGTCGCAAGGGGCACTATGCCCGGGTCTGCCTGGCAAAGCAGGCCCCATCTCCTAACTCTCCCGCAGCCTCCCAGAGCACTCGTTTTCAAACTCCACAGGCCCGCAGGCCCCGAAATACTGCGGCCTGTACTCTGACTCCGCCTCCAAACGACACGTGCGAATCATGGGGGCCGCCATCTTCCTCGCCGCCCGCCACGGCAAGAAGCATCTTGGGATCCTTCCTCTCCTCACTCAGAAAATCGCCTCGAAGGCTACGAATTCAGAGGGCAGTCATCACGGGGCCACTCCAGCACAGCTGATCGAGCTGCCGACTACACGCATTTCAGCGTGGTGACGTTGGACCAGTCGCGTCCGAAACATCTCCGCAACTCCATGATGACCATTGAAATCAAAGGGTACAGGACACCGTGCCTCTTTGACTCCGGGAGCACCGAGAGCTTCGTACACCCAGATCTGGTAAGACGCTGTTCGCTCCCTATCTTCCCTGCACGGCAAACTATCTCCCTCGCTTCGGGCTCACACTCTGTTCACCTCCAAGGGCGCACGGTCGCAGCCCTAACGATCCAGGTCACTAGCTACTCGAACGTCCAGCTGTACGTGCTCCCTGAACTCTGCGCCCCACTCCTACTGGGACTCGACTTCCAGTGTAACCAGAAAAGCCTCACACTCAGCTTCGGTGGGCCCTTGCCCCTGTTCAGTATTTGCAGCCTCGTTACGCTAAAAATCGACCCCCCTCCATTCTTTGCCAATCTCACGCCGGACTGCAAACCCGTAGCCACTCGCAGCAGGTGGTACAGCCTGCAGGACAGGGTGTTTATCAGAACCGGGGTCCATAGGCTCCTATGTGAGGGGATCATAGAGGCCAGTAATAGCCCCTGGAGAGCTCAGGTCGTGGTCGTCAAGACTGGGGAAAAATTCCGAATGGTAGTGGACTATAGCCAAACCATTAATCGGTTCACGCTCCTCGATGCGTACCCCCTCCCCAGGATTGCAGACATGGTGAATCAGATCGCCCACTATCGCGACTTCTCCATGGTGGATCTGACGTCTGCATACCACCAGCTCCCAATCCGCCCGGAGGATCGCCATTTCACGGCGTTTGAGGCCGATGGCCTCTTCCACTTCCTCCGGGTTCCCTTTGGCATCACGACTGGGGTCTTGGTGTTCCAACGAGCAATGGACCGAATGGTGGACCAGCACGGGCTGTGGGCCACGTTTCCATACTTGGACAATGTCACCATCTGCGACCATGATCAGCAGGACCACGGCGCTAACCTCCATCGATTTCTCCAGACTGCCCAGAAACTTAATCTTACTTACAACACGGAGAAATGCGTTTTCCGCACGACCAGGCTAGCCATCCTCGGCTATGTCGTGGAAAACGGAGTCCTAGGCCCCAACCCGGACCGTATGCGCCCCCTCTTACAACTCCCTCTCCCTCATTGTCCTAGGGCCCTCAAAAGGTGCATGGGGTTTTTCTCATATTATGCCCAGTGGATCCCTCAGTATGCGGACAAAGCCCACCCACTCTTTAAGGCCACAATCTTCCCTCTATCGGATGAGGCTCGTCAGGCCTCCACTCGTATCAAGGAGGACATCGCCAAAGCGGCCATGCGGGTGGTGGATGAATCCGTCCCTTTCCAGGTAGAGAGCGATGCCTCAGAGGTCGCTCTCGCAGCCACACTAAATCAGGCAGGGCGACCAGTCGCCTTTTTCTCCCGAACCCTCTCCGCTTCGGAACTTCGACACTCCTCGGTCAAAAAGGAAGCACAAGCCATCGTGGCAGCTATACGTTACTGGAGGCACTACCTCGCAGGTAGGAGGTTCACCCTCATCACCGACCAAAGATCGGTTGCCTTTATGTTTGACAACTCACAAAGGGGCAAAATTAAAAACGATAAGATCCTATGGTGGAGGATCGAACTCTCCACCTACAAGTACGATATCATGTACCGACCGGGGAAGCTCAACGAGCCCCCAGATGCCCTGTCCCACGGCACGTGCACCAGCGCGCAAGATGACCGCCTCAAAGCTATCCACAATGACCTTTGCCACCCGGGGGTCACCCGCTCGCCCACTACATCAAAGCCCGAAACCTGCCTTTCTCCATCGAGGAGGTAAAAGCCATCACTAGGGATTGCCCGATCTGTGCGGAGTGCAAACCGCACTTCTATAGACCAGACAGGGCCCACCTGGTCAAGGCCTCCCGGCCCTTTGAACGCCTAAGTATCGATTTCAAAGGGCCACTCCCCTCGACCAATAGGAATGTGTACTTCCTGAATGTCATAGACGAGTTCTCCCACTTCCCCTTTGCTATCCCGTGCCCCGATATGACCTCCCACACAGTCATTAGGGCCCTGCATAGTATCTTCACCCTGTTTGGTTTCCCCAGCTATGTCCACAGCGACCGGGGTTCGTCCTTTATGAGTGACGAGCTGCGTCAGTACCTGCTCGAAAAGGGCATCGCCTCGAGCAGGACAACCAGCTATAACCCCAGGGGGAACGGGCAGGTGGAAAGGGAGAACGCAACGGTCTGGAAGACCATCCTACTGACCCTCCGGTCCAGGAAGCTCCCGAACTCCCATTGGCAGGATGTTCTCCCCGACGCGCTCCATGCTATTAGGTCCCTCCTATGTACGGCCACCAACCAGACCCCTCATGAGTGGCTATTTGTTTTTTCCAGGAGCACTACCACGGGGGTTTCGCTCCCAGCGTGGTTGAGGACACCGAGCCCGGTTCTCCTCCTGAAGCACGTCCGGACCCACAAAACTGACCCACTCGTTGAGAGAGTGCTCCTACTCCACTCGAACCGCCAATACGCGTTCATCGAATACCCTGACGGCCGTCAGGACACTGTTTCCCTCCAGGACCTGGCGCCTGCAGGATCCTACTCTGACACTACTTCCGCCGAGGTACCCCTCACACTATACCCCTCCCAACCCCCCGCGCCCGGCGTCCCCACGCCTGTAGGTCCGCTGTCCGTGCTCCGCGCCCCCGCGCCCTTGGATTTCCGGCGCTCCCCGTCACCAGTCGAACCAGTCGGATATGAAGCTCTGACCGAATCACCCCTGGGGTCCGCCATCGTACCCTCACTGACCGCCACCACCCAGCCACCAGAAGAGGCTGCAACCCCAGTGCTTCGTCGATCCCAGAGGACGACTCGGCCGCCGGATCGACTCAATTTGTAATCTGTAATTTGTCATTTGTAGACCCATCACCCCCGCTGGACTTGATTTTTTTACAGGGGGTGAATGTGGTGAATCACATTCCGCGTAATTCACACTGTTGTTATATGATGTGCTGTATTCATGTTGGCTCGGTATACGATCAGTTGCGCTGCTCTGCCCATAGGGGGAGATGAGGAGTTTGTACTGGGCTCCACCCTTGGCTCCGCTCATGGCTCCGCCCATGGCTCCTCCCATTAAGCGGAAGTATAAAGCTTTGCAGTCGTGAGCCTGCCTGCCAGTTCATCACGTCGCAGGCAGGCTCTGTTGTAAGACTATTAAAACCACTGTTCACTTCTAACCACGTGTCTTGTAAATTGATGGTCACATCACCTGCATTCGCCTCCCACAGGGTCTTCATGCCAGTCCAATACATTTATCAGCTCACGTTATTAACCTTTTACAACATCTTCCTCATGTTAACTCTCATGTGGATGACATCTCCCGTTCACACAATGATCTATAGGGTTATTTCAATGATATTTTTGCCCCAGCTCACCACTGCTGGGCATTTCATCAACATTCAAGAGAGTGAAAAGCAAATTACTGTGGGTGCTGGAATCTGATACAAAAGCAGAAAGTGCTGGACAATCTCAGCAGGTCTGACAGCATCTGTGGAGCGAGAAAGGAGCAAACGATTCGAGTCTGGATGAGAACTGGAAATAGGGTCAGATTTATACTGTAGTGGGGGAGGGGAGCGTTGGGGCTGGATAGGAGTCAAGCGATAGGTGGAGATTAACAAAGATGTCATGGACAGAAGACAAAAAGAATGTAAATGGAGGTGATTAAGGCTAAGGAGGATGCTGATAGTGGCACACAAAGAGATTAGAATGTGTGGATGGCAGAACAAAATGAGCAGAGTGTCAAAGAACAACTAGGAACAGTTGGTCCAAATGGAGTAGGGTGAGGGGAGGGGAAAAACGGTGAGAGTTTGCCGAACACCTCTGGTTCCTCCCGTTTTATCCCTGGTAAGTGACTGGTAAGTAGTTTTTCTTTTCATTTGCCTATTTGTTTTTGTTTCTTTCTTTTGTTTTCATTTTTGGCATTGTAGTTGTATAAGTTAACCTAAGTTTTTTAAAATAAATTTAGAGTACCCAATTATTTTTTCCAATTAAGGGGCAATTTAGCGTGGCCAATCCACCTACCCTGCATATCTTTGGCTTGTGGGGGCAAAACCCAAGTAAACACGGGGAGAATGTCCAAACTCCACACAGACAATCATCCAGAGCCAGGATCGAACCTGGGACCTCAGCGCCATGAGGCAGCAGGGCTAACCCACTGTGCCACCATGCTGCCCTTCATGAATAACCTTAGCCGGTATGGGAATTGAACCCTACCTTGTCGGCATCACTCCGCATAACAAACCAGCTGTCCAGCCAACTGAGCTAACCAGCCCACAAGCTAAGGTTTAAGACATGGCAGGAGATCCCAGACCCATGTCATGCTCCTTGTGTACGATGTGGGAGCTCAGGGACACGTCCACTGAAATTGGCTCCTTCACGTGCAAGAGGTGTGTCCAGCTGTAGCTACTGTTAGACCGCATGACGGCTCTGGAACTGCAGATGGACTCACTTTGGAGCATCCGCAATGCTGAGGATGTCGTGGATAGCACGTTCGCTGAGTTGGTCACACCACAGGTGAAAATTACTGAGAAAGATAGAAAATGGGTGAACAAAAGGCAGAGCAAGAATAGGAAGGCAGTACAGGTGTCCCCTACGGTCATCTCCCTGCAAAACAGATATACCACTTCGGATATTGTTGAGGGAGGTGGCTCACCGGGCGAAGGCAGTAGCAGCCAGGTTCATGGCACCGTGGCTGGCTCTGCTGCGCAGGAGGGCAGGAAGAAGAATGGCAGGGCTATAGTGATAGGGGACTCAATCGTAAGGGGAATAGACAGGCGGTTCTGTGGACGCAAATCGAGACTCCAGGATGGTATGTTGTCTCCCTGGTGCACGATCAAGTATATCTCGGAGCGGCTGCAGGACATTCGGGGGGGGGGGGGGGGGGATGAACAGCCAGCTGTTGTGCTGAATATAGGCACCATATAGGTAAAAAACGGGATGAGGTCCTACAAGCTGAATTCAGGGAGTTAGTAGTTAAATTAAAATGTAGGACCTCAAAGGTAGTAATCTCAGGATTAGCCATGAGCTAGTCAGAGTAGGAATGTCAGGATAGATAGGATGAATGTGTGGCTCGAGAGATGGTGGAAGAGGGAGGGATTCAAATTCCTGGGGCATTAGAACCGGTTCTGGGGGAGGAGGGACCAGTACAAACTGGATGGTCTGCACCTGGGCAGGATTGGAACCGATGTCCAAGGGGGTGTATTTGCTAGTGCTGTTGGGGAGGGTTTAAACTAATGTGGCAGGGGGTGGGAACCAATGCAGGGAGGGGAGTAAAATGTGGACAGAAACAAAAGGCAGTAATGGGGAAAATGTAAGGCAGAGAAGCCATCGTCAAAAATAATAAGGACCACAGTACAAGGTACAGTGACACTGGACAGCTCAGTGAATAGGCCCAGTAATACTAAAAGGAATAAAACGGGAAGTAAAAACATAAATGGAAAACGAAGCTCCAGGTTATTACATGAGGATATGGGTTCAACCATAAGGAAAATTAGGAGCAAAGTTCAAAGGCAAAATAACTTAGGAGAGGTTACTGATAGAGGTGTTAAGATTCAAAACGGAGGTATAAAAGCCAACATAAATGTACGTTTGTTTTTGAAAACTCACCACTGTTCTTAGAATTCCCCCTATACCAAAAAGGGCCAATATTCTAAATGGTGAACAGGGATTCTCAATCCCTGACTCCGATGCAGGCTTCAGTGGGTGCCATTCAGGTCAAACTATATTTTCAAGTTATCCCCCGGTATAACCCATACCTTCACCGAAGATTTTATCTACTTACCACTTAGTAGCATCGATGTCCTGGGTCCTGCATTGCTAAGTGAGTAACGTAGACTTTCAGGAATAAACCACTTTTTCAGGTTAAGTTAAGTTATTTTATTATTATATTTTTTCTTTTAAAAGCTGCAAACACTTTCTTTACAGAAAGGTAAAAAGATCTTGGGCGCAATTCTCCGCACTCACGACGGTGCGGAGAATAGCGGGGTTCGTAAAATGTTACGGCCACACTAGTCTGACGCCCTCCCGCTATTCTCCCCCCCCCCCCCACGCCCGACTCCCGTTACGAATCGCTGCCGCCGTTTTTTTACGGCCAGCAGCGATTCTCAGCTGGCCGATGGGCCGAGTCCCAAGCCCTTTACGGCTGTTTTTACGAACGGCAAACACACCTGGTCTGGCCGTTCGTAAAAACGGCCGTAAAGTGCCGATTTTAAAACCATGGCACCGATTGGCACGGCAGTACCACGGCCATGCCAAGGGTGCCATGGGCCCGCGATCGGTGAGCACCGATCGCGGGAAGCGGGTCCGATACCCGCGCACTCTTTGTCCTTCCGCCGCCCCTCTGTATCACTTCGCGGGGTGGCTGAGGGGCATCCCGGCCCGCGTATGCGCGGGTTTCACGCAAATGCACGATGACGTCATCCGCGCATGCGCGGGTTGGAGTCTTCCAATCCGCGCATGCGCGGCTGACGTCATGTGACGCGTCAGCCGGCGCAAAGTCTGGCAAGCGGGCTTAATGAAATTCGTTACGCCCGCGATGCCGGAGTTTACGGCGGCGGCATGCTAGCCCCGACCAGGGACCAGAATTGGTTCCCGGTCGGGGAGGGGGAGGCTGGCGTCAAACCCGCCCGGATTTGACGCCAGCCTTACGATTTCTCCCTCTCTGGGAGAATCGCGCCCCTTGCTTCTGGTTGCTGCTGGTTGGTTGTAGGGACCTTCAGGCCCACCTTGACACTCAATCTTCTTTAAATTCTGGTCTTCTTGGGATGTATTTGCTGGTTAGCTCTGTTGCTGTGTCTTGTTGATCCATGTACTGAGCTACAAGAGCTAATTTTGCTAGCTATCTCTAAGCTGACTCTGACTCCTGTTTAAATTCTAGTCTTCCTTAGATATATAACTGTTTAAACTCGGCTGCTTGCCTTGTCTTTCCCATGACCGAGCTCTCTCTCTCTCTCTCTCTGAGTTCCCTTCTCTCCTGTTGCTGTTTCTCTGTGCTCTGTGCTCTGTCTTCTGTGCTCTGTTGTTGTTGCTGCTGCTCCCTGGGTTTATATTCTCTTTCTAACAATTACCAAGTTTTTAGAACCTTATTATAAATTAACTTATTTCTCTTTGATTGTCAAAAAGTATCTTCGATGCAAACACTTGAATACAACTAATCATTCACCCTGGGCATAACGTCACCTCAGATCTGATTACATTATCCTTTGTGATGTTCAAAGTTCCTTTGGTTTCAATAGGTGTTACTTCCACTTCTGTGCTTTCGAATCGCTTAATTTTCCAATTGTCCCAGCTCATAACTTTGCCTTTGATTTTGACTTTAAATTGTGTCTCCCGTAGACAGGTCGTCTCCAATTTTCTTTTAATTGACTTGATGTTCGTAGAATTTTACACTTTAGAATTGACACCAAATTCGACTGAGCATCTTCCATCCTTTCCAGCTGTTTACTAAGAGTTTATTTCAATTAAGGTGTGAGACTTTGCTTTTAGCTGTATGCTAAAATTTAACTGAAAGACCTGCCTGTTTTAAACATTCGTCAATTGAAACTCTCATCCATGCCTTCCTGAGATAGTTACATTCCATGAAGGTGTGAGCCATTGCTTTAGCTTACCACATGCAACCTGTGTGTTTGATAATCTGCATTTTACAATCCTGCTCTTTGCAGCTGCTATTAACCTTTTGTGGGATCTTTCCCTGTACCCTCTCAGACCAGATATTGTCAGACTTCCATGTTTCAAATGACACATTTTTCTGTATTTTCAAGAACAGTTACCTGAATGCTCGTAGTATTCGGAATAAAGTAAATGAGTTGATGGCGCAAATCATTATGAATGACTGTGATTTAGTGGCCATTACTGAAACCTGGTTAAAGGATGGTCACGACTGGGAATTAAATATCCAGGGGTATCAGACAATTCGGAAGGACAGAGTGGATGGTAAGGGAGGTGGTGTAGCTCTGTTATTAAAGGATGATATCTGGGCAGTAGTGAGAGATGACATCGGTGCTATGGAGGATAAGGTTGAATCCATTTGGGTGGAAATCAGGCGAGAGGCGAAAAAGTCACTGATAGGAGTAGTCTATAGGCCACCAAATAGTAACATTACTGTGGGGCAGGCAATAAACAAAGAAATAACTGATGCGCTGTTTAAACAGACGCCAGTTGCTGCCCACATTACCATGAAAGCTGGTGCCTTCATCGACTCCATGTTGTTAATTCTTGCAGTCTGCAAAATCTTCAAATCTCTGTGGCAGGCTGATAGTTTTTTCTTAGTGTTCAATACCACCCATCCCGGTACCATGTAATGTTCTTGTCAGATGGCCTGATTTATATTTCTGTGGGGATTTCCACAGTAACTACATTGCAGTGTTACTGTAACCCTACTTGATTATTACTATTGTTATTATTACAAGAACACTTGTATTATAAACAATTTATTCACATTAACTGTGAGTCAAATATATACAAACAACAGATGAATAATAGTATGACCATGCACAAGCAACCTCTCTCTTCCAGTTCTCCAGTCAGTCTGAGGTCACTTGACTCTAACATTCATTTATACACTAATGAGACTCCTACTGATCAGTCGGTGAATTACAACACAACCATGATTCACTACAAAGTCCACTGGCTCTTGTTTGTCGGCCGAGCAGAGCAGTCCTCTGGACCAATCCTTTTATTTTACACTTCATTTTGTCGATAAACCTGGAAACCACACTGTTGTGTCAGGTTGGGTCAGGCAATTGGACCAGGTGGGGTCAGGTGGGGTCAAGGGTCAAAAGAATGTGAGAATGTATACAATGAAGTGAAAGAAACTTTACTGAACCAACTAATGTTGGTTTATTATAATGCCAAGATCAAGTTGCAACTTTCTTGCGATGCCTCACCCTATGGGGTTGGTGCAGTCGTCTCACATATTAGGCTTTCAGGAGAGGAGAGGCATTTACTTCATGACTCTTCCAAACACAGGAATGAATTACACTCAGCTATAAAAAGAGGGTTTGAGCATCATATTTAGAATAAATAGGTTCCAACATTAGCTCAATGGATGTTGTTTACTCTTTTAACGGATCATCGACCCTTGACAACAATCTTTGAGCCATACAAAAGTATTCCTTCTCTGGCAGATAGCAGTTTGCAAAGACGATCTTTGGACATTACAATATCCAATATCGCCAGTCAGAGCAGCATGCAAATAGAACATAGAACAGTACAGCACAGAACAGGCCCTTCGGCCCTCAATGTTGTGCCGAGCCATGATCACCCTACTCAAACCCACGTATCCACCCTATACCCGTAACCCAACAACCCCCCCCTTAACCTTACTTTTATTAGGACACTACGGGCAATTTAGCATGGCCAATCCACCTAACCCGCACATCTTTGGACTGTGGGAGGAAAACGGAGCACCCGGAGGAAACCCACGCATACAGGGGGAGGACGTGCAGACTCCACACAGACAGTGACCCAGCCGGGAATCGAACCTGGGACCCTGGAGTTGTGAAGCATTTATGCTAACCACCATGCTACCCATGCTGATGTTTTGTGAAGATTGCTGTTACAAGTCAAGCATGAATCTAAAGGACATTTCATTAACACCCTGTGTTTCACGCTCTTGTATAATGTACCTGTGACTTCTTCTCAAGTTCAAAGATGAGCAAGAACTGAGCCAGTGATGGGGAAGGCGATGGATTTGGTCCAAAAAGCATTCATGGACATTCATAGCAAAAATCCAAACGTCAAGCCCTACTTCACACAAAGACTTGAGTTGACAGACAAAATGGAGTTCTATTGTGGGGAATTCATGTGATTATTCCTCTGTGCTTGCGTAATAAAGTCCTCGACTAAACAACATCCTTGTGTGGTGAGGATGAAGGAACTGGCATGCAGTTATTTTTGGTGCGCAGGATTAGAAGCTCAAATTGAAGAGTAAGTCAATACTGTGGAAAACTACGAAGCACTCCACCATTATAACCATTACATCCGTGAGAATGGCCAACACAGCTATTGTTGATTAACAATGCCACAACACAGAGAATTCACATCGATTATGCTGGTCGGGTAGATGGTTCTTGGTGATTGTGGATGCACACTCAAAATGGCCTCAAGGGATAATAATGAAGTGAACAACGACTGAGAAGACCATTGCGAAACTGAATGAAATATACACAAGATTTGGAACAATGTCAGTGACAATGGTATTTACTTCAAAGGATTTTAAGGACTTCTTGAAGGAAAACAGGATACAGCACATCAAGTTAGCTCCGTACCATCCTGTAACAAAGGGACTGGTTGAACATTCTGTGTGATCATTAAAGCATTCTCTCAAAACATCAAAGAATCAGGGGACATTGGCAAGAAGAGTGAATAACGTTGTACTAGAACACTGTACACGCTACAATGCAGAATTCACCAGCAATGCTGTTATGCAAAATGAAACTACAAACACAGTTTGATTTTTTAACTTCACCTGATACTTCAGAGATTGTCCAACAACAACAAGCAAAAATGTCTAGGAGGGACAAAATCTCTAAAATCTCTTATCCGGAATTAGGTGGGTGAACTTGCGGCATGGGTTGGTACCTGGGACTTCAATGATGTGGCCATTTCGGAGACATGGATAGAGCAGGGACAGGAATGGTTGTTGCAGGTTCCGGGGTTTAGATATTTCAGTAAGCTCAGGGAAGGTGGTAAAAGAGGGGGAGGGGTGGCATTGTTAATCAAGGACAGTATTACGGTGGCTGAGAGGACATTTGATGAGGACTCGAATACTGAGGTAGTATGGGCTGAGGTTAGAAACAGGAAAGGAGAGGTCACCCTGTTGGGAGTTTTCTATAGGCCTCCGAAAAGATCCAGAGATGTAGAGGAAAGGATTGCAAAGATGATTCTGGATAGGAGCAAAAGTAACAGGGTAGTTGTTATGGAGGACTTTAACTTTCCAAATATTGCCTGGAAACGCTATAGTTCGAGTACTTTAGATGGGTCCGTTTTTGTCCAATCTGTGCAGGAGGGTTTCCTGATGCAGTATGTAGATAGGCCAACCAGAGGAGAGGCCATATTGAATTTGGTACTGGTAATGAACCAGGACAGGTGTTAGATTTGGAGGTAGGTGAGCACTTTGGTAGGTGACCACAATTCGGTTACGTTTACTTTAGCGATGGAAAGGGATCGGTATATACCGCAGGGCAAGAGTTATAGCTGTGGAAAAGGCAATTATGATGCGATGAGGTAAGACTTAGGATGCATAGGATGGGGAGGGAAACTGCAGGGGATGGGCACAATTGAAATGTGGAGCTTGTTCAAGGAACAGCTACTGCGTGTCCTTGATAAGTATGTACCTGTCAGGCAGGGAGGAAGTGGTCGAATGAGGGAACCGTGGTTTACTAAAGTAGTTGAATCACTTGTCAAGAGGAAGAAGGAGGCTTATGTAAAGATGAGACGTGAAGGTTCAGTTAGGGCGCTCGAGAGTTACAAGTTAGCTAGGAAGGACCTAAAGAGAGAGCTAAGAAGAGCCAGGAGGGGACATGAAAAGTCTTTGGCAGGTAGGATTAAGGATAACCCTAAAGCTTTCTATAGATATGTCAGGAATATAAGAATAACTAGGGTAAGAGTAGGGCCAGTCAAGGACAGTAGTGGGAAGTTGTGCATGAAGTCCGAGGAGATAGGAGAGGTGCTAAATGAATATTTCTCGTCAGTATTCACACAGGAAAAAGACAATGTTGTCGAGGAGAATACTGAGATAGAGGCTACTAGACTAGAAGGGCTTGAGGTTCATAAGGAGGAGGTGTTAGCAATTCTGGAAAGTGTGAAAATAGATAAGTCCCCTGGGCCGGATGGGATTTATCCTAGGATTCTCTGGGAAGCTAGGGAAGAGATTGCTGAGCCTTTGACTTTGATCTTTATGTCATCATTGTCTACAGGAATAGTGCCAGAAGACTGGAGGATAGCAAATGTTGTCCCCATGTTCAAGAAGGGGAGTAGAGACAACCCCGGAAACTATAGACCAGTGAGCCTTACTTCTGTTGTGGGCAAAGTCTTGGAAAGGTTTATAAGAGAAAGGATTTATAATCATCTGGAAAGGAATAATTTGATTAGCGATAGTCAACACGGTTTTGTGAAGGGTAGGTTGTGTCTCACAAACCTTATTGTGTTCTTTGAGAAGGTGACCAAACAGGTGGATGAGGGTAAAACAGTTGATGTGGCGTGTATGGATTTCAGTAAAGCATTTGATGAGGTTCCCCATGGTCGGGCACTGCAGAAAATACAGAGGCATGGGATTCAGGGTGATTTAGCAGTTTGGATCAGAAATTGGCTAGCTGGAAGAAGACAAAGGGTGGCGGTTGATGGGAAATGTTCAGCCTAGAGTTCAGTTACAAGTGGTGTACCACATGGATCTGTTTTGGGGCCACTGCTGTTTGTCATTTTTATAAATGACCTGGAGGAGGGCGTAGAAGGATGGGTGAGTAAATTTGCAGATGACACTAAAGTCGGTGGAGTTGTGGACAGTGCGGAAGGATGTTGCAAGTTACAGAGGGACATAGATAAGCTGCAGAGCTGGGCTGAGAGGTGGCAAATGGAGTTTAATGGAGAAAAGTGTGAGGTGATTCATTTTGGAAGGAATAGCAGGAAGAGAGTACTGGGCTAATGGTAAGATTCTTGGTAGTCTGGATGAGCAGAGAGATCTCGGTGTCCATGTACATAGATCCCTGAAAGTTGCCACCCAAGTTGAGAGGGTTGTGAAGAAGGCGTATGGTGTGTTAGCTTTTATGGTAGAGGGATTGAGTTTCAGAGCCATGAGGTCATGTTGCAACTGTACAAAACTCTGGTGCGGCCGCATTTGGAGTATTGTGTGCAGTTCTGGTCGCCGCATTATAGGAAGGATGTGGAAGCATTGGAAAGGGTGCAGAGGAGATTTACCAGGACATTGCCTGGTATGGAGGGAAGATCTTATGAGGAAAGGCTGAGGGACTTGAGGCTGTTTTCGTTAGAGAGAAGAAGGTTAAGAGGTGACTTAATTGAGGCATACAAGATGATCAGAGGATTAGATAGGGTGGACAGTGAGAGCCTTTTTCCTCGGATGGTGATGGCTAGCACGAGGGGACATAGCTTTAAATTGAGGGGAGATAGATATAGGACAGATGTCAGAGGTAGGTTCTTTACTCAGAGAGTAGGAAGGGCGTGGAATGCCCTGCCTGCAACAGTAGTGGACTCGCCAACATTAAGGGCATTTAAATGGTCATTGGATAAACATATGAATGATAAGGGAATAGTGTAGATGGGCTTTAGAGTGGTTTCACAGGACGGTGCAACATCGAGGGCCAAAGGCCTGTACTGGCTGTAATGTTCTATGTTCTATGTTCTAAAAAGCAAGTATTAACCAGGGAGAGAGAATGCTAGCTAGTGTGATGAATGAATATTAGAATTTCAGATATATTGTCTTATAGGTACTTTTTGCAGTGAGGGTTAAAACCTGGGTTAGTGTGTGTGTGACTGGTGCAGTCATGTTTTAAAGGAATGATGGTTTAAAAGATTTTGGGAGCCAGGGATGCAATCAACGCATTGCAAAAAAATCTTGGGCTAATGTTTTGTTTTGATTAAGAGGGTTCCCTGTGGAGTTAATTAGATTTCAACTTGGAGTGGCAGCGGTGTGTTAGCCCTGATGCCACACGGTGCCGAGGTCTTAGGTTGGATCCTGGCTCTGGGTCACTGTCCGTGTGGAGTTTGCACATTCTCCCCGTGTTTCCATGGGTTTCACCCCCACACCCAAAGATGTGCAGGGTAGGTGGATTGGCCACGCTAAATTGCCCCTTAATTGGATAAATTTAATTGGGTACTCTAAATTAAAAAAAAAAGAGATTTTAATTTGGTAAGATTATGTAGTTCCTGGGAGAAGCTAAAGTATCAGGCATTTTGCAGGAGAGCAGTTTTAGTTCAGTTTTAGATGAAGCTGCGAACAGAAGTCAAGCATTTTGCTCTCACTACAGTTCAGTTAAGGATATGTCTGTAGACAGATTGGCAGTTTCTTTCCAAGAAGTTCAGATTTGTCTGATTAGAAGGTGCACTGAAACAAGCTGAAGCAGCTTCTGAATAACTGCAGCCAACATTTCTGCATGGTTCTGACAGGAATCAGGTCTTTTCCTTAAATCAGTGTTAAACGATCTCTCTTTCTCAAAGTAGAGTACCCAGCCATCTCTGGAAAGCAGGTATTCCTGAGTACTAATTGTATTTAACAGTGGATTCAATGCTGAGATGTCTTTTGTTGTTGATTAAGTGGGAATAAAGACAGCAGTTTAAGGGTTACTGTGCCACTGCATTGATTAGTATTGTTTACGGGGTAGTACATTGTTTTCATTTGTGGTATTAAAAATATTTTAATACGGTGTTAGTAATAATGTTTTTTTCAATATACTATATCCCTATTTTGCAATAAAATCACAATAAAATTGGGGGCTTGGGATTATTGAATTTAGAGACAGTGAGTGTGTGTGTGGCTACTTTCAGGTTTGAAGTTTAAATAGGGAGTGAATGGTGATGGCTCCTCCAGTTGCAAAAGCGTTCCTGGGTGTGGAAGAGGTTACTCGAGTGGGTTTACAAAGCTTGTGACTTGTGACAAGAAGCGATAATTATAAAGGGGCAGCACGGTAGCATTGTGGATAGCACAATTGCTTCACAGCTCCAGGGTCCCAGGTTCGATTCTGGCTTGGGTCACTGTCTGTGTGGAGTCTGCACATCCTCCCCGTGTGTGCGTGGGTTTCCTCCGGGTGCTCCGGTTTCCTCCCACAGTCCAAAGATGTGCAGGTTAGGTGGATTGGCCATGATAAATTGCCCTTAGTGTCCAAAATTGCCCTTAGTGTTGGGTGGGGTTACTGGGTTATGGGGATAGGGTGGAGGTGTGGGCTTGAGTAGGGATGCTCTTTCCAAGAGTCGGTGCAGACTCGATGGGCCGAATGGCCTCGTTCTGCACTGTAAATTATATGAAAAAATAAATAAAACTTTTGAGTTTGGCAGAAAAGCTGCAGTTAACCTTATCTGAAGGGATCAATATTTAAATTTGCCAGAGACACAGCCTGAATCATTAGAATTAGCTAGAATTCAATTGCAAATGAAACAACTAGAAATGCAGGAAAAAGAAAAAGAGTGGCTATGGCAGGAGAAAAGGAAAGAGAGGGTAAAAAGGGGAAAAGGGAGGTATTTTCAAAAGGAGATGGTAAGGAGAATGCTTGAGGTAGAAATGGAATGATTAGCAAATGAAGAAAGGGATAAGGAAAGAGAGAGATTGGGAGAAGCAAAGGAAAATGAGAGAATTTGATCTTTGGAAATGAACTGCAAAGAAAAATCAATGGAAAATGTTGGAGTTAAAGGCAAAAGCTGAGGAAAATCTAGAGGAAGGAGAAATGCTTCCAAGTCAAAATATATGTTTAAATATATTAAAGCACTACCGAGAAAGATGTGGAAGCCTTCTTTAAATCACATTTGAGAAAGTGGCTCAACAATTCAACTGGCCAAAGGCCATGTGGTAGTGTTGGTTTAAACAAAGATAGAGATAGTGAAGTGTTTGCATCACTATAGGAGGAGGTAGCTAGCGATTATGATGAGGTAAGAAAAAACATATTAAGTGCATATGACCTAGAGCCCGAAATCTCCTGACAGTGGTTTAGAAATCTAAGGAACAAAATTAGGTCATAAATAAAATTTGAAAGAATTAAACAAAATAATTTTGATAGGTGGATAAGAAAATAGCCCAAATGTATGACACTCTTAGGGAAACAATTATTTTGGAAGAATTTAAAGAATCACCTCCCGCTGTAGTGAGAACTCATGTGGAAGAGAAAAGGGTTAAAACTGCTAGACTGGCAGCAGAAATGGCAGTGATTTTGAATTATTTCACTAAGTAAAGTCTGTTTTTCAAAATCAATTTCAATCTGTGAAGGATGGAAACTGGGGAAATGAAAAATTCACAGTTAGCCAAAGTAGAAGTGATGTTCAGTAGAGTTTGTCTCAGGTTAGAAAGGAAACCTATGGTTGCGGAAGAGAGATAAGAAAACTTAAATATTTTAGGTGTAATTAAGTTGGACACGTGAAGCCTGTGTTGGTGGCTCAAGAAAAGTACTGGGAAGACAGACTCATTTAAACAAGATAAGCCAGTGGGTTTTATTAAAGTGAGAAAAAAACATTGTTCCAGTGGAAGAGATGCTGCAGAGTGTAGAGCCTGTTCAGAGTTTGGTGGAAAAGCAGGTGTAAGAACTTTCTAAAGATTTTATTTGTGGGGGTAAGGTTTGTTTGTGTGTACAATGTGGAGTGGGTAAGATCTTAAAGTATACCAGAGCAAGTCAGTCTTTAATGGTGAGAGATAAGGAGATATGTAGCTTGGAAGGAGTATTGACAGAAAAGGAGGTAATATGTTTAATAAGTGTTGAGAGCAGTAGTGTGCCTCTATGTAGGGTAAGGTTCGAGAGTCCGGTGAAAAGTGGTGAAGTAGGGATAGGAGTAATAGAAAAATTACGTTTTTCAGGGGTACAATTTATCCTGGGTGATGATATAGCTGGATCACGGGTGGGAGTGCTGCCTACTGTGGTTAAAAAGCCAGTCGAAAGTCAAACAACTGAGGTGTTGCAGGAAGCATATCCTGGGGTGCTTCCTGATTGTGTGGTGACAAGATCACAAAGCCACAGATAGAGACAGGAAGAATAGAACTTGAGGAATACTGATAGGGACGCTGAAGTTCAGTTGTCAGAAAGCATGTTCGATCAGATGATTCAAGAAAATATGTAGATTTAAAGCATAAAGATTCAGAGACAAAGCAGTTGTATCCGAAAGCATATACAGAAATAGAATCGGAGTGTACACCAGAGTGCTGTTACATTAGAAATAATATATTAATGAGAAAATGGAAATCTTTACATATTCAGGCAGACGACAAGTGGGTAGAAGTTCATTAAGTGGTAGGGTTAGTGAAAGGATGTTTTGCGGGTAGAGAATGAGGTTCTAGTAGGGGTTCTTTGGTAGAGGCGGGCACGATAGCATCATTTAAGAGGCATCTAGACAGGTATATGAACGGGCAGCAACAGAGGGAAGTAGACCTCGGAAAATAGGAGACAGGTTTAGATAAAGGATCTGGATCGGCGCAGGCTGGGAGGGCCGAAGGGCCTGTTTGTTCTTTGTTCTTTGTCATTTCTGAATAAGAACTCAAGCAAAACTATAACAACATTTTTATTGGCCTGAACTGCCTGAGGGTGTAGTGGAATTCTGCTGTACGTGTCACACATGTCATGTAATAGAGAAACCTCAAGAGGTAATCAAACCAGGAATCTTAATACCCATTCCTACATTTAGAACCATAGAACCATATAATTCATTTTTCAGGGGTTCAATGTATTAGTCCCTTAGGGTCCAAAAGACTGGGTGAGGCTATGGAGGGTGCATTGGTCTGGGGAGGGTAATCCTTTGGAGGGTTGGTGGAGACCCAATGAGCCGAATAGCCTCCTTCTGTTACTGTAGGGATTCTCTTATTCTCTGATTCCGACAGTGCAGAAAATGGAGATTCGGCTCATCGAGTCTGCACCGACCCTCCCAACGAGCACCCTCACTCCCCTGCCCTATCCCCATAACCCCATAATCACACCTAACCTGCACATTATTGGACACTAATGGACAATTTAGCATGGCCAATACACGTATTTTTTTTTGTTTTGGGTTGTGGGGGATGGATGGGGGGGGGGGGGGGGGGGGGGTGTGGGAGACCCATGCAGATACAGGGAGAATGTGCAAACTCCAGACGGACAGTGACCTGGGATCGGGATTGAATCCAGGTCCTCAGCACTGTGAGGCAACAGTGCTAACCACTGCACCACTGTGCTGCCCTAGAAAGCATTTAAAATTGTCACAATGTCTGATGAAAAAGAGGCAGATAAGAAACCAAAAACTTGTAGTTTTATTAGTGGCGAGAAAACATTGAAGTATTGTTACCAATGGTAGGTGAACCATTAAAAGCAACATTTAGTGGGCCTTATAAAATTGAAAGGAAATTGAGTGAGGTGATTTATTTGATAAGAACGCCAGATAGAAGGAAAACTCAGAGCTAATACGCACGGTAACATGTTGCCAATCAGCACCGGAGACGCCAATAATGTTGCTCTTTTTAATGAGTGGAATACTATCCCACCAGTGTCACCAATAATGTTGCCAAGTTTGGGGTATCTACTTTATTCAGATATTAATCTGACAGTTATTAATAAGGATATTGCTTTCAGAGTCGCCAGGTATCAGATGATACCACCACAAGGCTTAACCGGATATCGATCAAAGACCAAACAACCAGTTAGTTACTTCAAATTCAATAATAGTTTATTTACACGCAAGAATTACTCCGACATGCAGCATAAAACACTACGACCTAAAATACACATAACACTACAACAACCTGTACTTAACTTTAGGCACCCGGCTTTATGCAGAGGAACAAGGCCTTTGTTTGGATCTTGCGTGGCTGGGTCTGGAGAAGTGACTTTGTTTCTGTTGGGCTCATCTGTCTGGTAACGATCGTTGATCGTGAACTTGCCTCTGGTCGTGGTGCTGCAATTGGTATCAGGCGTAGGCCGGGCCAAGAGAGACTGAACACATGGCTGTGTCTCTTTTTATCCTTTGGGGGTTTCGCACTCTTTTGCACGGTCCTTAGCTTTGGATTCAATAATTCGGCAGGCTTCGATTACTGCCTTTGATTTTAGCCAATGAAGGGGCGGGTGCCTTGATGTCTGGGCATGTCCTGAGCGGTCATTGACCTTGGCTGTTTGGGCTTCATGGGTGAAGGGAGTGGCGCTGATGCGTCTGGATCTGTATCTGATACCTGAGTACAAGTCTTTTGTCCTGGGGAAATGGGCCATTAGAATGCAAAGCAACTGGGGATTTCAATAGCGTCTAGTTATGAGCCAATATACACTTAAGCTCTGAGTTCGTATGGATCCTGCATTGGCCATATTTCCCGTGATTCTTTGCAAGTGGCCATACTTCCCTTGTAAGTGGCCATGTTTCCCTTTGTGAGTGGCCATCCCAGATGGCTACATTCTTTTGATCCCAAACGCGAAGCGTGGTGGATCACACTATTGGTCCTTCATCCGTCTTTGGTGTGCAGGTTACCCTTGGTCGAGGACAGGTTCTATACTACTCTGTCCTATGTTTGTGGAGCATTTACCTAAGTTTTTAATACATCACACATTCATAAATTCTAAGGGGCCACTATAAACATTTAATCAAACAAATACATTTAACTTATTTATACAAGGGAACCTTGAACTGTCATTACCTAAGCTACACTCATGCTGCTGGCAAATAACAAACAGAGCTTATAATACAATACAAAAACTTTAAACAACAGCAGCATCACATTTCTACTTAAGTCATTACATTCATAGAAAAATACAACCTTTATTTCGTCAGTAAAAATGTTTAAAAGTTTTGTGGGGTTTGGTGGATTCCAAGGAAAGGGGCTCAGAGTGTGTATATTGGAGAGCGGGAGGCTCTCCTTCGCCATTTGCAGAGTCTAAGTGTCTGAATGACACTGCAGAGTATTGCTATTACCAAGAGGGCTTCAACTGTACAGGAAAGGGAACACCATTTTACAATGTTTTTGCACCATGTGGGGGTATCAGTGTTTATTTTTATGTGAGGTGTGGTGTCCGGGCTAGGGGTCTCATATTGTATGGTCATGTCCGGGGCTGGTGTGGTGTGGGGTACAAAGGCTGTCAACGCGCACAAGTGTAGGGATCCAGCGATGATCATAATGGAGGTCATCAGTTCTGTCTTCAACTTCTTGTCTTTTGTTCTTCGTTCTTCATATATTCCTGGGGGTGCAAGCATAACATCTGTTATTACCTTTGTTAATATCTCGTTTTGTCTTGGTCGTGGTTCCAGCGGCTGGAGCGACTGGAGCCTGGGCGGTTGTGCCATTGGTTGTTGATTTCAAATAAGTCTGGAGTGCTGTCGCTAGTGTCTGAACCAAGTTCAAGGTGGAAAGTTGTTCCTGTGGACGGAGACACGGTCAGGTCTGTGGATGCACTGTCCTGGCTGGGGGAGGGTCGGTCTAGGTTGTCATTGTACAGGGTGTACTCATCTGCCATTGCCAGGGAGATGGTTTCATAAACTTTAAGCTGGTTAATATGGAACCAACCTGATTTTCCATTAGGGTACGTTATTTGGTATACAGAGGGGCTCACTTTATCCGAAATGGAGTAGGGTCCTGCAAATTTAGGGGAGAGGAACAAACTTGGGTTGTATAGGGAAACCATCACTTGCTGACCGACTGTATACTCTACTGGGTGGACTGTTTTATCAAAGCAGGCCTTACTCTGCTTTTTCCTAGCACCTCGCCAGACAGCTGCAGCGAGCTGGACTGCTTTAATATTTTCCGTGACCTATTGGACTGCTTTTTCGTGGGTGAGGGCGGTGACTGCGTGGCTGGCCAAATCAAGTCCTAATAAATATTCAGTTCCTTTCATGGGTCGTCCGGTCATAAGGGTGTGGGGGGTGAATCCTGTGGCACTTGATACTGTGTTCCTAATAAACATAAGGGTGAATGGGAGAACTGTGTCCCATGTGATGTTGTGCTGTTGCACCATTTTCCTAATAGTAGCTTTCAGGGTCCGATTCATACGTTTCACAGTACCGCTGGATTGTGGGTGATAAGCAATATGGAACTTCTGTTTTATGCCGAAAATTTTCAGGACATTCTGCATAACTCTGCCTGTAAAATGAGAACCTTGGTCCGATTCAATACTGAGGTGGAGTCCCCATTGTGTAAATACCTGCTGCGTTAAAATCTTGGCTGTTGCCTTAGCCGTGTTTGTCCTGGAGGGAAAGGCTTCCACCCATTTTGTGAAGGTGTCGATCACCACCAACGCATATTTAAAACCATTTCTGCAGGAGGGGAGGGGACCAATATAATCAAGCTGTAAATTCATCCATGGGCCATTAACAGGTAGTGTGTGTCTTAACTGACATTTCTTGGAGTATCTTTCGGGATTATTTTGTGTGCAAATTAAACAATTTTCAATATGATGCGTGACGTCTGCTTTTAAATCGGGCCACCAGCACAAAAGTCTTAAGTGAGCAATGGTGGTTTATATCCCCTGAAGTCCGTGTCCATTGTGAAATTGGCAAATTATCTGGTTCCTGTCTTGGGTGAGGACCACATAAATTCCATTCTTCAAAATTATTCCGTCCTGTACCGTCAGTGTGTCCTTGAATTTGTCATAAGGGGCTGGAAAGGTACCGTCTAAAATTTGTCTAAGAGTGTCTCCTGCCTTTTGGGCCTGGCCTAAATCTTCAATGTTTGTCTGTGGGACCTGGACTGCGTGTATCAGCTCACTCTCGGGGGGGGGCAAAAGTGACCATGTCGTGATCCTGCCTTTGCTACGGCGTCTGCCTTTACGTTACCGGCTGGGGACGAAGAATGATGGCTTCGGACTTTTATTATGCCATATGTGCGGTCTTTAGCTGTTTCAAGAATGTGCTTCAATAATGGGGCTGAAGGTAGGGGTTTACCGTCAGCGGATATAAATCCTCTAGATTCCCACAGGGGCAGGAATTTCGTCAAACTGTTACAGACATATAAACTTTCCAAATATACATCTGTGCGGGTTGGGAAACAATCTGGGTGTTGCACTATATATGCAATTGCTGCCAATTTGGCTGCCTGCGATCCTAAGTGACCTGGCAATTTTAGCGATATCTCCTCTAATGCGCGTCCCTGCGCGTCTTCCACATAAATACTGCATCCTGTTATTCTTTTCATTCATTTCATTTTCATTTTCATTTCATTTCATTTTCATTTTTCCATTATCAATGGTGGAAGAACCATCTACATAAATTATCCGTGGTCGGGGGATTCTGAGCTTCACTACCTACACGTGGGTGTAATGATTTTGGAATGAAGGGCAAGGATCCTGTGTGGTGTTTGGCTGCAATGATCAGGCACTCATGTGGGGTTCCTTCATACTGTAAATTATCTGCTAAAAATGTGTGGGTCTTTGTCCATTTAACTGTGATGTCCCTTCCTTGTAGGAACAGGGTCCAGCGAGCTGCTCTGATCTGGCTAACTGAACTGTCCTTCAACCTACCATCTAACAGTAGCTGCGTTGGGGTGTGCTCGGTTAAAATCGTTACGGGGTTGAGGCCGGAGATATATGCGAAGTATTGAACTGCCCAAAAAAACTGCGAGCAAGTGCTGTTCACAGGCTGAAAATCCTTGCTCCACTGGATTCAAAACTCGTGAGGCATAGGCTACGGGTCCTAAATGGTCATGTCTTTCTTGGATTGGTATGGCCGATAGGTTTTGGTCGGTGGTCGCTACTATGGTGTATGGAGAGTGTGGGTCTGGTACCTGCAAAGCGGGTGCTGTACCTACGGCGCGTTTTAATGCATCAATGGTGGCCGTGTGCTGTGGAAGCCATTCCCATGGGGCGTTCTTTTTAAGGAGCTCGGAAAGTGGGGCTGCCTTTGTGGCAAAACCATCTATATGGTTCCTACAATACCCAACTAATCTTCAAAATGACCAGAGTGCAGTGACATTGTGGGGCAAGGGCAATTTAACTATCGATTCAATCCGTTTCTGTTCTATCTCTCTTTTTCCGTGTGTGATAATGGTTCCCAAGTAAAGGACCTTTTCTTTTAGGATCTGGGCTTTTTTCGGGTTAACTTTACATCCAATTGAGTGTAGGAGACCTAATAATTCGGAAAGAAGCTTAACGTGCTCTTCCCCTGTGTTAGTTTGTGGGAGCAAGTCATCCACATACCAAATGAGGCATTCGGATCAGGAAAATTTGGATAGTCCGTTTGCCAATTGTCGGTGAAAAATGGAGGGGGGGTTGTGCAAACTTTGCAGAAGGCATGTCCATGTATATTGCTGTCCTTGGAACATGAAGCCGAATTTGTATTGGCAATTCTTATCTAAAGGAATGGACCAAAAGCCATTGCTAATGTCCAGTACCATCAAATACTTTGACTGTAGTCCCTGCTTTAGCATTGTTTCAGGACTCATGGGGGCTGCTAATGGAGTTACCTTATTGAGTTCTCTGTAATCTATGGTTAGTCTCCATGAACGGGCCAAATTGAGGCATTGTTTGTTGATGCTATGGGCTGAATTACGCCTTGCTCTAGCAAACTTTGAATTACTTTTGCAATTTCTCCCTCGGCTTGCTGTGGGAAACCGTATTTCTTCTGGGGCTTGGGATCGGGACCTGTAATGGTGACTGTCCTGGAATTTTTCCACAATCGTGCTTGTGCTGGGTGAAGGATGTTTTATGACTTCTTAGGACCTCTCTATTCATCTTATCTGTGGTAATCGCTTGTGGGTCAAACCAATAATCTCCCACTGAGCATATTCTGTGTTCGTACTCCTACTGTGAGCATGGCTGTTGCTGTTCTGGCCATTTTCCAAACACACTTATTCACGGGATCAAAGGAAAGGTTGCGTGAGCTCATGAAGTCGGTTCCTAAAATGTGCTCTGCTGTTTGGGGCAAATCCACTAAAACAACGGGGTGCTTGGTATTTATGTTTCCGAGTTGAATATCTTCGGGGGCCGTAATGTATCCCTGCTGTACATGTCCTGTAAATCCACGAAGGGTGATGGTGTCTGTTGGGAGCCATTTATCGCGCTGAAACATTGTGGAGGAGTTTAAAGTGGTGCGGGACCCTCCTGTGTCCCAAAGGAACGCTACTGGATGTCCCCGGACTGTGCCTGTGACTACTAGTCTGCCTGATTTGTCCCAGAGTGTGTCGGACTGGGGAGTCCGAACACCGTCAATCTGTGCTATTGGTCGAATTATCTGGACGGGCGCTAACACTGTGTATGTTCCTAGCAGTGTTCCTAGGTGGGGCGTTTGCTTGCTGGTTCCATTGCTGGTTCGGGGGGGGGGGGGGGGGAGGGGGGGGTAATATCCCATGTGTCCACAATTATAGCACCCTCATGGTGCCTGTGCTCTGGGGTGCTGTCCTTCATTTCTACCTTCATTTACCCATGCTTGGTGCTGATGTGTCCTTACTGGGTTCATATTTGCTTCTGCCTTCTCCTGATCTGCCTTTCTATGTAGGGATTGTTCCCAAGCTCTGGCAAGTCTCTTTAAAACCCACACTTCATTATGTGAGGCGTCGATGGGGTCATAATTAACACAGGCTTTTTGACCTCCTTCTGTGGCATGGGAGACCAAAATATGGGCCCAGTTGGTTGTGTTGTCGACATTTAAGTGTGTGCGGACTAAATCCCCAAAGACCGCTTTAAAGTGTAACCAAAGGCATCGTGCGTATGATGTACGATGCACTCCCTTCTTTTGTCTACAACGGTTTAGACCTTCTACGGGGTCTCCTCTGTTGTAACAAATTGCGTCGAAAATAGCTGTCTTCATGTCCTGGAGGCTTCCTCCTCCGACATTCTGTGGGTCTGGCAATGCTGAGCTAACGGATGGGTCAAGGCTCATTACTATAAGCTTCACTTCCTCCAGTTCATCCAGACCGTACATAACTGTCTGCTGTCTTACTCGCTCAAAGAAATGCTGCGGGTCTGCTGTGGGTTGGAATGGTTCTATTTTTTGGCACGCATAGAACATAGAACATAGAACATTACAGCGCAGTACAGGCCCTTCGGCCCACGATGTTGCATCGTCCTGTGAAACCCTTCTAAAGTCCCTCTACACTATTCCCTTATCGTCCATATGCCTATCCAATGACCATTTGAATGCGTTTAGTGTTGGCGAGTCCACTACTATTGCAGGCAGGGCATTCCACGCCCTTACTACCCTCTGAGTAAAGAACCTACCTCTGACATCTGTCCTATATCTATCTCCCCTCAATTTAAAGCTATGTCCCCTTGTGCTGGACATCACCATCCGAGGAAAAAGGCTCTCGATGTCCACCCTATCTAATCCTCTGATCATCTTGTATGCCTCAATTAAGTCACCTCAACCTTCTTCTCTCTAACGAAAACAGCCTCAAGTCCCTCAGCCTTTCCTCATAAGATCTTCCCTCCATACCAGGCAACATTCTTCTAAATCTCCTCTGTACCCTTTCCAATGCTTCCACATCCTTCCTATAATGTGGCGACCAGAACTGCACACAATACTCCAAATGCGGCCGCACCAGAGTTTTGTACAACTGCAACATGACCTCATGGCTCCGAAACTCAATTCCTCTACCAATAAAAGCTAACACACCGTACGCCTTCTTAACAACCCTCTCAACCTGGGTGGCAACTTTCAGGGATCTATGGACATGGACACCGAGATCTCTCTGCTCGTCCACACTACCAAGAATCTTACCATTAGCCCAGTGCTCTGCCTTCCTGTTATTCCTTCCAAAATGAATCACCTCACACTTTTCTGAATTAAACTCCATTTGCCACCTGTCAGCCCAGCTCTGCAGCTTATCTATGTCCCTCTGTAACTTATAACATTCTTCTGCACTGTCCACAACTCCACCGACTTTAGTGTCATCTGCAAAT
Organism: Scyliorhinus canicula; assembly: GCF_902713615.1. NCBI lineage: Eukaryota > Metazoa > Chordata > Chondrichthyes > Carcharhiniformes > Scyliorhinidae > Scyliorhinus > Scyliorhinus canicula. The sequence goes on from NC_052164.1 coordinate 57,399,650, forward strand.
TTACTCACCCATCCTTCTACGCCCTCCTCCAGGTCATTTATAAAAATGACAAACAGCAAAGGCCCCAAAACAGATCCTTGTGGCACACCACTAGTAACTGGACACCAGTCGGAGCATTTCCCATCAACCGCCACTCTTTGTCTTCTATCAGCTAGCCAATTTCTGATCCAAACTGCTAAATCACCCTGAATCCCATGCCTCTGTATTTTCTGCAATAGCCTACCGTGGGGAACCTTATCAAACACTTTACTGAAATCCATATACACCACATCAACTGCTTTACCCTCATCCACCTGTTTTGTCACCTTCTCGAAGAACTCAGTGAGGTTTGTGAGGCACGACCTACCCTTCACAAAACCATGTTGACTATCTTTAATCAAATTATTCCTTTCCAGATGATTATACATCCTATCTCTTATAAACCTTTCCAAGACTTTTCCCACAACAGAAGTAAGGCTCACTGGTCTATAGTTACCGGGGTTATCTCTACTCCCATTCTTGTACAAGGGGACAACATTTGCTATCCTCCAGTCCTCTGGCACTATTCCTGTAGACAAAGATGACTTAAAGATCAAAGCCAAAGGCTCACAATCTCCTCCCTAGCTTCCCAGAGATAAATCCCATCCGGCCCAGGGGACTTATCTATTTTCACTTTCCAGAATCGCTAACACCTCCTCCTTATGAACCTCAAGCCCTTCTAGTCTAGTAGCCTGCATCTCAGTATTCTCCTCGACAACTTTGTCTTTTTCCTGTGTGAATACTGACGAAAAATACTCATTTAGCACCTCTCCTATCTCCTTGGACTTCACGCACAACTTCCCACTACTGTCCTTGACTGGCCCTACTCTTACCTTAGTCATTCTTTTATTCCTGACATACCTATAGAAAGCTTTAGGGTTATCCTTGATCCTACCTGCCAAAGACTTCTCATGTCCTCGCTTGGCTCTTCTTAGCTCTCTCTTTAGAGCCTTCCTAGCTAACTTGCAACTCTCAAGCGACCCAACTGAACCATCACGTCTCATCTTCACATAAGCCTCCTTCTTCCTCTTGACAAGTGTTTGAACTGCTTTAGTAACCCATGGTTCCCTCACTCGACCACTTCCTCCCTGCCTAACAGGTACATACTTATCAAGGACACGCAGTAGCTGTTCCTTGAACATGCTCCACATTTCCATTGTGTCCATTCCCTGCAGTTTTCCTCTCCAGGCGATGCATCCTAAGTCTTGCATCATAATTGCCTTTCCCCCAGCAATAACTCTTGACCTGCGGTTTATACCTATCCCTTTCCATCGCTAAAGTAAACGTAATCGAATTGTGGTCACTATCACCAAAATGCTCACCTACCTCTCAATTGTGTGGTGGTTAGTGGGGTGGTGTACACGAAATCGGGTTCATCGTCAATCGGTGACTTGCACTGCATGGTGACCGGATTCATTGGGTTGTGTGCTGCCTGTGCAGTCAGTGGTGCGGGTGCTTTCCTTTTATGGGGCCTGGGGGGCTCTATTCTGATTCTCATATCTATGGGCAGTTTCATTGAGTTCCTGCCAATCGGGGCCATTTTCCTGATCTAAATTTGGTCCAAAGGTGTCTCTGAATCGTTGTGCACTGCAAGCAGTGACTGTAACCTGGCTATTTGTTGCCTACATTTGGCGTGATCTACTGAACTCTGCCTTTGTTCCATTGTGGAACTATGGAGTGCTCGTAAAGCTGCCTCTAAATCTGCGCATTGTTCCTTTAACTGTTTTACCTGTTGTTCCATCTCTTCTCTTACCAAAACTGCGCGTTGTGTATCTTGGTAGGCCTTATTGTATTGTATCTGAAAGCTGCTTAGGTGAACTATACAAGATTGGTGTGCCAGTTTGAGATCAGCCACCTCCTTGTCTTTAGCTGCTAGCTGCTCTCGCAGTTGCTCATTAACTTTCTCGTATTCACTAAAGTTTCCCTCACTCTTCTCTTCTTTCTCTGCAAGCTGTTTGCAGAGCATCCCCACGACCTTCTCCGTGCCTCGCTTATGAACTTTTCCTACATTCTTCTTGTGTATCTCGGTTAGGTTATCCCACCAGGTCTGTCCTATATTACCAGGACCTGACTCTTCATTCGCACAAAACTCGGACCAGAGGGGCCGTCCTTTCCACTTCAAGTACTTTCTCAATTCCTGTTCCCATATGGGGCACTGCTCTGATCTACTGGTCGCTGCGACCTCGGGTTCTTGCGGATTCATAAGGTGTTCCATTGCCTTTGCTGCCATTGCTACTAGCATCTCTTTTCCTCTCCCGTAAATTTGGGACAAGGGGGAATAGGACGGCGATTCGAACAGCGGGTATGGCCTAAGCTATTTCCGGTTCACAATACTCCTGATAGTTTTATGCAACAAAATCGAACAAGGTTACTGTTATATTATCCCTGTTAGTACGCATGCAAATTACTACACACTTCCGAATCTTGGACATTTGATCGATTTGTCCTTCATTGCTAGAGGGCTGGAGTTTAAGACTAGGGAGGCTATGCTGCAATTGTATAAGGTGTTAGTGAGGCCACACCTAGAGTATTGTGTTCAGTTTTGGTCTCCTTACCTGAGAAAGGACGTCATGGCGTGGAGGGTGTGCAGAGGAGATTCACTAGGTTAATCCCAGACCTGAAGGGGTTGGATTACGAGGAGAGGTTGAGTAGACTGGGACTGTACTCATTGGAATTTAGAAGGATGAGGGGGGATCTTCCAGAAACATTTAAAATTATGAAGGGAATAGATAGGATAGATGCGGGCAGGTTGTTTCCACTGGTGAGTGAAAGCAGAACTAGGGGGCATAGCCTCAAAATAAGGATAAGTAGATTTAGAACAAAGAACAAAGAAAATTACAGTACAGAAACAGGCCCTTCAGCCCTCCCAGCCTGCGCCGATCCAGATCCTTTATCTAAACCTGTCTCCTATTTTCCAAGGATCTACTTCTTTCTGTTCCCGCCCGTTCATATACCTGTCCAGGTGCATCTTAAATTATGCTATCGTACCCGCCTCTACCACCTCCGCTGGTAAAGCGTTCCAGGCACCCACCACCCTCTGCGTAAAAAACTTTCCACGCACATCTCCCTTAAACTTTTCACCTCTCACCTTGAAATCGTGACCCCTTGTAACTGACACCCTCAATCTTGGAAAAAGCTTGTTGCTATCCACCCTGTCCATACCTCTCATAATTTTGTAGACCTCAATCAGGTCCCCCCTCAACCTCCGTCTTTCCAACGAAAACAATCCTAATCTACTCATCCTTTCTTCATAGCTAGCACCCTCCATACCAGGCAACATCCTGGTGAACCTCCTCTGCACCCTCTCCAAGGCATCCACATCCTTCTGGTAATGTGGCGACCAGAACTGCACGCAGTATTCCAAATGTGGCCGAACCAAAGTCCTATACAACTGTAACATGACCTGCCAACTCTTGTACTCAATACCCCGTCCAATGAAGGCAAGCATGCTGTATGCCTTCTTGACCACTCTATCAACCTGCGTTGCCACCTTCAGGGTACAATGGACCTGAACTCCCAGATCTCTCTGCACATCAATTTTCCCCAAGACCCTTCCATTGACCATATAGTCGGCTCTTGAATTTGATCTTCCAAAATGCATCACCTCGCATTTGCCTGGATTGAACTCCATCTGCCATTTCTCTGCCCAACTCTCCAATCTATCTATATTTTGTTGTATTCTCTGACAGTCCTCCTCGCTATCTGCAACTCCACCAATCTTAGTATCATCTGAAAACTTGCTAATCAGACCACCTATACTTTCCTCCAGGTCATTTATGTATATCACAAACAACAGTGGTCTGAGCACGGATCCCTGTGGAACACCACTAGTCACCCTTCTCCATTTGAAGACACTCCCTTCCACCACTACTCTCTGTCTCCTGTTGCCCAGCCAGTTCTTTATCCATCTAGCTAGTACACCCTGAACCCCATACGACTTCACTTTTTCCATCAACCTGCCATGGGAAACCTTATCAAACGCCTTACTAAAGTCCATGTATACGGCATCTACAGCCCTTCCCTCATCAATTAACTTTGTCACTTCCTCAAAGAATTCTATTAGTTTTGTAAGACATGACCTTCCCTGCACAAAACCATGCTGCCTATCACTGATAAGTCTATTTTCTTCCAGATGTGAACAGATCCTATCCCTCAGTATCTTCTCCAACAGTTTGCCCACCACTGACGTCAAGCTCACAGGTCTATAATTCCCTAGATTATCCCTGCTACCCTTCTGAAACAAAGGGACAACATTAGCAATTCTCCAGTCCTCCGGGACCTCACCCGTGCTCAAGGATGCTGCAAAGATATCTGTTAAGGCCCCAGCTATTTTGTCCCTCGCTTCCCTGAGTAACCTGGGATAGATCCCATCCGGTCCTGGGGACTTGTCCACCTTAATGTCTTTTAGAATACCCAAAACCTCCCCCTTCCGTATGACAACTTGACCAAGAGTATTTAAACATCCATCCCTAGCCTCAACATCCGTCTTGTCCCTCTCCTTTGTGAATACCGATGCAAAGTACTCATTAAGAATCTCACCCATTTCCTCTGAGTCCACGCATAAATTCCCTCTTTTGTCTTTAAGTGGGCCAATCCTTTCTCTAGTTACCCTCTTGCTCCTTACATACGAATAAAAGGCTTTGGGATTTTCCTTAACCCTGTTAGCCAAAGATATTTCATGACCCCTTTTAGCCCTCTTTATTGCACGTTTGAGATTCGTCCTACTTTCCCGATATTCCTCCAAAGCTTCTTCAGTTTTGAGTTGCCTCGACCCTATGTATGCTTCCTTTTTCATTTAGGATTGAGTTTAGGAGCAACTTCTTCACCCAAAGGGTTGTGAATCTATGGAATTCCTTGCCCAGTGAAGCTCCTTCATTACATGTTTTTAAGGTAAAGATAGATAGTTTTTTGAAGAATAAAGGGATTAAGGGTTATGGTGCTCAGGCCGGAAAGTGGGGCTGAGTCCACAAAAGATCAGCCATGATTTCATTGAATGGCAGAGCAGGCTTGAGGGGCCAGATGGCCTACTCCTGCTCCTAGTTCTTATGTTCTTACGTTCTTATGATACGGGCTTCTTTCACTTTTCTCAATTGGGTTTCCAATTCAATATTTTGTGAGTTCTCTCGGAGTGAAAAAATCACTTCTATGTAGAGTCCCGTCAGATGTCGCCAATAATGTTGCCAATCGGCACCGGAGACACCAATAATGTTGCTCTTTTTGATGATTGGAATACTATCCCACCAACATCACCAATAATGTTGCCAAGTTTGGGGTATCTACTTTATTCAGATATTAATCTGACAGTTATGAATGAGGATATTGCTTTCAGAGTCGCCAGGTATCAGATGATACCACCACAAGGCTTAACCGGATATCGATCAAAGACCAAACCAGCAGTTAGTTTGTTCAAGTTCAAAATAGTTTATTTACACACAAGAATTATTCTGACATGCGACATAAAACACTACGACCTAAAATACACATAACACTACAACAACCTGTACTTAACTTCAGGCACCCGGCTTTATGCAGAGGAACAAGGCCTTTGTTTGGATCTGGTGTGGCTGGGTCTGGAGAAGTGACTTTGTTTCTGTTGGGCTCATCCATCTGGTAGCGGTCGTTGATCTTGAACTTGCTTCTCATCGTGGTGCTGCAATTGGTATCAGGCGTAGGCCGGGCCAAGAGAGTGCTGGTGTGCCGGGGCCAAAAGAGACTGAACACATGGCTGTGTCTCTCTTTATCCTTTGGGGGTTTCGCACTCTTTTGGGCGGTCCTTAGCTTTGGACCCACTAATTCGGCAGGCTTCGATTACTGCCTTTGATTTTAGCCAATGAAGGGGCGGGTGCCTTGATGGCTGGGCATGTCCTGAGCGGTCATTGACCTTGGCTGTTTGGGTTTCCTGGGTGAAGGGAGTGGCACCAATGTGTCTGGATCTGTATCTGATACCTGAGTACAAGTCTTTTGTCCTGGGGAAATGGCCATTAAAATGCAAAGTAGCTGGGGGTTTCGATAGTGTCTAGTTATCTGAGTTGCCAATATACGTAAGCTCTGAGTTCATCGGGATCCTGCATTGGCCATATTTCCCGTGATTCTTTGCAAGTGGCCATATTTCCCTTTGTAAATGGCCATGTTTCCCTTTGTAAGTGGCCATCCCAGATGGCTACAAGCATAATAGTTAGCACAGTTGTGTCACAGCTCCAGGGTCCCAGGTTCGATTTCCGGCTGGGTCACTGTCTGTGTAAAGTCTGCACGTTCTCCCCTTGTTTGCGTGGGTTTCCTCCGATCTCTGGTTTCCTCCAACAGTCCAAAGATGTGCGGGTTAGGTGGATTGGCCATGCACTTAGTGTCCAAAAAAGTGGGTGTTACTGGGTTACGGGGATTGGGTAGCTATGTGGGCTTCAGTAACGTGCTCTTTGTAGGGGCCAGTGCAGACTCAATGGGCCGAATGGCCTCCTTCTGCACTGTAAATTCTACGATAAAAGGTATTTTCATTGAGAAGGAAGGAAGGAGGAGGCTTTAGTCACTGTAACTCAGGGAGAACAGATAAATCCGAATGATTCTGAATTTGATAGGATAGTGAGGAAGTTATAAGAAATTGGGATTAATTATTGAGTTACCTTCTGAAGGAAAATCACAATGATCTAAAAGAGTTATTATAATCACATTAGGCTCACGGCGCCGAGGTCCCAGGTTCGATCCCAGTTCTGGGTCACTGTCCTTGTGGAGTTTGCACATTCTCCCCATGTCTGCATGGATTTTGTCCCTACAACCCAGAGATGTGCAGGGTAGGTGGATTGGCCACACTAAATTGCCCCTTAATTGGAAAAAATGAATTGGCTACTCTAAATTTATTTTTAAATATATATTTTTTTTAAATAATCACATTAGGCTGTATGTAGAAATAAATTGGGAAGTACAAAGGTTATAATACATGATGTAGATATAGAAAAGGTTACTCCAATTGAGCAACATCCATACAAATTCAATCCAGTAAAGTTAGCACAGGTACAAAAAGAGATTGAAAGCATGCCTAACAATTATCATTAAAGTGAGTTGTAGTGATTGGAGCTCACCTCTTGTGATGGTACCAAAACCAAATGGAATGTAACAATTGTGTGCGGACTATAGAAAAGTCAACACAGTTACCAAGTCAGATTTGTGTCCTTTTCCGTATTGGGAAGACTGCATTGAAAAGGTGGGACAAGCAAATTTTATTATCAAACTTGACTTTTTAAAGGATACTAGCAAGTACCTTTATCAGACAGGGTGAAGGAAGTTTTGGCTTTTGTGGCGTCAAATAGTCTGCATCAGTTTAAAGTTATGCCAATTGGAATGAAGAATGCACCAGTAACATTCCAAAGATTAACCAACAAGATCATTTCTGGACTAAACAATTGCGCATTGTACATTGCCGATTTGGTGATGTTCAGTCAAACGTGGGAGGAGCATTTGGAGCATTTAAAGGAATTATTTGAATGAGTACAAGAGTCTGGATTGGTGGAAATCTTGACCACAAGTGACAAAAGTTCAAGTCACATTCTTAAGCCATACAATTGCCTGTGGTCAGATGGTCCCACAGAATGTGAATACGAAAGCTATTGGGGAGTTTCCAATACCATCAATGAGAAGACAGGTTCTGCGATTTCTGGGCATGAATGATTGCTACGGAACTTCATGCGAAATTTTAGCAGTGTGGTTGCTCTACTGACTGAACCAGAAGTGATCATCTCCCTGGGCAGCATTGTGGCACAGTGATTAGCACTTCACAGCTCCAGGGTTCCAGGTTTGATTCCCAGCTTGGTTCACTGTCTGTGTGGAGTCTGCTCGTTCTCCCTATGTCTGCGCGGGTTTCCTCCGGGTACTCCGGTTTCCTCCCACAATCCAAAGGTGTGCAGGTTAGATGGATTGGCCATGCTAAATTGTCCTTAGTGTCCAAAAGAAAAGGTTAGGCCTGGATAGGGTGAAGGTGTGGGCTTAAGTAGGGTGCTCTTTCTGAGGGTTGGTGCAGACTCGATGGGCTGATTGGCCTCCATCTGCGCTGTAAATTCTATGACTCTATGGACATAGCCAGAACTGTAAGCAGAGCAATACTTTTCACTGTACCTCGGTACATGTGACAATAAATAAATCAAATGAAATGAAAAGGCCTTCGACAGAGTTGAGAGGAAGTACATCATAGGGGTACTGGAATAGTTTGGGTTCGGACTAGAGTTTACTCCTGGGTGAAACTACTCTGCAGTGCTCCCATGGCGAGCGTACAGACAAACACCACCAGCTCTGAATACTTCCAGCTGCACAGAGGCACGAGGCAGGATTGGCCGTTATCCCCACTGCTGTTTGCTCTGTCAGTCGAGCCATGGCAATCACCCTCAGACCGGCGAAGGGGTGGAGAGGTCTCCAAAGGGGGATAGAGAGCATTGAGTCTCACTCTACAAAGAAAAAGAAACATGGAGTCCTGGTCCACCGAAACCCACAGTTCTTCTACCACTGGGCAGTCACGGCAGAAAGAGTGAGGAGATAGGGGAAGGAACAGGGAACAGAATTGGCAAAGATGGAGGAGAGTTCCTGCACAGTGACTTCCCTCCAAGCTCTAACCACAACTGCTCTCCCTTCCCGCCCCCCCCCTAGCCAAGCACTCGTGAAGCCCAGTGGGAGTAGCCACACTCCGGACATGGTACCAAATGAAGCAACACTCCAGCCTAACCAAAACGTCCCCCATTGGCAACAACCACAGGTTTACCCCTGTAATAATGCATGCCAGCTTCAAAAGTTGGAGACAGGACACGGGGACACTAACGGTGAGAGACATGGACAAGGACGATAGAGTAGCGTCCCTGGGGGAACTCACGGAAAGGTTCCAGCAGCCAAGAGGGGCTTTTCACAGTAACTTCATTGAAGCCTATTTGAAACAATAAGCAATTATTATTATTGTAAGAGGAATTGAGCTGAGACAAATACAGGTGATAAACTTCCTCTGTAAGGAAACAACGACATAACCCCAGATACCAGGACATTTGTTAGTCAAAGAACTGCTGGACTTGAGAGACCTAACGAAGGGGTCCTGTACGGATGACCATTGAAGAAGGTACACCCCCCCCCCCCCAGATGAGACAGAGGAAAATGGGAGGAGGAACTATGCATAGAGATAGGGGAAGGATTCTGGATCAAAGCACTGCAAAGGACAAACTTCACCTCCACATGCGCAGGGCTGAGCCTAACGCAGCTAAAGGCGGTGCACAGAGCGCACCTAACCAGAATCTGAATTAGTCGGTTCTTTCCGGACATGGAGGACAAATGTGAATTGTGCCAGGGAGGCTCGGCCAACCACACCCACATGTTCTGGACGTGTCCCATACTTGTCAGGTACTGGACGACCTTTGTTGAGGTAATGTCCAGGGTTGTGGGAACGAGGGTGGAGCTCAAACCAGCCAGACTCTTCATGGGCAGAGGGGCCAACACCCTTCCTTTGCCTCCCTGATTACCCGTCAGAGAATCCTGCTCGGCTGGCCATCAGCGGCACCACCCAAAGCTGTCCAACCTGTTCCAAGATCTGTTGATGAGCAGGAGGGAAATATCTGTACTGACTTTTGCCTTTTTTTCATCTATTTTTATATTGTGCTTATTTTTTCCCCTCTTTCCAATGCGGTTATGTAAAGTGTAACATCTCAGTTGTGAAATACAAACTATGAAAACGCAATGAAAACTGTTTTTATTAAACTAAATTCATTTTTTCCAATTAAGGGGCAATTTAGCGTAGCCAATCCACCTAGCCTGCACATCTTTGGGTTGTGGTGTTCGAAACCCACGCAAACACGGTAAAAACACGTTTTTAAAAAAATAACCCTCACAACACCCATGGAAGCACATATAGACGATAGGAGCAGGGGGAGACCTTTTGGCCCTTTGAGCCTGCTCTGCCATTTATCACAATCATGGCTGATCATCGAACTCAATAGCCTAATCCTGCTTTCTCCCCATAACCTTTGATCCCATTCTCCCCAAGTGTTATATCTAGCCCCCTCTTGAATATATTCAATGTTTTAGAATCAAATACTTCCTGTGGTAATGAATTCCACAGGCTCCCCACTCTTTGTGTGAAGAAATATCTCCTCAACTCGGTCTGAAATGGTTTACCCTGAATCCTCAGACTGTGACCCCTGGTTCTGGACACACCCATCATTGGGAACATCTTCCCTGCATCTACCCTGTCTAGTCCTGTTCGAATTTTATAATTGTCTGTGAGATCCCCCCTCATTCTTCTGAACTCCAGCGAGAACAATCCCAACCTAATCAATCTCTCCTCACGCGACAGACCCGCCATCCCTGGAATCAGTCTGATAAACATTCGCTGCACTCCCTCGAGAGCAAGAACATCCTTCCTCAGAGAAGGAGGCCAAAACTGCACACAATACTCCAGGTGTGGCCTCACCAAGGCCCTGTATAATTGCAGCAACACATCCCTGCTCCTGTACATAATCTATCTCCCTGTGGCACTCGTAGAATACGAGCTTCCCTTCTCATAGGAGGAGGCCTGCTCAGCTGGGGCTTGTAACCGCACCCTTTAAAAGCCGCTCTGACAGGGACAGGCACTATCGGCAGTCCCAACTGGCACCTTTGGTTCGTAAGCTGCGTTGCGGCCTTTACTTTTTTTTTCTAAGTGGTTTCTGGTCCGGTATGTCCAGCCCCTGGACCCTCATGTGCGAGCTGCAGCAACTCTTTACGACACAGGGAACGCACTACCCACTTATCCCCTTTAAAAAGCATGCCTTCCCATATGATTATGTCTTCAGCCCCATACAGACCCTCTATTCTCTCCTGTTAGCAGATAGCAGCCAAGGTAGCCTTCAGGATGGGATCCTGCACCTGGACCGTGCCAAGGTCTGGGACCAAAACCACCCCTGCTGTCCCCTGACCGCTGCTACCCGACCTTCCTCATAGGGGTCCCAGGTCACACCGGTTCTTGCCCTTTCCTTAGCCAGTTGATCTGCCCGCTGATTCCCCTCAGCTTGTGGCTCAGTTTTTGAGTCAGCTTTCACTTTATGGATGTACCTGTCTCCACCCTCCCCTACTACTGCTACAATCCTTTCCAGCAGGGGTTTGGTTGCTAGGGGCTTTTCGTCTGAGGAGGTGTACCCTCGGCGAGACCAGATAGCCAGGTACTCTGTACAGTACTTGGAGGTAAACAAGCTGTCCGAGCAAATAGTGTATGGGGTGGGGAAAACCTCGGGATGGGTGACTATGTACATTACAGCTGCTAGTTCCATCTGCTGAGCACTTAAGGTTTGGGGGAATTTGAGGGCTAAAGCTGTGTCTGCCTCAGGGTCCCATATTCCACAGCCTGTGAGTCTGGTGCCCGCGGATACCGTGCTAGACCCATCAACATAAATTTCTCTGCCTGTGGGGTGTAACCCTGCCCTAAGGCCGAAATCCATATCCCATACCCCTTCTACTGAGCACTGGTGCGGCTCTCCGGGGTAAATCAAATTGGCGCCAAGCATGGGCTCGTCTTGCCCTTTAACCTTGAGTGACATTGGGGAGAGAAGAATCCAGCGCGTGATTCTCGCACTGCTCGCAGTACCGTCCTTAATCCTACCGTCTAACAACATTTGGGTTGGGGTGTGGTGTGTTTAAAGAGCGATGGGGACATTCTGATGAAAACCTGTACTCTTTTCACTGCCCAGTGGGTGGCTAACAGGTGGCACTCACAGTTAGAATATGCCCTTTCTACCTCTGTGAGGACCCTGGAGGAATACATCACTGACCTCAACTGGCCATGTAGTTCCTGGAGCAACACTGCACTAAGACTGTCGCTACTGGAAGCTACCTCCAGGAAAAATTCCCCCGTGGGCTCAATCGCTCCCAGGACTGGTGCTTCCTGTAGGTCTCGTTTTAATCGCACACAGGCTGTTTCACACTGCCAATCCCATTCCCACGCAACTCCTTTGTGTAGGAGTCTGAGCAGAGGGGCTGCTGTGGCAGCATAGTCCTCTATGAAATCCCTACAATAGCCCGTGACCCCTAAGAAGGATCTCACTCCCCTTACATCGGTTGGGACAGGGAGCCCCTTCATGGCCTTCCTCCGTGTCTCATCGATTGCCCTCTCTCCTGCTCTAATTGTCAGCCCCACAAATTCGACCTCCCTTAACCCTATTTGTGCCTTTTTGGGATTGACCTTCAGACCACTTTTCCTGAGCAACTCCAGCAATTCATTTACCAAGGGGCCGTCATCAGTGAATAGCAACATATCATCCACATATTGTATGAGCCTGTGGGGTTCGCTAAACTCCTTCAGCCAACCTGCCATACATTGGTGGATTATGCTTGGGCTGTTGTGAAAGCCCTGCGGGAGACAGCTCCAGGTATATTGTTGTTCTTTAAGGGTAAAGGCGAATTTGTACTGATCCGCTTTTCTAAGCGGAATGGACCAGAAGCCGTTTGAAATGTCCAAAACTGTGAATACAGATGCGGATGCTGGGATTTCCCCTGACAAGTCTGCCACTGCGGCTATGGTTGGAGCGCTGGCAGGAATGTTTTTGTTGAGAACTCTGTAATCTACTGTGGCCCTCAAGGAGTTGTCCAGTTTTCTTACTGGCCATACGGGTGAATTAACATGGGTGGCTATGGGTCTCAGGATACCCTGTTTGACCAGCAAGCAGTTTCCAGATCTTCCTCGGCTTCCCCGGGAAGTTATATATTTTTTGGGGCCTGGGCATGGGATCCCCGTCTATTCTGACTTCTGTGCCTGTGACTCTCCCACTGTCATGCTTGTGGGTGGCAAATGCTGTAAGGTTTTGCTGCACAAATTCCCAATACTCTGCCGGGGTGTTTTTAGCCAAAGCCTCCAGGTCATAATACTCCTTCGGTTTCACCCCTTCCCGTGCGGCACCCCTTCTATGATCATCACCTCTCTTTCTGCCCCCTCGTTAATTGTACCCCACAGACAGTGGTTTCTCAGGTCCACCAAGATCCGATGAGCCACTATAAAATTGGCACCTAGTATTCCCTTCCCCGCCTGCTCCCAAATCATCAGGACATACTTCCACTGAGTTTGGAGTGTTCCTAATCAGATGGACAGTGGGACAGAGAAAAACCCAGCCTTCTTGTTTCCTGTGAAGCTGCCAAGGCTGTAGGGCACCCTGTTGGATAGAAGGGATGCTCGGGGATTGTCCGTGTGGACTATGGTGCTGGAGGTATCTGTGTCCAGTAAGTAATTCCCTGCTATATCCTGTACCTCCATCCGGACCCAAGGCCATCTGCACGGGCCATATTCTAGTGGGCACAGATAACTGGGCTGTTTCGAGGATAGTCATAAGGGTCTCGGGGATACGTTTACGGGTGTGCTCTGGCCGGTTGCCATAGCTACCTGTCCGGGTTGTGTGGCTTTAGCTTGCATAAACGACATGAAATCTTTCATTGAAAACATCTCTAATCCTGGTTCCCCTGTGGGTGGAGTTGGGTTTATTACTGCAGGAGCCTTCTCCTCAAACTGCTTGTTCGGGCTTCTGCAGTCTCTGTTGTGGTGACTACACCCAGAGCATCCTGGCTGCTAATCGGGGACTCGGCTGCCCTCCTGTCTCCATTGCCTCTTCCGAGGGGTGCTGGTGCAATTTCATGTACCTTTCCCCTGGAGGGCTTTTCCCCTTCGCCTTCTCCATTGTGTTATGCTAGGGTGAGCTTCCTGATCACCTCATTTTCCCTAAGATTTGGGTCTTGGGGGTCGAACCAATTTTCAGCTTTAGCTCTAATTCTGGGTAAACAGTTGGCCACTAGTGTTTTCAGCCAGTGGGCTGTTTTCCCGTTTACATTATTTTTGTCAAGGGCAGCTCCGCAAGCTCCCTCATAAATTGTCCACAGTCGGTCTGCGAACATGTCTGGGGACTCTCCTAGCTGCTGCTTTGTCTCCCACACCCTTACAAATGGGTTATCCCGATTGAGCCCCATAGCCTCTAAAACAGCGGCCTGAGCTGCCGCCACTGACGCCAGTCTTCCTCCTTGCTGCGGGGTCACTGCTTTACAGAGAGAGGCATCGAGGCTCATCAACAGTAGCCTCACCTTGTAAAAGTTTTGGCACAATCATTTATGCCGGCTGCCTGCTGCACCTCCATAAAGTGTATAGAGGGGTCCCCTGTTCTGGTTAACTTTGGTATGTGGGTCACAATACCCCGTAGGGCTTGCGCCCCATGGGGAATTATGATATCATTCTCCAGTGCTCCCCTATCTGCCTGTCCCACTGGGCACCATACTTGTGCTGCCTTACCGGGCACATCTGTCCCACGTGGGGCCGTTTCTTACCTTGTTCCCCTAACTCCGGCTCCCCTACCATGATCGGTAACCCCACCTCGGGGTGTGTTACACATGGCAGAGACGCCAACAACTGAGGGTGCTCTCCTGACCCTCCTTGGACCTGTCCTTGCCTGGACACTCCGAACCCCATCTGCTGACCCATTTTTTATTGTGGTTTTTGCTTTCCTTCCACTCAAATGCAGCTTCTGCTGGCTGTTCAGCTCCAGTGAGCGCTACTGCCCACGGTTTCGTGAGGTTAATTTCCTTGAATAAATAGGAGGAAATCCTCGCTTTCATTTTAGACATTTCTCTCACCCCCTCTGGTGAGCCACAAATTCCAGTCGATCATAGTCCTGCCACGGTCGCCATTTGTAACAGGGTTTCCTTTACTTCACAACAGGCTGGTTTTGGGTGTCACAGATATCTGCGGGTGTCTCTCTCCTGCAGGTGTTGAAACCACAACCCAGAAGTGTCGCACTGGGACAGCTTTGCAAGAGAGAGGGGACAAGTCTCACTGTTTATACCTAACCAGTGAGGTTGTCCTTATACCACACCAGTTACCTTGACTGCCACCTAAGCCTGTGTGAGTCTCTCTCCTGTTGATGATGAAATGTCACCCGGAAGTGCCCCACTAGTGCAACTTAACAAGAGAGAGAGCAAGAGACTTCACTGTTCATTTCTAACCAGTAGCCTCTCTTGAGTGAGCGTGTTCGAAGCGCTCAGATTCCCTTTGGGTCCTTGACTACGGAATTATGTCCCGGCAATTATTGTGACTCACCCAGAGCAGACAGTGAAAGAAAGGTGAGGCCATAAGAATGGTAGATTTAAAATTAAATAATTTTTTCAAGAGAGTTAGGCCTTCCACAACTCAAACTATTACACACAAACACTGGTTATAAAACTACTATCTATAAAAACGAGTGACTAAACCGCATGCCGAAAGTTCTTACTTTGACACGAATTTACTTTAACTCCCGCAAACATAAACACTCACCCACCCCAAAACCTCAACACTCTAAACTAATTGGGAGTTTCAGTGGGCTGAGAGCCGTCCCCAAGGAGAAACTGATACGGTTGTTTCTGGCTCTTCCTCAAAACTGGCTGGTCCGTGTGGCTGCTGGGCTGCTGTTCCTTTGGTCTCTTTTCCGCTTGCTCTGCTCCTTCAGTCTCTGGTTCTCTCTTTGCGTCTGTCTCCTTCGCTCTCTCTCCACTCTCTCTCCTCGAACTGGTGCTGTCTTTTATCTCCTGGCCTAGCCAGGAGTGTCTTCTCACAGGTCCGGCTGTTGCCTCTGCTGCTACCTACAGGCAGCTTTCAGAAGTTTCACCTCTTTATCTGTTTGGACTGTCTCTCTCTGCTGCCACCTAGAGGCATGCCGCTTTCAGAAGTTTCACCTTTATCTCCATTTGGAGTGACTCTCACGGGTCCTTCTCTAGGTGGACAGTGGCTTCCAGCAGAGGGCAGCAGAGCAGAGCTTATGATTGGCTGTTCCGGGGAGATTTGCATACATGCAGTGCGGTCAGCATAAGTTGAAGGTGCACCTGCATCAGTGACCCGAGGAGTTCGACAGAAGGCAAGCATCCAGCAGAGGGCAGCAGAGCAGAGCTTCTGATTGGCTGTTCTGGGGAGTTTTGCATACGTGCAGTGCGGTCAGCGTAAGTTGAAGGTGGTTTGTGAAGGGGCTGTTCTCGAGTGA
This sequence comes from Scyliorhinus canicula, assembly GCF_902713615.1. Taxonomy (NCBI): domain Eukaryota; kingdom Metazoa; phylum Chordata; class Chondrichthyes; order Carcharhiniformes; family Scyliorhinidae; genus Scyliorhinus; species Scyliorhinus canicula. The sequence continues at coordinate 57,415,645 of NC_052164.1, forward strand.
CAGCTTTACCCGAAACACTACTTACGTAGTGTCTCCCACCCATCCTCCTCCTCAAACAAAAAAAAGTTCTGTCCATTGGATTGCTAAACGAACAAGTTTTTTATTTTTATTTTTCAGTAGTTGGGAAGTTAGTTCAGTGGGAATGGAGGCTAGGGCAGTTGAATGTTCCTCCTGCAGAATGTGGGAGGAAAGGGTCACCTCTAGTGTCCCTTCTGACTACATCTGCGGGAAGTGCACCCAACTCCAGCTCCTCGAGAACCGCGTTAGGGACCTGGAGCTGGAGCTGGATGAACTTCGGATCATTCGGGAGGTGGAGGAGGTTATTGAGAGGAGTTATAGGGAGGTAGTCACACCTCAGGTAAAATAAGAAGGTAGATGGGTTACCGTCAGGGGAGGGAGAGGGAACCGGCAGGCAGTGCAGGGACCCCTGTGGTCGTTCCCCTCAATAACAAGTATACCGTTTTGGATACTGTTGTGGGGGACGACTTACCAGGGGTAAGCAATAGGGCACAGGTCTCTGGCACAGAGTCTGTCCCTGTTGCTCAGAAGGGAAGGGAGGAGAGGAACAGAGCACTTGTCATTGGGGACTCCATAGTTAGAGGAACAGACAGGAGGTTCTGTGGGAACGAAAGAGACTCACGGTTGGTGTGTTGCCTCCCAGGTGCCAGGGTTCGTGATGTCTCTGATCGTGTTTTTGGGATCCTTAAGGGGGAGGGGGAGCAGCCCCAAGTCATGGTCCACATAGGTACCAACGACATAAGTAGGAAGAGAGATGGGGATTTGAGACAGAAATTCAGGGAGCTAGGGTGGAAGCTGAGAGCTAAAACAAATAAAGTTGTTATCTCTGGGTTGTTACCCGTGCCACGTGCTAGAAAAGTGAGAAATAAGGAGAGAGAGGAGTTGAACACGTGGCTACAGGGATGGTGCAGGAGGGAGGGTTTTGGTTTCCTGGATAATTGGGGCTCATTCTGGGGTAGGTGGGACCTCTACAAACAAGATGGTCTTCACCTGAACCAGAGGGGTACCAATATCCTGGGGGGGAGATTTGCTAGTGCTCTTCGGGGGGGTTTAAACTAATTCAGCAGGGGGATGGGAACCTAAATTGTAGTCCCAGTGTACAGGATGTTGAGAGTAGTGAGGTCAGGGATAGGGTTAAAAGTTCGAAAGAGGACACCGGCAAGCAGGACGCTGGTTTGAAGTGTGTCTACTTCAACGCCAGGAGCATCCGGAATAAGGTGGGTGAGCTTGCAGCATGGGTTGGTACCTGGGATCTCGATGTTGTGGCGATTTCGGAGACATGGGTAGAGCAGGGACAGGAATGGTTGTTGCAGGTTCCAGGATTTAGATGTTTCTGTAAGAACAGAGAAGATGGTAAAAGAGGGGGGGGTGTGGCATTGTTAATCAAGGAAAGTATTACGGCGGTAGAAAGGACGCTTGAGGACTCGTCTACTGAGGTAGTATGGGCCGAGGTTAGGAACAGTAGAGGAGAGGTCACCCTGTTGGGAGTTGTCTATAGACCTCCGAATAGTTCCAGAGATGTAGAGGAAAGGATTGCAAAGATGATTCTCGACAGGAGCGAGAGTAACAGGGTAGTTGTTATGGGGGACTTTAACTTTCCAAATATTGACTGGAAATACTATAGTTCGAGTACTATATATGGGTCAGTTTTTGTGCAGTGTGTGCAGGAGGGTTTTCTGACACAGTATGTAGACAGGCCAACAAGGGGCGAGGCCACATTGGATTTGGTACTGGGTAATGAACCCGGCCAGGTGTTAGATTTAGATGTAGGTGAGCACTTTGGTGATAGTGATCACAACTCAGTTATGTTTACTTTAGCAATGGGCAGGGATAGGTATATACCGCAAGGCAAGAATTATAGCTGGGGGAAAGGCAATTATGATGCTATTCGGCAAGATTTAGGATGTATAGGATGGGGAAGGAAACTGCAGGGGATGGGTACAATCGAAATGTGGAGCTTTTTCAAGGAACAGCTACTGCGTGTCCTTGATAAGTATGTACCTGTCAGGCAGGGAGGAAGTTGTCGAGCAAGGGAACCGTGGTTTACTAAGGAAATTGAAGCACTTGTCAAGAGGAAGAAGAAGGCTTATGTTAGGATGAGACATGAAGGCTCAGTTAGGGCACTTGAGAGTTACAAGTTAGCCAGGAAGGACCTAAAGGGAGAGTTAAGAAGAGCGAGGAGAGGACACGAAAAGTCATTGGCAGATAGGATCAAGGAAAACCTTAAGGCTTTCTATAGGTATATCAGGAACAAAAGAATGACTAGAGTAAGATTAGGGCCAATCAAGGATAGTAGTGGAAAGTTGTGTGTGGAATCAGAGGAGATAGGGGAAGCGTTAAATGGATATTTTTCATCAGTGTTTACACTGGAGAAAGACAATGTTGTCGAGGAGAACACTCAGGTTCAGTCGACCAGGCTAGATGGAATTGAGGTTCAAAAGGAGGAGGTGTTAGCAATTTTGGAAAATGTCAAAATAGATAAGTCCCCTGGGCCAGATGGGATTTATCCTAGGATTCTCTGGGAAGCCAGGGAGGAGATTGCAGAGCCTTTGTCCTTGATCTTTATGTCATCTTTGTCGACAGGAATAGTGCCGGAAGACTGGACGATAGCAAACGTTGTCCCCTTGTTCAAGAAGGGGAGTAGAGACAACCCTGGTAATTATAGACCTGTGAGCCTTACTTCGGTTGTGGGTAAAATGTTGGAAAAGGTTATAAGAGATAGGGTTTATAATCATCTTGAAAAGAACAAGTTGATTAGCGATAGTCAACACGGTTTTGCGAAGGGTAGGTCATGCCTCACAAACCTTATTGAGTTTTTTGAGAAGGTGACCAAACAGGTGGATCAGGGTAAAGCTGTTGATGTGGTGTATATGGATTTCAGTAAGGCGTTTGATAAGGTTCCCCATGGTAGGCTATTGCAGAAAATAAGGAAGTATGGAATTGAAGGTGATTTAGCGGTTTGGATCAGTAATTGGCTAGCTGAAAGAAGACAGAGGGTGGTGGTTGATGGCAAATGTTCATCCTGGAGTTCAGTTACTAGTGGTGTACCGCAAGGATCTGTTTTGGGGCCACTGCTGTTTGTCATTTTTATAAATGACCTGGAAGAGGGTGTAGAAGGATGGGTTAGTAAATTTGCAGATGACACGAAGGTCGGTGGAGTTGTGGATAGTGCTGAAGGATGTTATAGGATACAGAGGGACATAGATAAGCTGCAGAGCTGGGCTGAGAGGTGGCAGATGGAGTTTAATGCGGAAAAGTGTGAGGTGGTTCACTTTGGAAGGAGTAACAGGAATGCAGAGTACGACTTCCGGTTGCGGCTATGACTAGCTAAGCCGCACATTTGGAAGCTCCTGCAACAAAGGTGTTTTTGGGCCAATTGGAGGGCCCCAACGGCGCTGAAAAAACGAATCCCGGTGGGGGAAGGTCCCCTGAGGAGAACTAGACCGATTTTATGGTCGGTACCCGGAGTGGAGCGGCAAGAAAAACGGCAGCAGCTCCCCAAAAAAAGCGGGGGAAGAAAATCAAAATGGCGGCCGGCGGTGTATCGGAGGAGTGGAAGAAATGGGCGGAGGAGCAGCAGGCCGTTCTCCTCCGTTTTTTCACGGAGATGAAAGTGGAACTCTTAGAGTCCATGAACGCGACGGCCACCAGGTTGGTGGGAGCCCAGGCGATCCAAGAGGCGTCGATTAAAGATCTGCAGCAGGAGATGACCGCGAGGGAGGAGGAGGCCACAGTCATCGGGGCAAAGGTGGAGGTGCACGAGGCACTCCACATGAAGTGGCAGAGCCGCTTCGAGGAGCTGGACACTCGGATGAGGAGGAAAAATTTGAGGATCCTGGGCCTGGAAGAAGGCCTGGAGGGGTCGGATCTCCCGGGATATGTGGCGGAGATGTTGAGCTCCCTGATGGGGGAAGGGGCCGGTCCGGCGCCCCTGGAATTGGAAGAGGCATACCGGGTCATGGCCAGGAGGCCTAGGGCAAACGAGCCCCCGAGGGCGGTGCTGGTGCGGTTCCAGCGGCTAAGTGATCGAGAGAAAGTCCTGAGGTGGGCTAAAAGGGAGAAAAGCAGCAAGTGGCAGAACTCGACGGTAAGGGTGTACCAGGACTGGAGTGCGGAGGTGGCAAAGCGGCGGGCCCGGTACAACCGGACAAAGGCGGTGCTACACGCGAAAAAGATCAAATTTGGAATGCTGCAACCGGCGCGCTTGTGGGTCACCTACAAGGACCAACATCATTATTTCGAGTCCCCAGAGGAGGCCTGGACCTTTGTACAAGAGGAAAAGTTGGACACGAACTAAAACCTGGGAGCACCGGCGGTCGTAGCCGCCGGGGGACTCTTGATTGAGCAAGTGGCCTTTTTCTTTTTCAGGCCAGGTCGGAACTGGGAAACAGTTTCGTGGAGTGTTTGGGGTGTTTTTTCTCGAACGGTTGACTTTTCTGAATATTTTGAAGGTTTCGAGTTGTTGGGTGTTTCTGTATATTTGTACTGTTGAAATCTCTATTGTGGGTCGTTGGCTTCTTATGGGGTGTTTTTTCCCGTTTCCAATTTCCCTTAGTTATTTACCCCTCTTACCCTTTTTCTTTGGGTGCTTGGGGGGATTTTTTGTTCTTTTTTTCTTTTCGGGCTATGGTTATCTGCGGTTATTTATACTGTTTGATGGAGGGTGATGGGTGGGCACACTGTTAGTTGATAGTTAGTTAATTATTTTGTTATTTAAGTATGTAGTTAAGTATTTATGTATTTAGTTGCCATTGGGTATTTGTATTTATATCGTTAAGTTGGGGAGACGGGACGGGGGGGAGCGGGTTGATTATGCGGGTCTTTCTCGGGGGTTTTAAGGGGATCTTTCACGGGCGCAGATGGGGTGAACCGGGAGGAGTCGGAAGGTGGCAGGAGCAGCCGGGTCAGCGGAGACCAGCTGACTCTCGGGAGTACGATGTGGGGTACATCGCGGCTAGGAGGGGTCCTAGCCAGGGGGGGGGGGGGGGGGGGGAAAGGGGGGGGGGGGGCTGGGGGGGGACACCGGGTTGCTGCTGGAAAGACCAGGGACGAGAAGGGGAGAGCCGGGGGGGTGGGGGGGGGGGGGGGGGGGCCATCGCTATGGGAAGCGGGTCAGAAAAGAAGGGATGACCCGGGGCGAGCAAGGGACAAGACATGGCTAATCGACAGGGAGTAGGGACGGGTCGCTCTGCGACCCGATTGATCACGTGGAACGTAAGGGGGCTGAATGGGCCGGTCAAAAGATCAAGGGTCTTCTCACACCTGAAGGGACTGAAGGCTGATGTAGCAATGCTGCAGGAGACTCATTTGAGGGTAGCAGATCAGGTCCGCCTGAGAAGGGGGTGGGTGGGACAGGTGTTCCACTCAGGCTTGGATATCAAGAACCGGGGGGGTGGCGATTTTGGTGGGAAAGAGGGTGTCGTTTGTGGCGGCAGAGGTGGTGGCAGACAAGGAGGGCAGGTACGTGATGGTGAGGGGTAGGCTGCAGGGAGAGAATGTGGTACTGGTAAATGTGTATGCCCCGAACTGGGACGACGCGGGTTTTATGAGGCGCCTGCTGGGCCTCATCCCGGGACTGGAGGCAGGGGGCCTGATCATGGGAGGGGACTTTAATACGGTGTTAGACCCTGGGCTGGATAGATCGAGTTCCAGGACGAATAGGAGGCCGGCAGCGGCAGAGGTGTTAAGGGGGTTCATGGAGCAGATGGGAGGGGTAGACCCATGGAGATTTGGTAGGCCTAGGGCGAGGGAGTATTCTTTTTTCTCCCACGTCCACAGAGTGTACTCTAGGATCGATTTTTTCGTATTGAACAGGGGGCTGATACCGAGAGTGCAGGACACGGAGTACTCGGCCATTGCGATATCGGACCATGCACCACATTGGGTGGACGTGGACATGGGGGAGGCGCGGGACCAACGCCCGTTGTGGCGCCTGGATGTAGGGCTGTTGGCGGACGAAGAGGTGTGCAGAAGGGTGAGAACGGGCATTGAGAACTATCTGGGTACGAATGACACAGGTGAGGTGCAGGTGGGGACGGTCTGGGAGGCCTTGAAAGCAGTGATTAGAGGAGAGCTGATCTCCATAAGGGCACACAGAGAGAGGAAGGAGAGGCAGGAAAGGGAGAGGCTGGTGGGGGAGCTCCTAGAAGTAGATAGGAAATATGCGGCGGCGCCAGAGGAGGGGCTATTAAGGGAGCGGCGTAGCTTGCAGGCCAGGTTCGACCTACTGACCACTAGGAAGGCGGAAATGCAGTGGAGAAGGGCGCAGGGTGTGGCGTATGAGTACGGGGAAAAGGCGAGCAGGATGCTGGCACACCAGCTTCGTAAGCGAGATGCAGCCAGAGAGATTGGGGGAGTGAGAGAGAGGGGTGGGGACGTAGTGCAGAAGGGGCAAGAGGTGAATAGGGTCTTTAGGGACTTCTATAGGGAATTGTATAGGTCTGAACCGCCGAAGAGGAGAGGGGGAATGAAGAACTTTCTCGACAAATTGGGGTTCCCAAAGGTACAGGAGGAGCTGGTGGAAGGGTTGGGGGCGCCGATAGAGCTGCAGGAGCTAATTAAAGGGATAGGCCAGATGCAGGCGGGGAAGGCGCCGGGGCCGGATGGGTTCCCGGTGGAGTTTTACAGGAAATTTGTGGACTTGGTGGGTCCAGTGCTGGTGCGAGCCTTCAATGAGGCGCGCGAGGGGGGGGTACTGCCCCCAACAATGTCGCAGGCCCTGATCTCCTTGATTTTGAAGCGGGACAAGGACCCGGTCCAGTGCGGGTCCTACAGGCCCATCTCCCTCCTGAATGTTGACGCCAAGCTGTTAGCAAAGGTCCTGGCAACCAGGATAGAGGACTGTGTGCCAGGGGTAGTCCATGAAGACCAGACGGGGTTCGTGAAGGGACGCCAACTTAACACAAATGTCCGGAGATTGTTAAATGTGATTATGATGCCAGCAGTGGAAGGGGAGGCGGAGATAGTGGTAGCGCTGGACGCGGAGAAGGCATTTGACAGGGTGGAGTGGGAATACTTGTGGGAGACGTTGGAAAGGTTTGGGTTTGGGGAGGGATTTATCAAGTGGGTAAAACTGCTCTATTCAGCTCCGACGGCAAGTGTGGTAACAAACGGGAGGAGGTCAGAATATTTTGGGCTCCATCGAGGTACTAGGCAGGGATGTCCCCTATCTCCCTTACTCTTTGCATTAGCGATTGAGCCGTTGGCGATGGCACTGAGGGGTTCAGGGGGGTGGAGAGGACTGACAAGGGGAGGGGAGGAACATCGGGTCTCGCTCTATGCGGATGATTTGTTGTTGTATGTGGCAGACCCGGAGGGGGGAATGCCGGAGGTAATGGGGATACTAGCGGAGTTCGGGGACTTTTCGGGATATAAATTAAATCTGGGGAAAAGTGAGGTCTTTGTAATACACCCGGGAGACCAAGGGGAGGGAATTGGGAGGCTCCCCTTCAAAAGAGCAGTTAAAAGTTTTAGGTATTTGGGGGTGCAGGTGGCAAAGAACTGGGGGACCCTCCACAAGTTGAACTTTTCCAGACTGGTGGAACAGATGGAGGAGGAGTTTAAGAGGTGGGACATGGTGCCGCTGTCGCTGGCAGGGAGGGTGCAGTCAGTTAAAATGACGGTCCTCCCGAGGTTCTTGTTTTTGTTCCAGTGTCTGCCCATCTTCCTCCCCAGGGCCTTTTTCAAGAAGGTAACGAGTAGTATCATGGGGTATGTGTGGGCACATGGCACCCCGAGAGTTAGAAGGGTCTTTTTGGAGCGGAGTAGGGATAGTGGAGGGCTGGCGTTACCCAACCTTTCAGGATATTACTGGGCGGCAAATACATCGATGGTACGAAAGTGGATGATGGAAGGGGAGGGGGCAGCCTGGAAGCGCATGGAGAGGGCGTCCTGCGGCAACATAAGCTTAGGGGCACTGGTAACGGCACCATGGCCGCTCCCTCCCACGAGGTATACCACGAGCCCGGTGGTGGCGGCCACCCTCAAGATCTGGGGGCAGTGGAGGCGACACAGGGGGGAAGTGGGAGGTCTGATAGGGGCACCACTAAGAGGGAACCACAGATTTGCGCCGGGAAACACAGGAGGGGGATTCCAGAGCTGGCAGAGGGCGGGTATTAGACAACTGAGGGACCTGTTTATAGAGGGGAGGTTTGCGAGCCTGGGAGAGCTGGAGGAGAAATTTGGGCTCCCCCCGGGGAACACGTTCAGGTACCTCCAAGTGAAGGCATTTGCCAGACGACAGGTAGCGGGGTTCCCCGCGCTCCCCGACAGGGGGGTGAGTGATAGGGTGCTATCAGGGGTCTGGGTCGGGGAGGGGAAGATCTCGGACATCTATAAGATTATGCAGGAGGTGGAGGAGGTACCAGTAGAGGAGCTGAAAGATAAGTGGGAGTTAGAGCTGGGGGAACAGATAGAGGACGGGACATGGGCAGACGCCCTGGAGAGGGTCAACTCGTCGTCGTCATGTGCGAGACTAAGTCTCATTCAATTTAAGGTACTGCATAGAGCCCACATGACGGGGACAAGGATGAGTCGGTTTTTCGGGGGTGAAGACAGGTGTATTAGATGTTCGGGAAGCCCTGCGAATCATGCACATATGTTTTGGGCATGTCCGGCACTGGAGGAGTTCTGGAAGGGGGTGGCAGGGACGGTGTCGAGAGTCGTGGGGTCCAGGGTCAAGCCAGGATGGGGACTTGCGATCTTCGGGGTTGGGGTGGAACCGGGGGTACAGGAGGCGAGGGAGGCTGGAATATTAGCCTTTGCGTCCTTGGTGGCTCGGAGGAGGATCCTGATTCAGTGGAGGGACGAAAGGCCTCCGAGTGTTAACACCTGGTTAAACGACATGGCAAACTTCATCCAATTGGAAAGGATCAAATTCGCCCTGAGAGGGTCGGTGCAGGGGTTTTCCAGGCGATGGCAACCCTTCCTAGACCTCTTGGATCAGAGATAGAGACTGAGGCCGTGACAGCAGCAACCCGGGAGGGGAGGGGAGGGGAGGGGAGGGCGGGAGGGAGGGGGGGGGGGGGGGGGGGGGGGGGACAAAGACGAAGGAAGTACGGTAGCGGTGGTGGCACGGGCAAGGCCTGCCCGAGGACGCTGCTAGAAATGATAAGTTGGTCTGACTGTCGGTTCGCCGGCGGGGGGGGGGGGGGGGGGGGGGTGGGGGGGACGCGCGGGTGGGGGGGGGGGAGACTTTTTTTTTCTTTTTCTTGTTAAGTAGGGGGGTTTGACTTTGTTTTGGTATAATTTAAATGTGAATGTAGGGGGGGGGTAAAATGTTTGTATTTTGAAAAATTCAATAAAAATTATTTAAAAAAAAAAAAAAGGAATGCAGAGTACTGGGCTAATGGCAAGATTCTTGGTAGTGTAGATGAACAGAGAGATCTCGGCATCCAGGTACATAAATCCCTGAAAGTTGCCACCCAGGTTAATAGGGCTGTTAAGAAGGCATATGGTGTGCTAGCCTTTATAAGCAGGGGGATTGAGTTTCGGAACCACAAGGTCATGCTGCAGCTGTACATAACTCTGGTGCGGCCGCACCTGGAGTACTGCGTGCAGTTCTGGTCACCACATTATAGGAAGGATGTGGAAGCTTTGGAAAGGGTTCAGAGGAGATTTACTAGGATGTTGCCTGGTATGGAGGGAAGGTCTTACGAGGAAAGGCTCAGGGAATTGAGGTTGTTTTCGTTAGAGAGGAGAAGGCTGAGAGGTGATTTAATAGAGACATATAAGATAGTCAGAGGGTTAGATAGGGTGGACAGTGAGAGTCTTTTTCCTCGGATGGTGATGACCAACACGAGGGGACATAGCTTTAAATTGAGCGGTGGTAGATATAGGACAGATGTCAGAGGCAGTTTCTTTACTCAGAGAGTAGTAGGGGTGTGGAACGCCCTGCCTGCAACAGTAGTAGACTCGCCAACTTTAAGGGCATTTAAGTGGTCACTGGATAGACATATGGATGAAAATGGAATAGTGTAGGTCAGATAGGCTTCAGATGGTTTCACAGGTCGGCGCAACATCGAGGGCCGAAGCGCCCGTACTGCGCTGTAGTGTTCTATGTTCTATGTTCTCTGGTTGATGCAACCGTTTGCTGGAGATTTTTTAGCTATTCCAGGTTTCTTTGGTGTTAGTCGAATTAACTTTTAAATGTACCTTGCAGATTAATCAGTGAGGCATGCAAGATGCTCAGTATGGTAGTGCAAAATTCCTTTGTTGCAAATAGATTTTGACATACTGCTTTAACTTGAAATAAATCAGCCCAAGGCTCCATTCTTGCAGCTGCTGGGGATGTACCATATGTTCTAGTCAGTGTATGACCTAGTAGCCATTACGATGTGGGAGTTCCTGACTTATTTGGGGCAAGCTCTGGTTTTGAGTTTACTGCAACTTACAACTGTAAACAGCAGAGAACAGTGTTCAGTGAGACACACAATACTCCCACTGTAAACAGTAGAGAGCAGTGTTCACTGAGATACACACAATACCCACAGTAAACAGCAGAGAACAGTGTTCAATGAGACACACACAATACCCACAGTAAACAGTAGAGAGAGGTGTTCACTGAGATACACACAATACTCTCACTGTAAACAGGAGAGAGAGGTGTTCACTGAGATACACAATACTCACACTGTAAACAGGAGAGAGAGGTGTTCACTGAGATACACACAATAATCACACTGTAAACAGGAGAGAGCAGTGTTCAATGAGACACACACAATACCCACAGTAAACAGCAGAGAACAGTGTTCACTGAGACACACACAATACCCACAGTAAACAGCAGAGAACAGTGTTTCACTGAGATACACACAATACTCACACTGTAAACAGCAGAGAACAGTGTTCACTGAGACACACACAATACCCACAGTAAACAGCAGAGAACAGTGTTCACTGAGACACACACAATACCCACATAAACAGTAGAGAGCAGTGTTCACTGAGACACACACAATACCCACAGTAAACAGCAGAGAACAGTGTTCACTGAGACACACACAATACCCACATAAACAGTAGAGAGCAGTGTTCACTGAGACACACACAATACCCACAGTAAACAGCAGAGAACAGTGTTCACTGAGACACACACAATACTCTCACTGTAAACAGCAGAGAACAGTGTTCACTGAGACACACACAATACCCACAGTAAACAGCAGAGAACAGTGTTCACTGAGACACACACAATACCCACAGTAAACAGCAGAGAACAGTGTTCACTGAGACACACACAATACCCACAGTAAACAGCAGAGAACAGTGTTTCACTGAGATACACACAATACTCACACTGTAAACAGCAGAGAACAGTGTTCACTGAGACACACACAATACCCACAGTAAACAGCAGAGAACAGTGTTCACTGAGACACACACAATACCCACATAAACAGTAGAGAGCAGTGTTCACTGAGACACACACAATACCCACAGTAAACAGCAGAGAACAGTGTTCACTGAGACACACACAATACCCACATAAACAGTAGAGAGCAGTGTTCACTGAGACACACACAATACCCACAGTAAACAGCAGAGAACAGTGTTCACTGAGACACACACAATACTCTCACTGTAAACAGCAGAGAACAGTGTTCACTGAGACACACACAATACCCACAGTAAACAGCAGAGAACAGTGTTCACTGAGACACACACAATACTCTCACTGTAAACAGCAGAGAACAGTGTTCACTGAGATACACACAATACCCACAGTAAACAGCAGAGAGCAGTGTTCACTGAGACACACACAATACCCACATAAACAGTAGAGAGCAGTGTTCACTGAGACACACACAATACCCACAGTAAACAGTAGAGAGCAGTGTTCACTGAGACACACACAATACTCACAGTAAACAGTAGAGAGCAGTGTTCACTGAGACACACACAATACCCACAGTAAACAGTAGAGAGCAGTGTTCACTGAGACACACACAATACTCACAGTAAACAGTAGAGAGCAGTGTTCACTGAGACACACACAATAGTCACACTGTAAACAACAGAGAACAGTGTTTCACTGAGATACCACCATTTCTGGGGCATAATCCCTCGAGGTACTCCAGTTGATTCATTTAGGGACTGCACCAACGCCTCACCTTCCCCCCCCCCCCCCAGACTGTTCGAGTTTACCAGTGCCTCACACACCCCCACTACTCGCTTCACCCACAAACATATCCTCAATTCCCACCCCTGACTACCCTGCTGACCACCCTGGGTAATGATGTAAAATGGGGATTGGCATCACTTTGCCTGTGCTACTGCCCCAAACAGTAAAGACTTGGAGCGGCTTTGCTGCATTTTTCTCAGCAGGGCCAGCTCGGACATCTGGGTGAAGAACATGTTGCCCCAGTTTGGGGCAATTGAAAGGGGTGGGAGTGGCCATTCAATGGTGATAACTATGAATGATTCTTCCCAAATCTAATTTCTGGCTCATCACCTTCCACCACTTTCAACACTCGAGTTCAATAATTTCAGAATATAATCACTGCCCACGCTACTGCGCTTACAATGATAGTGTGAATTACCAAGTTACATTCACCACACTTTTCTGTGCAGATTTTAGTTTTAACTTCTTTTTAAAATACATTTATACATTTACACAGCTGTACATCATTCTGTCATTCACAGCTCCTGTTGCCACTATGCTTGTTCCATTGCTGCATCTTTCATTCTGCAGCATCAACACTTTTGTCATTGAATCTCTCCTGCCTTCTGCCCAATCACAGGTTTTCCATTTTATTCTTCTTCCCACCCTCCCATGCAGCCCAGATGGTCACATGGACACTGGGATGACATGGGTACAAAAAAGGGGTCATCTGTGAGGAGTGTGGGAGCTCTCCCCTGGGCACAGCTAGACAAACAGAAAGAGTTGCTCAATGTATCAATAAATCTTTATTTATTTCGACATGGTGTCAGGAATTGGCATCGACTCCCTTGTTGCAGACAAATGGATATAATTCGAAAAGAGTGACATATCTACTGTGGTGACACACATGGCATCTCTCAGAGGGTAATGACAGACAATGCTTGCCAGTTCATCTTCAATGATTCAGGAACTTTGCACATATCTGCAACATAGAGCACATCACAAGTAACCCTCTATACACAGCATGCCAGAGCGATGGGTGGTTACGTTCAGCCAAGCACATACTTCAGAAATGTGCCCAAGATCACACACATTACTGTGCTGCACTCTGAGATCACACACAGTACTGTGCTGCACTCTCAGATCACACACATTACTGTGCTGCACTCTGAGATCACACACAGTACTGTGCTGCACTCTCAGATCACACATATTACTGTACTGTGCTGCACTCTGAGATCACACACATTACTGTGCTGCACTCTCAGATCACACACATTACTGTGCTGCACTTTCAGATCACACACATTACTGTACTGCACTCTCAGATCACACACATAACTGTGCTGCACTCTGAGATCACACACATTACTGTGCTGCACTCTGAGATCACACACATTACTGTGCTGCACTCTCAGATCACACACATAACTGTGCTGCACTCTCAGATCACACACATAACTGTGCTGCACTTTCAGATCACACACATTATTGTGCTGCACTTTCAGATCACACACATTACTGTGCTGCACTCTCAGATCACACACATAACTGTGCTGCACTCTCAGATCACACACATTACTGTGCTGCACTCTGAGATCACACACATTACTGTGCTGCACTCTCAGATCATACACATTACTGTGCTGCACTCTGAGATCACACACATTACTGTGCTGCACTCTCAGATCACACACATTACTGTGCTGCACTCTCAGATCACACACATTACTGTGCTGCACTCTCAGATCATACACATTACTGTGCTGCACTCTGAGATCACACACATTACTGTGCTGCACTCTCAGATCACACACATTACTGTGCTGCACTGAGATCACACACATTACTGTGCTGCACTCTGAGATCACACACATTACTGTGCTGCACTCTCAGATCATACACATTACTGTGCTGCACTCTCAGATCACACACATTACTGTGCTGCACTCTCAGATCACACACATTACTGTGCTGCACTCTGAGATCATACACATTACTGTGCTGCACTCTCAGATCACACACATTACTGTGCTGCACTCTCAGATCACACACATTACTGTGCTGCACTCTGAGATCACACACATTACTGTGCTGCACTCTGAGATCACACACATTACTGTGCTGCACTCTCAGATCATACACATTACTGTGCTGCACTCTCAGATCATACACATTACTGTGCTGCACTCTCAGATCACACACATTACTGTGCTGCACTCTGAGATCACACACATTACTGTGCTGCACTCTCAGATCACACACATTACTGTGCTGCACTCTCAGATCACACACATTACTGTGCTGCACTCTGAGATCACACACATTACTGTGCTGCACTCTCAGATCATACACATTACTGTGCTGCACTCTCAGATCACACACATTACTGTGCTGCACTCTGAGATCACACACATTACTGTGCTGCACTCTCAGATCACACACATTACTGTGCTGCACTCCAGATCACACACATTACTGTGCTGCACTCTCAGATCACACACATTACTGTGCTGCACTCTGAGATCACACACATTACTGTGCTGCACTCTCAGATCACACACATTACTGTGCTGCACTCCCAGATCACACACATTACTGTGCTGCACTCTCAGATCACACACATTACTGTGCTGCACTCTCAGATCACACACATTACTGTGCTGCACTCTCAGATCACACACATTACTGTGCTGCACTCTCAGATCACACACATTACTGTGCTGCACTCTCAGATCACACACATTACTGTGCTGCACCCTCAGATCACACACATTACTGTGCTGCACTCTCAGATCACACACATTACTGTGCTGCACCCTCAGATCACACACATTACTGTGCTGCACTCTCAGATCACACACATTACTGTGCTGCACTCTCAGATCACACACATTACTGTGCTGCACTCTCAGATCACACACATTACTGTGCTGCACTCTCAGATCACACACATTACTGTGCTGCACTCTGAGATCACACACATTACTGTGCTGCACTGAGATCACACACATTACTGTGCTGCACTGAGATCACACACATTACTGTGCTGCACTCTCAGATCACACACATTACTGTGCTGCACTCTCAGATCACACACATTACTGTGCTGCACTCCCAGATCACACACATTACTGTGCTGCACTCTCAGATCACACACATTACTGTGCTGCACTCTGAGATCACACACATTACTGTGCTGCACTCTCAGATCACACATATTACTGTGCTGCACTGAGATCATACACATTACTGTGCTGCACTCTCAGATCACACACATTACTGTGCTGCACTCTCAGATCACACACATTACTGTGCTGCACTCTCAGATCACACACATTACTGTGCTGCACTCTCAGATCACACACATTACTGTGCTGCACTCTCAGATCACACACATTACTGTGCTGCACTCTCAGATCACACACATTACTGTGCTGCACCCTCAGATCACACACATTACTGTGCTGCACTCTCAGATCACACACATTACTGTGCTGCACTGAGATCACACATATTACTGTGCTGCACTCTCAGATCACACACATTACTGTGCTGCACTCTCAGATCACACACATTACTGTGCTGCACACTGAGATCACACACATTACTGTGCTGCACTCTCAGATCACACACATTACTGTGCTGCACTCTCAGATCACACACATTACTGTGCTGCACTCTCAGATCACACACATTACTGTGCTGCACTCTCAGATCACACACATTACTGTGCTGCGCTCTCAGATCACACACATTACTGTGCTGCACTCTCAGATCACACACATTACTGTGCTGCACCCTCAGATCACACACATTACTGTGCTGCACTCTCAGATCACACACATTACTGTGCTGCACTGAGATCACACACATTACTGTGCTGCACTGAGATCACACACATTACTGTGCTGCACTCTCAGATCACACACATTACTGTGCTGCACTGAGATCACACACATTACTGTGCTGCACTGAGATCACACACATTACTGTGCTGCACTCTCAGATCACACACATTACTGTGCTGCACTCTCAGATCACACACATTACTGTGCTGCACTCTCAGATCACACACATTACTGTGCTGCACTCTCAGATCACACACATTACTGTGCTGCACTCTCAGATCACACACATTACTGTGCTGCACTCTCAGATCACACACATTACTGTGCTGCACTCTCAGATCACACACATTACTGTGCTGCACTCTCAGATCACACACATTACTTGTGCTGCACTCTCAGATCACACACATTACTGTGCTGCACTCTCAGATCACACACATTACTGTGCTGCACTCTCAGATCACACACATTACTGTGCTGCACTCTGAGATCACACACATTACTGTGCTGCACTCTCAGATCACACACATTACTGTGCTGCACTCTAGATCACACACATTACTGTGCTGCACTCTGAGATCACACACATTACTGTGCTGCACTCTCAGATCACACACATTACTGTGCTGCACTCTGAGATCACACACATTACTGTGCTGCACTCCTCAGAGTGTGAAATGTGCCCGGACAGGGTCTGCACTCGTCAGCATAGTGATTGTGCTCGAGGTGCATCAGGATCACAATCCCCTATTGCAGCCAAACATTGAAACCAATGTAAGTGGGGCCCTCATGGAGCGCTGACTAAAGGGAAAGAGGAACTATGATCACAATACTCACATTCTGCCCTTTAGAACCTGGCCTAATGGTCAGAATCCAGACCACAGGCGGCCATGACAAATTGATGGTGGCACATCGCTATGCCCCACAGCCAAACAGCCATGTGGTTGCCTTGCCAGTGCTGATTAGGTGCCATACTGGTGTTGCCTACTGTAGGTATCTTGGCCAGCACCATCAACCGCCACGGTACCCCGTGATTCCAACCTGCAATATAGGCCCCCTACTCCAAAGGAACTGGGGGCTTCTCCATGATGTGTTAGGCAGGCTGGTTCGATGTGGACTGCACTTGATGCAGGGAAGCTAGAAGCAGACGTCTAACACTGGAGAAAATCCAACACTGTTTTATGCAATGATAGAACTGATAAACATATTCAGCTGTGGGTTGACACTATACTGAACTGACTGGAGACCTTGTATTAGCCTGACCAGACTGACTAGCTACCGCATGGTGTTTGCACTGGCTAGCTCGTGGACTCTGACTGTCTCAGAGGCTGGGTCCAGAGAGAGCGGGAAACCTAGTGCCCTCTGGCTTTATAGTGGTAGTGTCCTGCCTGGTGATTGGCTGCACTGTGTTGTGTGCTTACTGGTCATCCTGTATGTCAATCACTGCCTGTCTGCACCTCATTATATACATGAGTGGATATTATGACACTCTAGAGGTCAACTCAGAGAACTCGGCAGTCACTGGGTACAATGCAGGACTCCCAATGACACTCACCCTGAGGACAGCAACCTGAGGGCATCTCAAGTACAATCAATTGTCACAATCACACGATCAGGGCACATGAGCAAACAAAATACAAGGTTCAAGGATTATGTGATAAACTAGTCTATAAATGTTTGTTAAAAGGGAGGGGCGGAAGGAGACAAGATGGGCAATGAGCCAGCTACAGCAGCCCAGCAATTAACATAGTTATGTGTTCTTAGCCCTGTTCAAATTCTGAAGTTATAAATAATTTCCATGTTGTGACTTTTCTCTCACACTGTTACACCTCCACTGGTTGTCCCAACTTAAACAGGGATAGCGTAGATGGGGTGGTCACATGGACATTGGCATGATGTGGGTACAAAAGGGGGTCACCTCTCAGGGCCACACGACCGTTAGGATGCGGATGCTTTGGAGAGGGTACAGAAG
Source organism: Scyliorhinus canicula (assembly GCF_902713615.1). Taxonomy (NCBI): domain Eukaryota; kingdom Metazoa; phylum Chordata; class Chondrichthyes; order Carcharhiniformes; family Scyliorhinidae; genus Scyliorhinus; species Scyliorhinus canicula. The sequence continues at coordinate 57,433,586 of NC_052164.1, forward strand.
CGGTTTACTAGGATGTTGCCTGGTATGGAGGGCATTAGCTACGAGGAGAGGTTAGATAAACCCGATCTGTTCTCACTGGAACGACGGTGAGGAGACCTGATAGAAGTCGACAAGATTATGAGTGGCATGGAGAGAGTGGATAGTCAGATGCTCTTTCCTAGGGTAGGAGAGTCGAGTACTAGAGGACATAGGTTTAAAGTGCATGGGGAACAGATTAGAACAGATGTGCGAAGCAATTTTTTTACACAGAGGGTGGTCAATATATGGAATGCGCTCCCTGGCGAGGTGGTGGGAGCAGTACGATAGCGGCACTTAAGGGTCATCGAGGCAAATATATGAATAGGGTGGGAATGGAAAGATACGGACTCAGTAAGAGAATACGGTTTTAGTTTAGGCAGGTACCATAGTCAGTGCAGGCTTAGAGGGTCGAAGGGCCTGTTCTTGTGCTATATTCTTTGTTGTTTGTGTTGGGAACCCGGGAACTCTTCCCAGGCCACAGACAGACACACAGTATGTAAGAGCTGCTCAGTATTACCGATCAACCGTTATTGCTGTTAATCCCTGGTCGCAAGTTATTGCAAAGTCTTTTTAGAAAGCGGCCCCCTCACTCCCATCCAACTCCCCACAAATCTGTTTTAAGGCATGGGCAGCAGACCATCAGGGTCAATTCACTTGTGAACAAGCTCTGTATTAAAAGCTCAATATTAAGTGAAGAGGTTGGTTTTATTCCTTAGGATGTGGTGTCACTCGTGAAGAGACCTCAACCCTCCTTTCAAATATTCAAGTCTCTCCCACAATGCGCAATTTCCTCACGTCAGTTCATCCATTAGTTATACTCATTATAAAGTCTAATTGCTATTTCAACTGAGGGTGTGAATATATAGGTAAAATACTAACTGAAACACTTAGCTTAGACACTGGAAATATTTCCCAACACCCTTCTTCTGATCCTGTGTCATGACATTGCTGCGCTTGTTTATCTGTTAAAGCATTCTGTGATGAATGTAGGAATTTCACAGATATATTGTATAAACATTATCTGCGACTTTGAGTAAATTTAAAGAGGAGATAGCGAGATTTTTATTTAGTAATGGGTTGAAGGGTTATGGGCAGGAACGTGGAGTTGAGGCGAAGAGGAGATCAGCTATGATTGTATCGAATGGCGAAGCGGACTCAAAGAGCTGAATTTCTGACTCCTGCTCCTAGTTACATAGATACATATACATAGACAATACAGTGCAGAAGGAGGCCATTCGGCCCATCAAGTCTGCACCGACCCACTCAAGCCCTTACTTCCACCCTATCCCCACAACCCAATAGCCCCCTCCTAACATTTTTTGGACATTAACGGCAATTTAGCATGGCCAATCCACCTAACCTGCGCGTCTTTGGACTGTGGGAGGAAACCGGAGCACCCGGAGGAAACCCACATAATGGTTATAAACCTGGGTTTCTGTGTGCTTATATCTACTGGAGTAATGTTTTTAAAAATCCTGGTTTAAAAAACACTGTGGCTGCAGAAGGAGAAATTATGGCATCATAAAAATGAGATCATCATTATCCCAAACCATGCTTTTGTGTAAAAGGATAAGCCTAATCGATTTTTGTTATGATTTATCGGGAGTAGATAATTCGAGACATTGTGTGTAAACTGAAGTAATCAGGTCATGGGATTTGAGTGGGATAAGGATGATGTAATTAATAGGAAGAACCAGGGTCTGAAGCAGTCAGGTTTGAGTCAGTCAGTTTAGATTTGGCCGTGAACAGGACAGCAACTTCTGGAAAAAGCTGTGGTTTGACACAGGCAAGAATCTGCAGGCTGTTTCCTGAAAGATTTCTCTCTCTTTAACACATCTCTACACAGCAAGTATTCCTGTGTGTTAACTGCATTTAAACATGGGTTTTGACCTGAGATGGGTTTTGCTTGACTGGTGATAAAGAAGATAGTAGTTAGGATGTTAAAGTGTTTCATTTTATTGTTAAACATTGTTTAACTAGTAAGTATAAGCTATTTCCTTTATGATGTGAATGTTCATTTAATACAGTGTTAATAATAAAGTTTGTTTTGATGTGCCATGTCCCACTTTGTGCGTGCAGTCACTCCTGGAGCAAAATGTACTTTCCTCACAACTTTATAAATTAAAAAATATTGGGATTTCTGTCAAATATCCTAGCCAAGGTTGGGATCTGCCCTGGGATCATAATAAAATTCGGGGCTCTTTTCCCGGATTTGAAAGTATAATTCCTGGTTTGTCTGGGGATTATAGAATTTAAAGACAGTGAGTGTGTGAGGACCTGATGCTTTCATTCAGGTGTTGCTATTTAAATAGGGAGTGACTTGGGAAATGGCTCTTTTGGTTGCAAAGACATTCCTGGGTGTGGAAGAGGTCACTCTTGCTGGTTTATAAAAGGTGATTAAAACAAATATTTTGGATTTAGCAGTCAAACTACAGTTGATTTTACCTGAAGGGGTGAGGAAGGTGGCGATAATACAAGTGATAGCTCAGCATTTACATTTTCCGGAAACACAGCCTGAATCATTAAAATTAGCTGGAATTCAATTACAAATTAAATAATTAGAAATGCAGGAAAAAGTAAAACAGAAGGATATAGAACTGACAAAATTAGAAATGCAGAGAAAGGAGAGTGGCTAGGGCAGATGCAAAAGACAGTGACAAGACCAACATGTAAGGAATGAGAATATGAACTTTATAAAATGGAAATGAAGGAGAGGGAGCCGGAAAGGAAGATGACATCAACTTAAAATGTTAAGAGTTAAAGGCAGACAGTGAGGAAAGTCCAGAGGAAGGATGAACACTTCCTAGTCAAAAGCCTAGTGGGGATATGTTTAAATATATTGAAGAGCTGACAAGATTTGATGAGAAAGATGTGGAAGCTTTCTTCATCTTCTTTGAGGAAGTAGCTAAACAATTCAATTGGCCAAAGACCATGTGGATAGTGTTGGTTCAAACAAATTTGGTCGGTAGAGCTAGTGAAATGGTTGCATTACTATCAGAGGACGTATCTTGGAATTGTGCTGTGGTGAGAAAAGCCATATTAAGTGCATATGAACTAGTGATAGAAGCCTTAGACAGAAGTTCAGATGTCTAAGGAAGGAACCAGATCAGACATATATGGAATCAGAAAGAAGTAAACATTTGAAAGGTGGATAAGAGCATTTAAAATTGACCAAACATAGGAAAATTATTTTTTTGAATACATGGAACATAGAACATACAGCTTTTCGGCGGGAATTCAGCTGTTGGAGTGGGAGGAGCTGCTTCACTGCTTAAACAGCGGCTACAGGGTCTTTGGGGATAAATTTGAAGAGTGACATCACAGCAAAGCAGTGATCTGATTGGCTGGTAAGGAAAGAACTCCAATTAGCAGTAGCTGGGAGAAATTTAACTCTTCGCGTGTTGGTAAGTATTGTGATTGGTCAGTAAAATCTTTATTCCTTTCACATATTCATTGTTTGATATTATATTTGTAATCAGCTAAGGTAAAGTGTAAAAATGGCAGGAGATCCCAGACCCGTGTTAAGCTCCTCGTGCTCAATGTGGGAGTTCAGGGACATGGACAATGCCCCTGACTCCTTCATATGCGGGAAGTGTGTCCAGCTGCAGCTCCTGTTAGACCGCATGACGGCTCTGGAGCTGCGGATGGACTCACTTTGGAGCATCCGCGATACTGAGGAGGTAGTGGATAGCACGTTCAGTGAGTTGGTCACACCGCAGATTAGGATTGGTGAGGGAGACAGGGAATGGGTGACCAAAAGGCAGAGAAAGAGCAGGAAGGCAGTGCAGGTGTCCCCTGCGGTCATCTCCCTCCAAAACAGGTATACCGTTTTGGATACTGTTGGGGGAGATGACTCACCAGGGGAAGGCAGTAGTAGCCAGGCTCATGGCACTATGGCTGGCTCTGCTGCACTGAAGGGCGGGAAAAAGACTGGCAGGGCTATAGTCATAGGGGATTCAATCGTAAGGGGAGTTGACAGGCGTTTCTGTGGTCGAAAACGAGACTCCCGAATGGTATGTTGCCTCCCGGGTGCACGGGTCAGGGATGTCTCCGATCGGCTGCAGGACATACTGAAGGGGGAGAGTGAACAGCCAGTTGTCATGGTGCATATAGGCACCAACGATACAGGTAAAAAATGGGATGAGGTGCTACAATCAGAATTTAGTGAGTTAGGAGATAAGTTAAAAAGTAGGACCTCAAAGGTAGTAATCTCAGGATTGCTACCAGTGCCACGAGACAGTCAGAGTAGAAATTCAAGAATAGTCAGTATGAATACGTGGCTTGAGAGATGGTGCAGGAGGGAAGGGTTCAGATTTTTGGGACATTGGAATCGGTTCTGGGGCGGTGGGACCATTACAAATCGGATGGTCTACACCTGGGCAGGACTGGAACCAATGTCCTGGGGGTGCTTTTGCTAACACTGTTGTGGAGGTTTTAAACTAATGTGGCAGGGGGGTGGGAACCAGATTAGGAAGTTAGAGGTCAGTAAAGAGGCAGCAACTAAAGCCAGTAAGGTACTAGATAATAAACTCATTGTGACTAAGGGGAAGAGTAGACAGGGAAGAGATGATGAACGCAAAGGGACAGGTGGTCTGAGGTGCATTTGTTTTAATGCGAGAAGTGTAGCAGGTAAGGCAGATGAATTTAGGGCTTGGATTAGTATCTCGGAATATGATGTTATTGGTATTACTGAGACTTGGTTGAGGGAAGGTCAAGATTGGCAACTAAATAACCCAGGGTATAGATGCTTCAGGAGGGATAGAGAGGGAGATAAAAGGGGTGGAGGAGTTGCATTTCTGGTCAGAGATGATATCACAGCTGTGATTAAGGAGGGCACGATGGAGGATTTGAGCACTGAGGCAATATGGGTAGAGCTAAGAAATAGGAAGAGTGCAGTAACATTGTTGGGACTTTACTACAGGCCTCCCAAAAGCGAGCGTGAAGTAGAGGTACAAATATGTAGACAGATTTTAGAAAAATGTAGGAGCAATAGGGTGGTTGTGATGGGAGATTTTAAATTCCCCAACATTGAATGGGACTCATGTAGTGTCGCAGGCGTAGATGGAGCAGAATTTGTAAAGAGCATCCAGGAGAGTTTTTTAGAGCAGTATGTAAATAGTCCAACTCGGGAAGGGGCCATACTGGACCTGGTATTGGGGAATAATCCCAGCCAGGTGGTTGAAGTTTCAATCGGTGATTAATTTGGGAATAGCGATCACAATTCCGCAAGTTTTAGATTACTCATGGACAAAGACGGGTCTAACATATGATGAATGGCTGAGGATCCTGGGATTGTATTCATTGGAGTTTAGAAGGTTAAGGGGAGATCTAATAGAAACTTACAAGATAATACATGGCTTAGAAAGGGTGGACGCAAAGAAACTGTTTCCGTAAGGCGAGGAGACGAGGACCCGTGGGCACAGCCTTAGAATTAGAGGGGGTAAATTCAGAACAGAAATGCGGAGACATTTCTTCAGCCAGAGAGTGGCGGGCCTGTGGAATTCATTGCCGCGGAGTGCAGTGGAGGCTGGGACGCTAAATGGCTTCAAGGCAGAGATAGATAAATTCTTGATGTCGCGAGGAATTAAGGGCTACGGGGAGAATGCTGGTAGGTGGAGTTGAAATGCCCATCAGCCATGATTGAATGGCGGAGTGGACTTGATGGGCCGAATGGCCTTACTTCCACTCCTATGTCTTATGGTCTTAAAGACGACAGTGGTCCTAAAGGAAGAGTGCTAAATTGGGGAAAGGCCAAGTATAACAAAATCCGGCAGGAGCTCGGGAATGTGGATTGGGAGCAACTGTTTAAGGGTAAATACACATTTGAAAAGTGGGAGTCTTTTAAGGAAAGGTTGATTAGAGTGCAGGACAGACATGTCCCTGTGAAAATGAGGGATAGAAATGGCAAGATTAAGGAACCATGGATGGCGGGTGGAATTGTGAGACTAGCTAAGATGAAAAAGGAAGCATACATAAGATCTAGGCGACTTAAAGCTGATGAAGCTTTGGAGGAATATCGGGAAAATAGGACAAATCTCAAACGCGCAATAAAGAGGGCAAAAAGGGGTCATGAAATATCTTTGGCTAACAGGGTGAAGGAAAATCCCAAAGCCTTTTATTCGTATATAAGGAGCAAGAGGGTAACTAGAGAAAGGATTGGCCCACTCAAAGACAAAAGAGGGAATTTATGCGTGGAGTCAGAGGAAATGGGTGAGACTCTTAATGAGTTCTTTGCATCGGTATTCACCAAGGAGAGGGACATGACAGATGTTGAGGTTAGGGATGGATGTTTAAATACTCTAGGTCAAGTTGGCATAAGGAAGGGGGAAGTTTTGGGTATTCTAAAAGGCATTAAGGTGGACAAGTCCCCAGGTCCGGATGGGATCTATCCCAGGTTAATGAGGGAAGCGAGGGACGAAATAGCTGGGGCCTTAACAGATATCTTTGCAGCATCCTTGTGCACGGGTGAGGTCCCGGAGGACTGGAGAATTGCTAATGTTGTCCCTTTGTTTAAGAAGGGTAGCAGGGATAATCCAGGAAATTATAGACCCGTGAGCTTGACGTCAGTGGTAGGCAAACTGTTGGAGAAGATACTGAGGGATAGGATCTATTCACATTTGGAAGAAAATAGACTTATCAGTGATAGGCAGCATGGTTTTGTGCAGGGAAGGTCATGTCTTACAAACCTAATAGAATTCTTTGAGGAAGTGACAAAGTTAATTAATGAGGGAAGGGCTGTAGATGTCATATGCATGGACTTCAGTAAGGTTTTCGATAAAGTTTCTCACGGCAGGTTGATGGAAAAAGTGAAGTCGAATGGGGTTCAGGGTGTACTAGCTAGACGGATAAAGAACTGGCTGGGCAACAGGAGACAGGGAGTAGTGGTAGAAGGGAGTGTCTCAAAATGGAGAAAGGTGACTAGTGGTGTTCTACAGGGATCCGTGCTTGGACCACTGTCGTTTGTGATATACATAAATGATCTGGACGAAGGTACAGGTGGTATGATTACCAAGTCTGCAGATGATACTAAGATTGGTGGAGTTGCAGATAGCGAGGAGGACTTGTCAGAGAATACAGCAAAATATAGATAGATTGGAGAGTTGGGCAGAGAAATGGCAGATGGAGTTCAATCCAGGCAAATGCGAGGTGATGCATTTTGGAAGATCCAATTCAAGAGCGGACTATACGGTCAATGGAAGAGTCCTGGGGAAAATTGATGTACAGAGATCTGGGAGTTCAGGTCCATTGTACCCTGAAAGTGGCAACACAGGTTGATAGAGTGGTCAAGAAGGTATACAGCATGCTTGCCTTCATCGGATGGGGTATTGAGTACAAGAGTCGGCAGGTCATGTTACAGTTGTATAGGACTTTGGTTAGGCAACATTTGGAATACTGCGTGCAGATCTGGTCGCCGCATTACCAGAAGGATGTGGATGCTTTAGAGAGGGTGGAAAGGAAGTTCACCAGGATGTTGCCTGGTATGGAGGGTGCTAGCTATGAAGAAAGATTGAGTAGATTAGATTGTTTTCGTTGGAAAGACGGAGGTTGAGGGGGGACCTGATTGAGGTCTACAAAATTATGAGAGGTATGGACAGGGCAGATAGCAACAAGCTTTTTCCAAGAGTGGGGGTGTCAATTACAAGGGGTCACGATTTCAAGGTGAGAGGGGGAAAGTTTAAGAGAGATGTGTGTGGAAAGTCTTTTACGCAGAGGGTGGTGGGTGCCTGGAATGCTTTGCCAGAGGAGGTGGTTGAGGCGGGCACGATAGCATCATTTAAGATACATCTAGACAGATATGCGAACGGGTGGGGAACAGAGGGAAGTATATTTTTGGAAAATAGGCGACAGGTTTAGATAAAGGATCTGGATCGACGCAGGCTGGGAGGGCCGAAGGGCCGGTTCCTGTGCTGTAATTTTCTTTGTTCTTTGTACAGTGCAGAAGAAGGCCATTCGACCCATCAAGCCTGCACTGACCCACTTAAGCCCTCACTTCCACCCTATCCCTGTAACCAGTAACCCCTCCTAACCTTTTTGGTCACTATGGGCAATTTATCATGGCCAATCCACCTAACCTGCACATCTTTGGACTGTGGGATGAAAGCAGAGCATCCGGAGGAAACACACGCAGACACGGGGAGAACGTGCAGACTCCGCACAGACAGTGACCCAGCGCGGAATCAAATCTGTTGATTGTTGGGAAGTATGTTTCCAGGGTGTTTATTTGCTGTAACCTGTTTTGATACATGTTTGTATTAAAATATATTTTTTAAAAAACTAAAATCACGTTGGATTTGGGGTTGGCTGGCTACATGGATACAGAACTGGTTTGGTTATAGACGACAGAGTGGAAGGGTGTTTTTCCAAATGGAGATCTGTAGCTCATGGTGTTCCGCAGGAATCAGTGCTGGAACCTCTGTTGCCTGTAGTATATATAAATGGGTGGTCTGATTAGTAAGTTTGTGGATGACACAAAGATATGCGGAGTTGTTGATAGCGCCCAGGATTGTCAGAGGATACAACAGGATATAGATAGATTGGAGACTTGGGCACAGAAATGGCAGATGGTGTTTAATCCAGAAAAATGCGAGGTGATGCATTCTAGGTATGAATTATACTGTAAATGGCAGAATCCTTAGGAACATTAACATACAGAGGAATCTGGAAATGCAGATCCACAGTTCCCTAAAAATGGCAAGACAGGTGGCCAAGGTGATTAAGAAGGCATATGGCATGCTTGCCTTCATCAACTGGGGCATTGAGTACAGGAGTTGGGAAATCATGTTGCAACGGTATAAAACCTTGGTTAGGCCGCATTTGGAGTATTGTGTGCAATTCTGGCCACCACATTATCAGAAGGACGTGGAAGCTTTGGAGAGAGTGCAAAGAATTACCAGGATGTTGCCTGGTCTTGAGGGTGTTGGCTATGAGGAGAGGTTGAATAAACTAGGATTGTTTTCACTGGCAAGACTGAGGGAGACCTGATAGAGGTCTACAAAATTATGAGAGGCATAGACAGGGTGGATAGTCAGGCTTCTTCCAAGGGTGGAAGTGTCAGTTACAATGGGGCACAGGTTCAAGGTGAGAAGGGGAAAGTTTAAGGGAGATGTGCGGGGCATGTTTTTCACACAGAGAGTGGTGGGTGCCTGGAATTCGCTGTCAGAGGATGTGGTGGAAGCAGGCACATTAGCAACATTTAAGAGGCATTGGATGAGTACATGAATAGGGTTGAAATAGACAGGTATGGGCCGAGTACATAGAACATACAGTGCAGAAGGAGGCCATTCGGCCCAACGAATCTGCACCAACCCACTTAAGCCCACACTTCCACCCTATCCCCGGAACCCAATAACCCCTCCTAACATTTTTGGCCAAATTTAGCATGGCCAATCCACCTAACCTGCATGTCTTTGGACTGTGGGAGGAAACCGGAGCACCCGGAGGAAACCCACGCAGACACGGGGAGAATGTGCAGACTCCGCATAGACAGTGACCCAGTGGGGAATTGAACCTGGGACCCTGGCACTGTGAAGCCACAGTGCTAGCCACTTGTGCTACCGTAAGGGCATAAGGTTTTGTTTTTAGTCAGGGCATCATGATTGGCACAGGCTTGGAGGGCCAAATGGCTTGTTCCTGTGCAGTACTTTTCTTTGTTCTTTTTTGTTCTTTGAGTTAACTTCCAGACAAAAATCAAAGTGATCTGAAAGAGTTATTACAGTCATATAGAGCTATATGTGGGAATAAATTAGGAAGTACAAAAGTAATTATACATGATGTAGATGTAGGATATGCTGTTCCAATTAAGCAACATCCATATAGGCTCGGTCCACTAAAGTTGGCGCAGGTACAAAAGGAGATTGAAGCATGCTTTAGAATGATATTATTGAAGTGAGTTGCAGCAATGGAGCTCACCTATTGTGATGGTACCAGAGCCAATTGGAACGCAACGATTGTGTGTGGACTCTAGAAAAGCCACTGCAGTTACAAAGTCAGGTTCGTATCCCATTTCACGTTTGGAAGACTGCGCTGAAAAGATGGGACAGGCAAATTTTATTCCCGAACTTGACTTACTTAAAGAATACTGTGATGTGGAGATGCCGGGGTTGAACTGGGGTGAGCACAGTAAGAAGTCTTACAACACCAGGGTTAAAGTCCAACAGGTTTGTTTCAAACACGAGCTTTTGGAGCACTGCTCCTTCCTCAGGTGAATGGAGAGGTATGTTTTTAGCATCAACTACTTCCTGTGGTAATGAATTCCACAGGCTCACCACTCTTTGTGTGAAGAAATGTCTCCTCATCTCTGTCCAAAATGGTTTACCCTGAATCCTCAGACTGTGACTCCTGGTTCTGGACACACCCATCATTTGTAACATCTCCCCTCCATCTACCCTGTCTAGTCCTGTTAGAATTTTATAAGTCTCTATGAGATCCCCCTCATTCTTCTGAACACCAGCGAGAACAATCCCAACCTAGTCAATCTCTCCTCATATGACAGTCCTGCCATCCCTGGAATCAATCTGGTAAACCTTCGCTGCACTCCCTCGGGAGCAAGAACACTCCCTCGGGCAGCACGGTAGCATGGTGGTTAGCATAAATGCTTCACAGCTCCAGGGTCCCAGGTTCGATTACCGGCTGGGTCACTGTCTGTGTAGAGTCTGCACGTCCTCCCCGTGTGTGCGTGGGTTTCCTCCGGGTGCTCCGGTTTCCTCCCACAGTCCAAAGATGTGCGGGTTAGATGGATTGGCCATGCTAAATTGCCCGTAGTGTCCTAAAAAGTAAGGTTAAGGGGGGGTTGTTGGGTTACGGGTATAGGGTGGATACGTGGGTTTGAGTAGGGTGATCATTGCTCGGCACAACATCGAGGGCCGAAGGGCCTGTTCTGTGTTGTACTGTTCTATGTCTATATAGACAAAGTCAGAGATGCCGGACAATGCTTGGAATGCGAGCATTTGCGGGTAATCAAACCATTACAGATCCAGAGAGAGGGATAATCCCAGGTTAAAGAGGTGTGAATTGTCTCAAACCAGGACAGTTGGTAGGATTTTGCAAGTCCAGGCCAGATGGTGGGGGGTGAATGTAATGCGACATGAATCCAAGATCCGGTTGAGGCTGCACTCATGCATGCGAAACTTGGCTATAAGTTTTTGCTCGGCAATTCTGCGTTGTCGCGTGTCCTGAAGACGGCCTTGGAGAACGCTTACCCGGAGATCAGAGGCTGAATGCCCTTGACTGCGGAAGTGTTCCCCGACTGGAAGGGAACATTCCTGCCTGGTGATTACTAGCAAGAGCATAGTTTTTTTTTTTTTGTTTTTTTTTTATAAATTTAGATTACCCAATTATTTTTTCCAATTAAGGGACAATTTAGTGTGGCCAATCCACCTACTCTGCACATTTTTGGGTTGTGGGGGCGAAACCCACGCAGACACGGGGAGAATGTGCAAACTCCACACGGACAGTGACCCAGAGCCGGGATCGAACCTGGGACCTCAGCGCCGTGAGGCGGCTGTGCTAACCACTAGGCCACCGTGCTGCCCTTGCAAGAGCATAGTTGAAGAATACTAGCAAGTACCTTTATCAGACAGACAAAGGAAGTTTTGGCTTTTCTGATGCCAAATTGTCTGTGTCAGTTTAAAGTTATGCCAATTGGAATGAAGAATGCGCCAGCAACATTCCAAAGATTAACCAGCAAGGTCATTTCTGGACTAAACAATTGTGCATTGTACATTGCCGATTTGGTGGTCTTCAGTTAAACGTGGAAGGAAAATTAGGAATATTTAAAATAATTATCCAATCAACTATAGGAGGCTGAATTGGTGAGAAACTTGTCCAAAAGTGAATTTTCAAAAGGTCAAGTCACATTCTGAGGTAATCTAATTGAACATGGTCAGATGGCCCCATCCAATGCGAGTTTGGGGAGCTATTGGGGAGTTTCCAATACCATTAACAAAGAGAGAATTTCTGAGATTTCTAGGCATGAGTGGTTTCTATGGGAAATTCATGCCAAATTTTAGCAGTGTGGTGTTCCACTGACTGAACTTTTGAAAAAGCACAGGAAATTTCAGTCGACATTGAATGTAAGGAAGCATTTGATAATATGAAAACTGTTTTAACCACTGCACCAGTGTTGGTGACAGCGACTTATGGCCAGCCATTTAAGATGGCAATTGATGTGAGTGATGGGGGTGTTGGTGCTCTATTGTTTGTAGGAAGGCAATGAAAGAATAGAAAGACCTGCTGGTTATTTTTCTGGAAAACTAAATTTTCATCAAAAGAAATATACAAACATTGAGAAGGAGACATTGAATTAGGTATTGGTATTGCAATGTTTTGACATTTATGTTGACAATTCATTGGGGACAATTGTGTATATAGACCATAATCCACTAATGTTTTTGGATAAGTGTAAGGATTGAAATGCAAGACTGTTTCGATGGAGTTTATGGTTACAACCATTTAACTTAAAGAATATGCATGTATCAGGAAGAGAAATTGATTGCCAATGTTGTATCATGACTGACTTTTTTTTAGCCTTAAGTCAGTGGTGGGAAAATTAGCAGAATCAATCCTGAGAGATAGGATTAATTGCCACATAGAAAGGCAAGGACTAGTCAGGGATAGTCAGCATGGATTTGATTGAATTATTTGAGGAAGTGACAAGAAGGGTTGATAAAGGTAGAGCAGTGGATATGGTGTACATGGATTTTAGCAAGGCATTTGACAAAGTCCTGGCAGATTATTCAAGAAAGTGAAAGCCCATGGGATAGAGAGCAATGTGGCAAACTTGATAAAAAGTTGGCTTAGTAACAGGAAACAAAGGGTAATGGTTGATCGCTGCCCTTGCAATTAATTCAAATGGTGTTCCACAGGGCTTGGTGTTGGCACCCTTACTGTTTGTGTTATATATTAAAGATTTAGACCCGAATGTGGAGAGCATGATTGGGAAATTTGCAGATGACACAAAGATTGGCTGAGTGGTGGACAGTGTAGAGGATAGTTATAATCTTCAAAGCGACATAGATTGGTTGCTGGAGTGGGCGATAAAGTGGCAGGTGGAATTTAACACAGAGAAATGTGAGGTCATGCATGATCATGATCCCTGGAATGAAGAGCTTGTTGTATGAGGAATGATTGGGGACTCTGTGTCTGTACTCGTTGGAGTTTAGAAGGGTGAAGGGGGTCTTATTGAAACTTATAGGATATTGTGAGGCCTGAATAGAGTGGACATGGAGAGGGTGTACCCACTTGTAAGAAAAACTAGAACCAGAGGACACAATCTCAGACTAAAGGGACAATCCTTTGAAACAGAGATAAGGTGGAATTTCTTCAGCCAGAGAGTGATGAATCTATGGAACTTTTTGCTGCAGAAGTCTGTGGAGGCCAAATCACTGAGTGTCTTTAAGACAGAGATAGATAGCTTCTTGATTAATAAGGGGATTAAGGGTTTTGGGGAAAGGGCAGGAGAATGGTGACGAGAAAAATATCAGCTATTATTGAATGGTGGAGCAGACTCGATGGACCGGGTGGCCTAATTCTACTGCTATGTCTGATGGTCTTATGCATTTAGGGAGATCAAACAGTTACAGGGAGTACACCATAAAAGGGAATGAAGAGGGGTAGATGAAGTGAGAGATTGTCATAGAATTTACAGTGCAGGAGGCCAGTCAGCCCATCAAGTCTGCACCGGCTCCTGGAAAGAGCATCCCACCCAAGGTCAACACTTCCACCCTATCCCCATAGCCCAGCAACCCCACCCAACACTAAGTGCAATATAGGACACTAAGGGCAATTTATCATGGCCAATCCACCTAACCTGCACATCTTTCGACTGTGGGAGGAAACCGGAGCACCCGGAGGAAACCCACGCACACACGGGGAGGATGTGCAGACTCCGCACAGACAGTGACCCAAGCCGGAATCGAACCTGGGACCCTGGAGCTGTGAAGCAATTGTGCTATCCACAATGCTACCGTGATTTTGGTGTACAGGTCCCAGTTCAAGGCAGCAGTTCAAGTAGACAAGGTTGGGAAGAAAGCATATGGAATGCTTTGTATTTACGAATGAGAGGGGCCATATTGTTGGAGAGGACAGTGTGAAACAGATTGGTAAGCTCGAGGAGATACTTGTTAGGAAGGAAGATGGGTTGGGCATTTTGAAAAACTTGAGGATAGACAAGTCCACAGGGCCTGATGGGATATATCCAAGGATTCTATGGGAAGCAAGAGATGAAATTGCAGAGCCGTTGGCAATGATCTTTTTGTCCTCACTGTCAACAGGGCTGGTACCAGGGGATTGGAGAGTGGTGAATGTTGTGCCCTTGTTTAATAAAGGGAATAGGGATAACCCTGGGAATTACAGGCCAGTTAGTCTTATTTCGGTAGTAGGCAAAGTAATGGAAAGGGTACTGAGGGATAGGATTTCTGACCATCTGGAAAGACACTGCTTGATTAGGGATAGTCAGCACGGATTTGTGAGGGGTAGGTCTTGCCTCACAAGTCTTATTGAATTCTTTGAGGAGGTGACCAAGCACATGGATAAAGGTAAAGCAGTGGATGTGGTGTACGTGGCTTTCAGTAAGGCATTTGATAAGGTTCCCCATGGTAGGCTTATGGAGAAAGTAAGGAGGCATAGGATAGTGGGAAATCTGGCCAGTTGGATAATGAACTGGCTAACCAATAGAAGTCAGAGAGTGGTGGTGGATGGCAAATATTCAGCCTGGAGCCCAGTTACCAGTGGAGTACCGCAGGGATCAGTTCTGGGTCCTCTGCTGTTTGTGATTTTCATTAATGACTTGTGATTTTCATGAATGAGGGAGTTGAAGGGTGGGTCAGTAAATTTGCAGACAATACAAAAATTAGTGGAGTTGTGGATAGTGAGGAGGGCTGTTGTCGGCTGCAAAGAGACATAGATAGGATACAGAGCTGGGCTGAGAAGGGGCAGATGGAGTTTAACCCTGAAAAGTGTGAGGTTGTCCATTTTGAAAGGACAAATATGAATGTGGTATACAGGGTTAACGGTACGGTTCTTGGTAATGTGGAGTAGCAGAGAGATCTTGAGGTCTATATTCATAGATCTTTGAAAGTTGCCACTCAAGTGGATAGAGCTGTGAAGAAGGCCTATGGTGTGCTAGCGTTCATTAGCAGAGGGATTGAATTGAAGAGCCATGTGATGATGATACAGCTGTACAAAACCTTGGTAAGGCCACATTTGGAGTACTGTATGCAGTTCTTGTCGCCTCATTTTAGGAAGGATGTGGAAGCTTTGGAAAAGGTGCAAAGGAGATTTAGCAGGATGTTGCCTGGAATGGAGAGTAGGTCTTACGTGGAAAGGTTGAGAGTGCTCGGCCTTTTCTCATTAGAACGGAGAAGGACGAGGGGCGACTTGATAGAGGTTTAAAAAATGATCAAGGGAATAGACAGACAGTCAGAGACTTTTCCCCCGGGTGGAACAAACCATTACAAGGAGACATAAATTTATAAATTTAAGGTGAATGGTGGAAAATATGGGGGGTGGGGGATGTCAGAGGTTGGTTCTTTCCCCAGAGCGTAGTCGGGGCATGGAATGAACTGCCTGTGAAAGTAGTTGAGTCGGAAACATTAGAGACCTTCAAGCGGCTGTTGGATAGGTACATGGATTACGGTAGAATGATGGGGTGTAGATTAATTTGTTCTTAATCTCGGACAAAAGTTCGGCACAAAATCATGTGCCGAAGGGCCTGTTCTGTGCTGTATTTTTCTTTTTCTATTTCAAATGCTCTTCTTCATTGGTAGAGGCATAGAATATAAACATAAAGATATGTTGGAATTGTATAAAACACTGATGAGGCCACAACTGGAGTATTGTGTGCAGTTCTGGTCACCACATTACAGGAAGGACGTTATTGCTCTGGAGAAAATGCAGAGGTTTTCAAGAATATTGCCAGGGCTAGAAAAGTGTAGTTATGAGGAGAGATTGGATAGGTTGGGGTAATTTTCCTTGGATCAAAGAAGGCTGAGGGATGACTTAATTGAGGTGTACAAAATTGTGAGGGGAAAGTGATAGAGAAGACAGGGTAGAATTGTTTCCCTTGTTGAGAATTCTCGAACCAGGGGACATAGATTCAAATAAGTGGCAGAAGGTATAGAGGAGACATGCGGAAGAGCTTTTATACTCAGAGGGCAGTGGTAGTCTTGAATTTGTTACCTGAGTTGGTGTTGGAGGTTGAGACCCGAAACACTTTTTTTAGTACCTGGCTCATACCAGGTATGGAACCTTCAAAGCTGGATAAGGAAGACTGAAATGGCCTATTCTCGTGTTTCATGCCTAAATGTAAATGTATCTTCATGAGTAATGTTTAGAGTGGAAAGGTTTTAGAAAATGAAGCCATCTTTTCATATTGCTGGTGCATTTTTTAAGGGGGAGCTGTGATAAATGTAGGAATTTCAGAGAAATATTGTTTATATACCTAGTGCAATAATGGTTAAAAACCTGGGTTAGTGTGTTTATGTATTTGCTGCAGTAAGGTTTTTAAAAATCATAGAATAGAATCATAGAATCATAAAATCTTGGTTTAAATGTTCATCCTGGAGTTCAGTTACTAGTGGTGTACCGCAAGGATCTGTTTTGGGGCCACTGCTGTTTGTCATTTTTATAAATGACCTGGAAGAGGGTGTAGAAGGATGGGTTAGTAAATTTGCAGATGACACGAAGGTCGGTGGAGTTGTGGATAGTGCTGAAGGATGTTATAGGATACAGAGGGACATAGATAAGCTGCAGAGCTGGGCTGAGAGGTGGCAGATGGAGTTTAATGCGGAAAAGTGTGAGGTGGTTCACTTTGGAAGGAGTAACAGGAATGCAGAGTACTGGGCTAATGGCAAGATTCTTGGTAGTGTAGATGAACAGAGAGATCTCGGCATCCAGGTACATAAATCCCTGAAAGTTGCCACCCAGGTTAATAGGGCTGTTAAGAAGGCATATGGTGTGCTAGCCTTTATAAGCAGGGGGATTGAGTTTCGGAACCACAAGGTCATGCTGCAGCTGTACATAACTCTGGTTCGGCCACACCTGGAGTACTGCGTGCAGTTCTGGTCACCCCATTATAGGAAGGATGTGGAATCTTTGGAAAGGGTTCAGAGGAGATTTACTAGGATGTTGTCTGGTATGGAGGGAAGGTCTTACGAGGAAAGGCTCAGGGAATTGAGGTTGTTTTCGTTAGAGAGGAGAAGGCTGAGAGGTGACTTAATAGAGACATATAAGATAGTCAGAGGGTTAGATAGGGTGGACAGTGAGAGTCTTTTTCCTCGGATGGTGATGACCAACACGAGGGGACATAGCTTTAAATTGAGGGGTGAGAGATATAGGACAGATGTCAGAGGCAGTTTCTTTACTCAGAGAGTAGTAGGGGTGTGGAACGCCCTGCCTGCAACAGTAGTAGACTCGCCAACTTTAAGGGCATTTAAGTGGTCACTGGATAGACATATGGATGAAAATGGAATAGTGTAAGTCAGATAGGCTTCAGATGGTTTCACAGGTCGGCGCAACATCGAGGGCCGAAGGGCCCGTACTGCGCTGTAGTGTTCTATGTTTCTAATAAAAGACAGGCAGGCACTGTGGCTACAGAAAAGGTAATTAATACATTGTAAAAATGAGATCATTTGCATTTTTAATCATGTTTATGTGTAAAAGGGAAAGCCGAATGGATTTTAATTATGACTTCTGGGGATTAGATAATCAGAGACATTGTTACTTTTCCATTCGGGATGGGAATACGGGAATAAGTGCTGGGAACGATACCGCTGTCTAACAGCACTCTCCTTTTTTTTGTGCTCAGGCAGCCACCCCCCCGCCCCCACCCCCCGGAAGGCCACATGTGGCATCAGTTTCTGTACTGAGGTGGTCTGGGGAGCGGAACTCCTTGGTGTAGAGTGTGATCAGGGTGGCATTTTGAAATGGTGCCCCAAATCCCAACACGGCGGCATTACCGCCAGACCACCATAACTCACCAATAAAGGGGCCCACCTCACACGGGCAAGGCAACTCTGGGCCTGATCCGCAGCCTGGGCAAACTGTCAACCTAGCAGTGCTGTTTCCAGGCTGGCAATGCCACAAGGGCACCATGGCAGTGCCAGGCTGACACCCAGTTAGCACTACCAGGGTACCCAGGTGGCACTGCTGGCTGTCAAGCTGGTAGTGCCAAGGTGCCACCCTGCCCAGAGGCCAGCCACCCAGGGCCTCCAATCGCTTGGGAGACAGCTCCAGGTACCGTTTCACCTGGTCCTAATTTGTGGCACCAGTACTGAACGCCGGCTGGGGTCTTCTTGGGGACGCTGGTAGATGCCGCATGGCCACCCAATCTGGCGACAGTGGCTAGATGGGTTCTTAAACCCACTTAGCCGTGTGAGACTGGCCCATTGTGGGAAGGATTCAGATTGTGATGTCTCGTGAGATTTGGTTATATCTCATGAGGCTTAACGACGGTCGGGAATCCCAGCCGAGGCAGCTTCCCGATTCCAGCGGGACGGGGCTGGTAGATCACACCATTGTGTTTTATTTAGTCATTTATGGGATGTGGGCATCACTGGTTAGGCCAGCATTTATTGCCCACCCCAAATTGCCCATTAGAAGGCGCCTTCTTGAACTGCTGCAGTCCTTCAGGTTTAGATACACCCACTGTGTTGTTGGGGAGAGAGTTCCAGGCATTTCCCCCAGTGAAGGAATGGCGATATATTCCCAAGTCAGGGTGGTGAGTGACTTGGAGTTGAACCTCCAGGTGGTGGGGTTCCCAGGTATCTGCTGCTCTTGTCCTTCGAGATGGTAGTGGTCGTGGGTTTGGAAGGTGCTGCCTAAGAACCCTTGGTGAGTTACTGCAGTGCATCTTGTAGATTGTACACATGACTGCCACTGTTGTTCGGCGGTGGTGGAGGGTTTGAATGTTTTGGGAAGAGGTCGCAATCAAGCGGGCAGCATTGGCCTGGATGGTGTTGAGCTTCTTGAGTGCTGTTTGAGCTGTACTCATTCAGACAAGCGGAGAGGATTCCATTACACTTGTGCCTTGTCGATGATGGACAGGCTTTGGAGACCAGGAAGTGAGTTACTCACCATTGGATTCCTAGCTTTTGACCTGCTCTGGTAGCCACAGTATTAATATGGCTAGTCCAGTTCAGTTTCTGACCAATAGTAATCCCCAGGATGTTGATTGTGGGGGAGTCAGTGATGGTAATGCCATTGAATGTGAAGGGGCAATGGTTAGATCCCCTCTTGCAGGAGATGGTCACTTGAGTGACGCAAATGTAACTTTCCACTTGTCAACCCAAGCCTGGATATTGTCCAAGTCTTGCTGCATTTGGACATGGACTGCTTTATCATCTGAGTCGCTAATGGTGCTGGACTTTGTAAAGTCATCTGCAAACATCCCACTTCTGATCTTAGATGGAAGGTCATTGATGAAGCAGCTCAAGATGGTTGGGCCTCGGACACTACCCTGAGGAACTCCTGCAGTAAGGTCCTGGATCTGAGATGATTGACCTCCAACCACCACGACCATCTTTCATTGTGCAGGTATGAATCTAACTAGCAGAGATTTCTCCCCCCACCCCGATTCCCATTGACGGCAGTTTCGCTAGGGCTCCTCGATGTCAGGGGCAGACACTCACGTCTGGCATTCAGCTCTTTTGTCCATGTTTGAATCAAGGCTGTAATGAGGTGAGGAGCTGAGTGTCCCTAATGGAACCCAAACTGAGAGTCCATGCGCAGGTTATTGCTGAGTAAGTGCTGCTTGCTAGCACTGCTGACGACTCCTTTAATCGCATTGCCGATGATCGAGAGTAGAGTAATAGGGCGGTAATTGGCTGGGTTGGATTTGCCCTGTTTCTTGTGTACAGGACACACCTGGGCAATTTGTGACTACTTGTGTAAGCCTATTTGTGACAATAAAGATTATTATTCTTGTCCAAGGCCCTGGAATGTGTTTATATTTACCTGTTCCATATGACAGTTGTGTCCAGATTCCCCCACCCCCCAACACTGCCCAGTCAACCACTGCAATTTGTGTCTTCAGTGCTCAAGCTGGTTCATTTCACCCTCATTTCCTGTCGTCAACCTCCCTATCTGAATCCAAGCTTGAAAGTCCGTGTAACCTCTACCAATGTCACTTATTTTCACCTCTACAATACTTTCTATCAGTGTTCCGATCAAATTTCACTGCACATTTTTGTCACCTTTAGACTGAATACAATCTTACAATGACTGATGTAATATCATCTTCATTTTTTTTCAATAGGCTTGAAATATTTCATTATGCTAAAAGTACTAGTTATATGCTTTATGCAGTGGAGATAATGGACATGTCTAATGTCCATCAAATACTGTAATCTAAAAATTGGAAATATCAATGTTCTCAGGAATGCCATTTTACCAAGGTCACAGCACTTCATTCACAACAGGCTGGCCCCAGGGTGAGCAGACTCCAACGCATTCAATTGGATCAGCTTTGGAGCAGGCCAAAAATAGTTGGCTACTGCTTTGAGTGAAAGAGGCACAGGCTCTGAATACAGAAGAGAATGGAATAGATACGTTGAAGGTGAAGCGATTGTACATTTTTACATCAGCGAACATTGTGTGACAATAAATATCATACCAAATCAGAACCATTGCAAGACACCAGCAATGCATTCTTCGACTTGGTTGTTAATAGGCCACTAATCATTGGGTAGTTATGCAACTGGAATTGCTGAGTCTCTGCATTAAACTTATTACAAAATGTTATGGTCCTCACGTTACACCCAAACACGAAGTGATGGAAGCAGTCATCAACAGTTCTATCAAGCAGTACTTACTGAGCAATAACCTGCTCACAGACAGTCAGTTTGGGTTTCGCCAGGGTCACTCAGCTTCTGACCTCATTCGAGCATTGGTTCAAACATGGACAAAAGAGCAGAATATCAAAGACGAGGTGAGAGTTACTGCACTTGGCATCAAGGCAGCATTTGACCAATATGGCACCAAGGAGCCCTAGTAAAACTGGTTAGAATCAGACCTAGCACAAAGAAAGATGGTTGTGGTAGTTGGAGGTCAATCATCTCAGCTCCAGAACATCACTGCAGGAGTTTCTCAAGGTAGTGTCCTCGGCTCAGCCATCTTTAGCTGCTTTATCAGTGGCCTCCCTTCCATCATAAGGTCAGACAGAAGTGGGGGTGTTCACAGGTGACTGCACAATGTTCAGCACCATTCACAACTCCTCAGATAATGTAGCAGTCCATGTCCAAATACAGCAAGGTGCTAAATTGAGTTAGATTTAGAATTCAAAACTGGGCATCCGTGAGGCATTTTGAGCCATTGGCAGCAGAATAATGTTTAACCACTCTGTTATCTTATTGCTCCAGCATATCCTTCACTTTATCACGAGCCAGAGGATTAACACTGGTTCAATGAGGTGGAGGAGAGCATGCCAGGGCCAGATTCAAGCGTACCTGATAAATGAAGTGCCAAACTGTTGCAGCAGCGTGTGAAAGACAGATCTAAGCAATCCCGAAACCAAGGGATAAGATCAATCTCTGCAGGCTTGCAATATCTAGTCGTGAATGGTGGATAACAATTAGGACAACTGAAGGGACCTCCACAAATATCCCTATTTTTACTGATTGAGGAGCCCATCGCATCAGTGCACAAAAGAAAGTTGAAGCATTTGCAACCATTTTCAGCCAGAAATGCAAGAATGGATGATCCATCTCAGCCTCTTCGGGAGCTCCCCAAGATCAGAGAGGCAAGCTGTCAGACAATTGATTCATTTCTCAATACATCAAAAAACAGCTGAAGGCAAAACACCCCAACAATATTCCAGCTGTTTAACTGAAGACCTGTGCTCCAGAACCAGACAGTCCCCTCATCAAGTTGTAACAGTACAGCAGCCACACTAATATCTACCTGATAGTGCTGAAAATGGCCCAGGTATGTTCTCTCCAAAAAATGCAGGACCAATTAATCTAGCCAGCTACTGCCCCATTAGTCGACACTGATTTGACAAAGCATGGTATCAAGGAGCAGGAACAAAATTGAAGTCAATGGAATTCATGGAGAAAACTCTCCACTGGTTACAGTACATCTCTGGCTCAAAGGAAGATTGTGGTTGTTGGAGGCCAATCACCAGATGTTCCTCAGCGCAGTGTCCAAAGTCCAATCATCTTCAGATGCTTCATCAATGACTCATCTTCAATACAAGTGTGATGAATGTAGAAATTGTTATATCTTTGTTGCAATAATGTTTTTAAAAGCCTAGATTAAGATATATATTTGTTGCAGTAATATTATTAAAGAATCTAGGTTAAGATCTCCAGTGTCTGCTAAAGTTGTAATTAAGAAGTTCCAACCACTTACTTGGTATTAAAGGACAAATGGGATATTGATATGATTGCTGGAGATTCCCTGGAAAGTAGATAAATTATGAGTTTAATCTAGTCCTAATTAGGTCATGTAACATCTTAGTGGGATACAGATGCAATTAATGAGAGGAACCAGAGCTATCTGTAGTTTTGCAGTCCGTTATAGGATTTCAGCCTGACAAAACAGAAGAATTTAAAGTTGAACAAGTTTTGCTAAATGCTGTTATGAGAAGTGTACTGAATCTGTTCTTGAAAGGAACTCTACACAGCTGAGCAAGTAAACCTGTTTTGTTAACTGTATTTATAAGTGGCATTTGAACTGTATTGGGGTTCTTAATTGCTCGAGTTAGTAGTAGGTATAGATAAGTTAAAGTTTTATCTGATATTTCTTTGATGTTAATGTGGTTAATTATGTATTTAAATTAAAGTTTGTTTCAGCATAAATGATACCTATTGGTCAGAGTCATCAGAGGGGTGAAGTGTCCTTTCCTCACAGTTTTACAATTAAAAAAAAATGTTTGGGGTTCTCATCCGGTATTCTAACAAATATTGGGGTCTGGTCTGGTATCCTAACACAATGTTAGAAGTAGGGATGTTCGCTGATGATTGCACAGTACCATTCCTTACTCCTCAGATACTGAAGGAATACTGAAGGAATACAGCAAGACCTGGACAACATTCAGGCTTGGACTGATAAATGGTAAGTGAAACTTATGCAATACCCCTGACCTCTGTCACAAAGGACTCTGGCAGCAGAGGCATGGGAACACCATAGGCCACAGGTTCCTCTCCAAGTCACACGCCAGCCTCACTTGAACTTGTATCACTGTTGCAGGGTGAAAATCATGGAACTTCCTCCCAAACAGCATTCTGAGTGCACCTACACCACACGAACTGCAGTGATTGAAGCTCGAGGCATATCATTACTGTCTTGAGGGTAATTAGGCATGGGCAATAAATACTGACTGTATTTATAAAGTGCATTTTGGAGTACTGATTAATTGCCATGAGCACTTCTGCTTCTACCACACTTAGAGGTAACGGGCTTCAGTCCTCAACCACCATATTGTTCAAAAGATCTCTCAATTCTCTCTGAACAGTCTGCCAATAACTTTAAATCTAAGTCCCCTGGCTATTGACTAACCTCACCTGTTCCAGATAAAACAACCCCAAGCTTATCCAATCTTCTCTACTGGTGATAACATCCTTGTAGAGCTCCTCATAGAACATAGAAAAATACAGCACAGCACAGGTCCTTTGGCCCACGATGTTGTGCCGAACATTTGTCCTCGATTAAGAACAAATTAATCTACACCCCTACATTCTACCGCAATCCATGTACCGATCCAATAGCCGCTTGAAGGTCCCTAACGTTTCCGACTCAACTACTTTCACAGGCAGTGTATTCCATGCCCCCACGACTCTCTGGGTAAAGAATCTACCTCTGACATCCCCCCTATATCTTCCACCAGACACCTTAAATTTATGTCCCCTTGTAATGGTTTGTTCCACCTGGGGAAAAAGTCTCCGACTGTCTACACTATCTATTCCCCTGATCATCTTTTAAACGTCTGTCAAGTCGCCCCTCATCCTTCTCCGTTCTGATGAAAAAAGGCCTAGCACCCTCAACCTTTCCTCGTAAGACCTACTCTCCATTCCAGGCAACATCCTGCTAAATCTCCTTTGCACCTTTTCCAAAGCTTCCACATCCTTCCGAAAATGATGCGACAAGAACTGCATACAGTACTCCAAATGTGGCCTTACCAAGGTTTTGTACAGCTGCGTCATCACCTCACGGCTCTAAAATTCAATCCCTCTGCTAACGAACGCCAGCACACCAATGGCCTTCTTCACAGCTCTATCCACTTGAGTGGCAACTTTCAAAGATCTATGAACATAGACCCAAGATCTCTCTGCTCCTCCACATTGCCAAGAACCCTAGCGTTAACCCTGTATTCCGCATTCATATCTGTCCTTTCAAAATGGACAACCTCGCACTTTTCAGGGTTAAACTCCATCTGCCACTTCTCAGCCCAGCTCTGCATCCTATCTATGTCTCTTTGCAGCCGACAACAGCCCTTCTCACTATCCACAACTCCACCAACCTTTGTATCGTCTGCAAATTTACTAACCCACCCATCAACTCCCTCATCCAAGTCATGAATAAAAATCACAAACAGCAGAGGACCAAGAACTGATCCCTGCGTTACGCCACTGGTTACTGGGCTCCAGTCTGAATATTTGCCACCCACCACCACTCTCTGACTTCTATCGGTTAGCCAGTTCATTATCCAACTGGCCAAATTTCCCATTATCCCATGCCTCCTTACTTTCTGCATAAGCCTTCCAAGGGGAACCTTATCAAATGCCTTACTAAAATCCATGTACACCACATCCACTGCTTTACCTTCATCCATGTGCTTGGTCACCTCCTCAAAGAATTCAATAAGATTTGTGAGGCAAGACCCACCACTCACAAATCCGTGCTGACTATCCCTAATCAAGCAGTGTCTTTCCAGATGGTCAGAAATCCTATCCCTCAGTACCCTTTCCATTACTTTGCCAACCACCGAAGTAAGACTAACTGGTCTGTAATACCCAGGGTTATCCCTTTTCCCAACAAGGGCACGACATTTGCCACTCTCCAATACCCTGGTACCACCCCTGTTGATAGTGAGGACGAAAAGATCATTGCCAACGGCTTTGCAATTTCATCTCTTGCTTCCCATAGAATCCTTGGATATATCCCGTCAGGCCCGGGAGACTTGTCTATCCTCAAGTTTTTCCAAAATGCCCACCACATCTTCCTTCCTAACAAGTATTTTTTCGAGCTTACCAGTCTGTTTCACGCTGTCCTCTCCAACAATATGGCCCCTCTCATTCGTAAATACTGAAGAAAAGTACTCGTTCAAGACCTCTCCTATCTCTTCAGACTCAATACACAATCTCCTGCTACTGTCCTTGATCGGACCTACCCTCACTCTAGTCATTCTCATATTTCTCACATATGTGGAAAAGGCCTTGGGGTTTTCCTTGATCCTATCCGCCAAGGTTTTTCATGCCCTCTCTTAGCTCTCCTAATCCCTTTCTTCAGTTCCTTCCTGGTTATCTTGTATCCCTCCAGCGGCCTGTCTGAACCTTCTTTCCTCAGCCTTATTTAAGTCTCCTTCTTCCTCTTAACAAGACATTCAACCTCTGTTGTCAACCATGGTTCCCTCACTCGACCATCTCTTCCCTGCCTGACAGGGACATACATATCAAGGACATGCAGTATCTGTTCCTTGAACAAGTTCCTCATTTCAATTGTGTCCTTCCCTGACAGCCTATGTTCCCAACTCATACACTTCAGTTCTTATCTGACAGCATTTCTCACATATGTGAGAAATGTGAGAATGACTAGAGCGAGGGTAGGTCCGATCAAGGACAGTAGCAGGAGATTGTGTATTGAGTCTGAAGAGATAGGAGAGGTCTTGAA
This sequence comes from Scyliorhinus canicula, assembly GCF_902713615.1. NCBI lineage: Eukaryota > Metazoa > Chordata > Chondrichthyes > Carcharhiniformes > Scyliorhinidae > Scyliorhinus > Scyliorhinus canicula. Next base: position 57,459,428 of record NC_052164.1, read on the forward strand.
CGAGTACTTTTCTTCAGTATTTACGAATGAGAGGGGCCATATTGTTGGAGAGGACAGCGTGAAACAGACTGGTAAGCTCAAAAAGATACCCTTCCCCCAATTGTAAACATTGCCCTGTTGCACGCACCTGTCCCTCTCCATTACTAAAGTGATAGTCACAGAATTGTGGTCACTATCTCCAAAATGTCCCCCACTAACAAATCTATCACTTGCCCTGGTTCATTACCAAGTACCAAATCCTATATGGCCTCCCCTCTGGTCGGACAATCTACACACTGTGTTAGAAAAGCTTCCTGGACACACTGCACAAACTATTTGATCTAAAGAGTTTCCACTCAATATTTGGGAAGTTCAAGTCACCCACGACTACAGCCCTGTGACTTCTGCACCTTTCCAAAATCTGTTTCCCAATTTGTTCCTCTGCTGCTACTGGGGAGCCTATAGAAAACTCCCAACAAGGTGACTGCTCCTTTCCTATTTCTGACTTTAACCCATACTACCTCAGTCGACAGATCCTCCTCAAACTGCTTTCTGCAGCTGTTATAGTATCTCTAATTAACAATGCCACCCCCCACCCTACCTCTTTTACCACCCTGGTGAAACATCTATAACCAGGAACCTCCAACCACCATTTCTGCCCCTCTTCTATCCAAATTTCCGTGATGGCCACCATATCGCAGTCCCAAGTACCGACCCATGCCTTAAGTTCACCCATCTTATTCCTGATGCTTCTTGCGTTGAAGTATACACACTTCAACCCATCTCCGTGCCTGTAAGTACTCTCCTTTGTCAGTGTTACCTTCCCCACGACCTCACTACATGCTTTGATGTCCTGAACATCGGCTACCTTAGCTGCTGCACTACAAATCCAGTTCAAATTCCCCTGCCAAATTAGTTTAAACCCTCCCGAAGAGTACTAGAAAACCTCCCTCCTAGTATATTGGTGCCCCTCTGGTTCGGATGCAACCCATCCTGCTTTTACAGATTCCATCTTCCCCAGATGGCGCTCCAATTATGCAAATACCTGAAGCCTTCCTTCCTACACCATTGCTGCAGCCACGTGTTCAACTGCACTCTCTCCCTATTCCTAGCCTCGCTATCGCGTGGCACCAGCAACAAACCAGAGATGACAACTCTGTCTGTTCTGGCTTTTAACTTCCAGCCTAACTCCCTAAACTCGTTTATTACATCCACACCCCTTTTCCTACCTACATCGTTGGTACCAATGTGCACCACGACTTCTGGCTGCTCACTCTCCCCTTTAAGGATCCTGAAGACACGATCAGAGACATCCCTGGTCCTGGCACCCGGGAGGCAACATACCTTCCGGGAGTCTCACTCGCGACCACTGAATCTCTTATCTATTCCCCTAACCATCGAGTCTCCTCTCACTATTGCTTTTCTATTCTCCTCCCTTCCCTTCTGAGCCCCAGAGCCAGACTTAGTGCGAGAGACCTGGCTGCTTGGGCCTTCCTCCTGTAGGTCACCCCCCCAACAGCATCCAAAAAGGTATATTTGTTCTGAAGCGAAACGGCCACGAGGGATCCCTGCACTGTCTGCCTGTTTGTTTTCTTTCCCCTGACTGTAACCCAGTCCTGTACCTTGGGTGTGGTTACTTCCCTGTAACTCTTGTCTATTACCCCCACTGCCTCCCGAATGATCCGAAGTTCATCCAGCTCCAGTTCCCCAAAACGGTCTCTGAGGAGCTGGAGTTGGGTGCACTTCCCGCAGGTATAGTCAGCAGGGACACCGGTGGTATCCCTCACCAACCACATCCTACAGGAGGAGCATGCAACTGCCCTAGCCTCCATCCCCTCTTACCTTACAGAATATAGCTGCACTGTGGACCAACTGGAACTCCGCCCTCCGACTCTGCTCCCAGTCAGCTGCACTCTGTGAACTCGCGGCTCTCTTCACGCTCTTCGAGGAAATGGAACGAAAGGAGCACCTTACTCCCTCCTCACCTAACTCCCTCAGTCACCAAACTCTCACTATAGCACTCAATGCACCCAAATTCAGCACTCCCTCAGTCACCAAACTCTCACTATAGCACTCAATGCACCCAAATTCAGCACTCCCTCAATCACCAAACTCTCACTCTAGCACTCAAATGCACCCAAATTCAGCACTCAGTGCAAACAAAGTCAGCACTGTAGCTTGCTCACTTTTATACTGTATCCCTAGCCTCTGAAAACTGGCCTAATCCAATTAACTAATTAACAAACTCCAGCTGCAAGTAGCTACAAGTAGAACCTTTGTTTAAAGCTGATTGAAAATTCACCTTCTACTAAACCAAACAACAACTTTTAAGTTAATTAACTAAATAAAAGAAAGATTAGACTTTAAATAAAAATGAACCCTTGCTATCCCTGTCACCAAACTCTCACTATCGCACTCAAATGCACCCAAATTCAGCACTCAGTGCAAAGCCTTTTGAGTATGGTCACATCCTTCCTATCTTTTAGGAAACAGTTTTCACTGTGCACACTGTGTTCTTTAGCTTCAATAGAAACAAACGTCACCCAAGCAGCAGAATGACAGCACAAGCAGAGGGTTATGTCCTTTAGCACTGAACAGTGATCTATCTAGGCCACAGTTTAGCAGTGATTGGTCTACAATCAAGTTCGTATCACAGCTCATGTTGGGAAAAATATTCCTTAATGTATTTGCCAACTTATCCATCTGTGCTCTTTGCTAAACAACTTCTGAAAAACATGCAGCAAATCCAGACTGCAGCTGAAGCAGGAACTAACTCCAGTTCATAGAATCCCTACGGTGCAGAAGGTCATTCAGCCCATCGAGTCTACACCAACCCTTTGAAAGAGCACCCGACCTCACCCCACTCTCCTGCCCTATTCCCGTAACCCCCACCTAACCTGCACATTTTTGGACACTAAGGGGCAATTTTAGTGTGGCCAATCCACCTAACCTGCACATCTTTGAACAGTGGGAGGAAACCGGAGCACCTGAAGGAAATCCACGCAGACACGGGGAGAACGCACAAACTCCACCCAAGATCAGAATCACACCGTGTCCCTGACGCTTTTTTATAGAACAGTACAGCACAGAACAGGCCCTTCGGCCCTCGATGTTGTGCCGAGCAATGATCACCCTACTCAAACCCACGTATCCACCCTATACCCGTAACCCAACAACCCCCCCCCTTAACCTTACAGGACACTACGGGCAATTTAGCATGGCCAATCCACCTAACCCGCACATCTTTGGACTGTGGGAGGAAACCGGAGGAAACCCACGCACACACGGGGAGGACGTGCAGACTCCGCACAGACAGTGACCCAAGCCGGAATCGAACCTGGGACCCTGGAGCTGTGAAGCATTTATGCTAACCACCATGCTACCGTGCTGCCCACTAACGCTATGAGGCAGCAGTGCTAACCGCTGTGTCACCCACTAGCACAAGACATGTGCTTTTAGACCACACAGACACAACTCTGAAACTGGATTATTTCACACCCCATCACTTTTCTTTCTTTATAGCTCTTTATAATAATAACAGGGGCGTTGGTGGAATAGAAATTAAACTAATAGAATCTGGAATATATTGCTAGTTTCAGTTATGGTGACCACAAAACTATTGACTGTGACAAAAACTCATTTAATTCACTCATCCTTCAGGGACGGAAATCTGCCATCCTTACCTGGTCTGACCTATGTATAACTCCAGACCCACCACAATGAGGTTAACCTCTTAATTGCCCTCTGAAATGGTCCAGCAAACTAATCAATTCAAGGGTAATTGGGGATGAGCAACAAATGCTGGCCTTGGCCAAAACACCTACACCCCACAAAAGAATGCACTATAAAGATGGTGATGCATTGATCAATACTCATGTCAATCTCATTACGAAAACTCAGCTCCGAGGATGTTCACCTTCACTCTCCATCATTGTTTCCCGCCGTGTAGATTGTCGAGCATAATCCCTCCTGCAATTAAATTTCTTGAAATCACAATATGACTAAACACACTTTGGCAACATATCAGAGCTGTGAACTCTCATCCAGCATACAAATCCTGTGCAGCCCAGTCCCCCAGTCCAGGTCCCCTCTCCATGATTACCCATCCAATCAAATAATCCAATCAAATGGGTCTGACCCCCCCCCCCCCCCCCCCCCCCCAAGAACTGCAGCAAGAGCCAGACAAGATCCGATGTGAGAGATCCAACGTTAAAGGGGGAAACAAGAGTCCTGGAAGTAGTGTTTATTGATGAGTTTGCACTCAGTAGCCCTGCAATTTAAAGCTACCACAGTAATACAACTGATAAATGTGCATAGATTGACAGAACAAATAGGAAATGTGCAGGGGAAACGAGCCACAGGTTTCCAGAACCTCAGTAAATGCGACATGAATTTATCATCAAACAGACGCACAATGCAAAATTGAATAATCAAATCCCGGTTTCAGCTGCCAATCACAGTGTTAACCATTTAAATGTAGTTTACAGCAAAAAATCCTGCAGGTTCCATGAGATAAATCAGTACAAATCCCCATCATATACGGTGCTCCATTAGGTAGAAATCTACAGCCTCTATTTATAGATCTTTGTGACACACAAATAAAACTGATTTAAAATAATTTTAAAAAGGAAACAACTATATCATAGTTCTCATCAGATAGATTTTCTTACGATTATACATCATATATATTGTGTATTACATTTCAAGCCCATTTAAAAGAATGGGAATCTTACAATCTACAGTAATAAGTGTTTTACACTCTGAATTGTGTATGTGAAATGGAGACCTCTAATGTTATAGATCAGTAGTTGGAAGATTGGCTGAATGTGCCGTGTTTGGCCCGATTTAGCATCTGGTGTTAGATCTGCATCTGCTCCAGGTACTTGTAGGTTGGGTTTTCATACCCATGGTTTTGCATCTTGTTCAGGTGGCGTTCCTCTGGGGTCAACATGGGATCAACCTGTAAAACCAAAAAATTGCATTGTATACAATCCAAATCACACTCAATTCTGGAAAAAAAACCCCAAGTGTTGACACTGAAATTATAGGAGAACCAACAAAAAATTCTCACGTACTGGCACCAATTTTGGTGCCTTTGTAAGTTTGTACCCTAATTAAGTAACTGGTGCCAGATGAACATAGACTAGTCAGGATTCCAAGCCAACCTACCCAAGTATTGTTAGTTTGAAAAATATATATATTTGTTGAAGTTCTTACAGATCATACACTATTCAGGAGGCACGGTAGCACAGTTGATGGCACTGTTGCTTCACAGCGCCAGGGTCCCAGGTTCGATTCCTGGCTTGGGTCACTGTCAGTGCGGAGTCTGCACATTTTCCCTGTGTCTGCATGGGTTTCCTCTGGGTGCTCCGGTTTCCTCCCACAAGTCCCAAAAGACGTGCTGTTAGGTAATTTGGACATTCTGAATTCTCCCTCTATGTACCAAAACAGGCGTCGCAATGTGCCGACTAGGGGCTTTTCACAGTAACTTCATTGCAGTGTTAATGTAAGCCTACTTGTGACAATAAAGATTATTACAAACAGGAAGGATAACTGTGCCAATTACAATTACTCCCCCCCCCCATCTTGGGACACCGTCCCCTTCATTCATTGTTTCAGGGCCATTTTCTGGGCCCTTCACCGTATAATGGGTAGTTCTATACTATTTACAAGTGGGTCTATCCTCGACATTATTCTAACTAATTATCCCATTTTATATCACATTCGTTTGTTCAATTCCTCAGGCGGTGCCCTCCCCCTCCACCCTTTTGTAGTTGGGCCTCCCCCTTCCTGCCCTGTTTTCAACGAGGGGACATAGCTTTAAATTGAGGGGTAGTAGATATAGGACAGATGTCAGAGGCAGTTTCTTTACTCAGAGAGTAGTAGGGGTGTGGAACGCCCTGCCTGCAACAATAGTAGACTCGCCAAATTTAAGGGCATTTAAGTGGTCACTGGATAGACATATGGATGAAAATAGAATAGTGTAGGTCAGATAGGCTTCAGATGGTTTCACAGGTCGGCGCAACATCGAGGGCTCAAGGGCCCGTACTGCGCTGTAATGCTCTATGTTCTAACGTTCCCTTGGGGTTTCCTTTTCTTGTGGTCTTGTTCTAGGCATCCAGGCCTCCCACTCCTTTTTTCCCACTAGTAGTACCCCCCCCCACCCCCCACTTTCCTGTTTGTTCCTTGTGGTCATGTTGGCTCCTGTGCATCCCCACTCCATTGGCTGTTGGAACATATTGGTGGAAGCTCTTCTATGACCCTCGGATTGTGAACTGATTTAGCACACTGGGCTAAATCGCTGGCTTTTAAAGCAGACCAAGGCAGGCCAGCAGCACGGTTCAATCCCCGTACCAGCCTCCCCGAACAGGCGCCGGAATGTGGCGACTAGGGGCTTTTCACAGTAACTTCTTTGAAGCCTACTCGTGACAGTAAGCAATTTTCATTTTCATTCACTTGATCTTCTCCAAGTGGAGCAATTCTGTTAGGTCTGGCCAGCCAGTCTGTAGCTGTGGGTGGTACTGCTGATCGCCATCGAGCAGGATTGTCTGGTGGGCAATTAGAGAAGCAAAGGCAAGGGTGTCGACCTCCATGAATAGTTCAGGCTGGTCTGATAGCCCAAAGATTGCCACTCTTGGGCATAGCTCCACCATCACACCACAATCTTGGACATTGCCTCCAGAACCCGACAAGTCTGGGGCACGCCCAGAATGTGTGTGCTTGGTTGGCTGGGACTCCCTGGCACCATTCACATTTGTCCTCCACCTCCAGGAAGAACCTGCTCATTTGGGTCTTGTCAGGTGTATTCAGTGCACTATTTTCAGCTGTATAAAGCACAAGGCCTTGCGAATGAGGAGGTGGAGTTGGCCCTGCACACTGCTTTGCCCCAGAGTCCCCACCCTATTTCCGTCCCTAGCTCTTCCTCCTATTTTTCCAAAGTTTCACCCAGTGGGGTGCACGTCCTTCTAAGAGTCATCCATACAGGTCACTGCAGTTTCCCCTCCCCAGACTGTCCGCGTGCTGTAACTCTTCTAGCATTGTGCTTCTCGGGGTTCATGGATATGTAGCTGGCTCCTTGCAGAGAAAGCTTTTTTTTTATTTTAGTTTTTTAACAATTAAGGGGCAATTTAGTGTGGCCAATCCACCTCTCTGCACATCTTTGAGTTGTGGGAGTGAGATCCAGGTAGACATGGGGAGAATGTGCAAACTCCATACGGAAGTGATCTGGGGCCAGGTTTGAACCCAGGTCCTCGTCATGAGGCAGCAGTGCGAACCAATGTTTTTGACTGCAGATGCTGGAGTTTGTTCCCGTTTGATAGTTCCAGCCTCTCCGTCAGTTCCCCCAAGGTCGCTAGTCTATCAACCATGTAAAAGTCCCTATCCATCAGTGTCCTCCCTCCTCTTGGCGATGGCATTGAGCATGGCTGGTGCAAACCTATAATTGCCGCAGATGGGGGCTATGATGGACAGTTCGGTCAGACCAAAATATTGCCTCATCTGTTTCCAAGTTTTCAGGGGTCTCCTCTACATCTCGGACCCGCAAAACAGCATGAAATAAACCAGAGAGTTCAGAGCCTTCTCAGACTACAAACTAAACCTGGACAAAAACTACAGGCCTTACGTCAGTGGTAGGGAAATTACTGGAGAGAATTCTTCGAGACAGGATCTACTCCCATTTGGAAGCAAATGGACGTATTAGTGAGAGGCAGCATGGTTTTGTGAAGGGGAGGTCCAGTCTCACTAACTTGATAGAGTTTTTCGAAGAGGTCACAAAGATGATTGATGCAGGTAGGGCAGTGGGTGTTGTCTATATGGACTTCAGTAAGGCCTTTGACAAGGTCCCTCATGACAGACTGGTAGATTAGGATTGCTGAGGGAGAAAGGGAATAGGTGACCAAAAGGCAGAGAAAAAGCAAGAAGGAAATGCAGGTGCCCCCTGCGGTCATCTCCCTCCAAAACAGGTATATTGTTTTGGATACTGTTGGGGGAGATGGCTCACCAGGGGAAGGCAGGATTGCGACCAGTGCCACGTGGTAGTCAGAGTAGAAATGAAAGAATAGGCAGGATGAATGCGTGGCTTCAGAAATGGTGCAGGAGGGAGGGGTTCAGATTTTTGGGACATTGGGACCGGTTCTGGGGGAGGTGGGACGATTACAAATTGGACGGTCTACACCTGGACCGGACTGGAACCAAGGTTTTTGGGAGTGCTTTTGCTAACGATGCTGGGGAGCGTTTAAACTAATGTGGCAGGGGGATGGGAATCAAATGAGGTGGTTAGTGGACAGTAAGGAGGTAGTAACTAAAGCCTGTAAGGAACTAGATTATGAAGTCAGCGTGACTAATGGGAAGTGCAGGCAGGGAGCAGATGATGAACGCAAAGGGACTGGTGGTCTGAGGTGCATTTGTTTTAATGCAAGAAGTGTAGTAGGTAAGGCAGATGAATTTAGGGCTTGGATTAGTACCTGGGACATCATACATGTTATTGCTATTACTGAGAAATGGTTGAGGGAAGGGCATGATTGGCAACTAAATATCCCAGGATATCGATGCTTTAGGAGGGATAGAGGGAGGTAAAAGGTTTGGAGGAGTTGCATTACGGGTCAGAGAGGATATCACAGCTGTGCTGAAGGAAGGCACTATGGAGGACTCGAGCAGTGAGGCGATATGGGCAGAGCTCAGAAATAGGAAGGGTGCGGTAACAATGTTGGGGCTGTACTCTAGACCTCCCAACAGCGTGCGTGAGATAGAGGCACAAATATGTGAACAGATTATGGAAAGATGTAGGAGCAACAGGGTGGTGGTGATAGGAAATTTTAATTTTCCTAACATTGACTGGGATACACTTAGTGTCAGAGGTCTAGATGGAGCAGAATTTGTCATGAGCATCCAGGAGGGTTTTCTGGAGCAGCATGTAAATAGTCCAACTCAGGAAGGGGCCATACTGGACCTGGTGTTGGGGAATGAGCCCGGCCAGGTGGTTGAAGTTTCAATCGGGGATTACTTCGGGAATAGTGATCACAATTCCGTAAATTTTAGAATACTCATGGACAAAGACGAGAGTGGTCCTAAAGGAAGAGTGCTAAATTGGGGGAAGGCCAACTATACCAAAATTCAGCAGGAGCTGGGGAATGTGGATTGGGAGCAGCTGTTTGAAGGTAAATCCACATTTGGTATGTGCGAGGCTTTTAAAGAGAGGTTAATTAGAGTGCAGGACAGAGATGTCCCTGTGAAAATGAAGGATAGAAGTGGCAAGATTAGGGAACCATGGATGACAGGTGAAATTGTGAGACTAGCTAAGAGGAAAAAGGCGACTGAAGACACGAAGCTTTGGAAGAATATTGGGAATGTAGGACCAATCTGAAACTAGGAATCAAGAGGGCTAAAAGGGGTCATGAAATATCTTTAGCAAACAGGGTTAAGGAAAATCCCAAAGCCTTTTATTCATATACAAGGAGCAAGAGGGTAACTAGAGAAAGGGTTGGCCCACTCAAGGACGAAGGAGGAAAGTTATGCGTGGAGTCAGAGAAAATGGGTGAGATTCTTAACTAGTACTTTGCATCGGTATTCACCGAGGAGAGGGACATGACGGATATGGAGGTTAGGGATAGATGTTTGATTACTCTAGGTCAAGTCGGCATAAGGAGGGAGGATGTGTTGGGTATTCTAAAAGGCATAGGTGGACAAGTCCCCAGGTCCGGATGGGACCCAGATTGGTTACTGTGAGAGAGGAAATAGCTGGGGCCTTAACAGATATCTTTGCAGCATCCTTGAACATGGGTGAGGTACCGGAGGACTGAAGAATTGCTGATGTTGTCCCCTTGTTTAAGAAGGGTAGCAGGGAGAATCCAGGTAATTATAGATTGGTGACGTCAGTGGTAGGGAAGCTGCTGGAGAAGATACTGAGGGATAGGATCTATTCCCATTTGGAAGAAAATGGGCTTATCAGTGAGAGGCAACATGGTTTTGTGCAGGGAAGGTCATGTCTTACCAACTTAATAGAATTCTTTGAGGAAGTGACAAAGTTGATTGATGAGGAAAGGGCTGTAGATGTCATATATATGGACTTCAGTAAGCCATTTGATAAGGTTCCCCATGGTAGGCTGATGGAGAAAGTGAAGTCTCATGGGGTCCAGGGTGTACTAGCTAGATGGGTAAAGAACTGGCTGGGCAACAGGAGACAAAGAGTAGTAGTGGAAGGGAGTTTCTCAAAGTGGAGAACTGTGACCAGTGGTATTCCACAGCGATCCGTGCTGGGACCCCTGTTGTTTGCGATATACATAAATGATCTGAAGGTATAGGTGGTCTGATTAGCAAGTTTGCAGATGACACTAAGATTGGTGGAGTAGCAGATAGTGAAGGGGACTGTCAGAGAATCTAGCAGAATATAGATAGATTGGAGAGTTGGGCAGAGAAATGGCAGATGGAGTTCAATCCAGGCAAATGCGAGGTGATGCATTTTGGAAGATCCAATTCAAGAGCGAACTATACGGTAAATGAAAAAGCCGTGGGGAAAATTGATGTACAGAGAGATCTGGGTGTTCAGGTCCATTGTACCCTGAAGGTGGCTGCCCAGGTCAATAGAGTGGTCAAGAAGGCATACGGAATGCTTTCCTTCGTCGGAAGAGGTATTGAGTACAGGAGTTGGCAGGTCATGTTACAGTCGTATAAGACTTTGGTTCGGCCACATTCGGATATTGCATACAGTTCTGGTCGCCACGTTACCAAAAGGATGAGGATGCTTTGGAGAAGGTGCAGAGGAGGTTCACCAGGATGTTGCCTGGAATGGAGGGCACTAGCTATGAAGAGAGGTTGAGTAGAATAGGATTATTTTCATGAGAAAGACGGAGGTTGAGGGGGGACCTCACTGAGGTCTACAAAATCATGATAGGTATAGACAGGGTGGATAGCAAGAATCTTTTGTCCTCCAGAGTGGGGAAAAGGTGAAAGGGGAAAAGTTTAAGGGAGATATGCCTGGAAAGTTCTTTACAGAGGGTGGTGGGTGCCTGGAACGCATTGCCGGCGGAGGTGGTAGAGGCAGGCATGATAGCATCATTTAATATGTATCTAGACAGATACATGAATGGGCAGGGAACAGAGGGATACAGATCCTTTGAAAATAGGCAAAACTTTTAGATGGAGGATCTGGATCGGCGCAGGCTTGGAGGGCTGAAATTTTTCTTTGTTCTTTGTTTTTTTTCTCAGCGGCTGTTGCATGGACAAAGACCCCGCAATTCGACGGCAGTTTGTCGTTTTTTTGGGCCTCATGGCATTTCGCTCCACCGAGGCTGCACAGAGTCCTTTATGCTGGTGAGCTCCTCTCAGATTGGTACACCATTTTGGACGGCTGGCCTGATGGTTCACGGCTTCCTCGCGAGTGCTCTGTGAGCCCAGTCCACCTCCAAGGGTCGGGAGAATGCCCCACCCCCCAGCAGCTTCTCAAACATATCTGCGATGTATGCCCCAGCGTCCGCTCCTTCGGACCCCTCCGGGAGCCCAACGATTCTCAAGTTCTGACGGCGGGACCTATTCTCTAGGTCCTCCACCTTCTCCGGGAGCTTCTTCTGCTGGTCTCTCAGCATCCCCACCTCCAACTCCACCGCAGCTTGATGTTCTTCCTGCTCAGCCAGCGCCTTCTCCACCTTCTGGATCACCCAATCTTGGGTGTCCAATCTAAGCTCCAGCCGCTCAATCGACTCTTTTATCGGGTCCAAGCAGTCCCGTTTCTGCTTAGCAAAGCCTTCCTGAATAACTTGCATCAGCTGCTCTGTTGACCGCTGGGTCGACAAACCCGAGGTCTAGTCCTCCGCTATGCTGTCTCCCGCTGCAGCTTCAGCCCAAGCCTTCTCTGTCTTTCTGTTTCCTCCTTTACGAGCACTTCTAGGCCTTGTCTCCATGCACTGATGTGGGAAATCAGTACACAATTGTATCGGTCTTCAGTTTTACAGTTCGTCCGGGGGAAAAGGTCCAAAAGTCCGACCCGAATGGGAGCCACCAAATGTGCGACTTACTCCTTCATAGCCGCCACCGGAAGTCAGGAATACTTAATCTTGATGTTGCTGTCTCCTGCTGAAGTCTTCCTGCAGTTGTACAGAGCCTTGTTAAGACTGCACCTGAGTCTTGATCTCCTTACTGAAGGAAGGATGTGCACTTTAATTTGCATGATTCTATGACATAAGTGCAAAGTGCAATGAAGATTTACCAAACTGGACACTGGAATGGCAGTGCCGTCCTTTGTGGAGGATTGAGGAGGCTGGGCCTGCATTCTATAATGTTTTGAAGAATGAGAGGTGATCTCATTGAAACATACTATGGGAGTCGGGGCGGCGATTGGGTGGATTAGATGGAGCGGCGCGGGGCAGATCGTTGGGACCTGCTTTGTTGGTCCAATGACTGAATCCGCCATCGCGTTAGATGCGCCCGCCGGAGGCTGCCACTGTGCGCATGTGCGGACTTGCAACCCGAAGTGTGGGAGCCCGTTCGCGCAGCGAAAGCTTCAAGAAGCACTCCGGGGTCCTGTCAGCCCTCTGCAGGTAGGTGAATAGCTCTGATTTTTTTTTTCCCCCCGCAGAGTCTGACGTGAAACGACACAGCACCATTTTTGGAGAATCCAGCCCTTAGTCGTTGAATATATTCAAGCTCGAAATGGATGGATTGCTGAGATATTCAAAGATATCAAGGGATATGGATATAGTGTGGGAAAATGACCTTGAGGTAGAAAGAAAATTGGAAAGCAGTACAAGTGTGTGGGTGGTAAGGCTATCAAAGAACTCTGAAAAAGAAATAGTCCTCAGTGAAGGGCACAAAATGTCAGAAAAAAGCCCAGGAAACTAGCAGAGTAAATTAATCACAGAATGTGCCTTTCAGCTGGAGATAGCAACATCACGATTAGAACAGTAATTTCAAGGAACAGATCAGAGAATAAGTAAAACAGTGGTCAAGTGAAAATATACTTTGCAGAGGGAAGCCATTTGGCCATTCCAATATCAATTATGTGAGGAAACAAATCCACTCCGATTGCCTTTTTTTACCCCAAAGACTTGCAAGTTTCTTCTTTTCAATTATGTATCCAATTCCCTTTGAAATTTCACATTACAGAAATTTGCTGCTTTAAAAAATCCTCTGCTTCTGTTGTCAATAAGCTTCAATCTGTGTACTCTGGTTATCCACCCTCTTGACAGTGGGAAATATTTTCCTCCTCATGTATTCATCAAAAACACTCAGTTTTTGACATCTCTACTTGATCCCTCTAATGTCTCTGCAAGGATTACAAACCCGGATTCCTTGGACCATAATATCCTGGTTCTCCAGAGTCACATTTACTGGGAATCCCAATGATACACTGGGGAATCCCTCAAGGACATTCGCACGTAGGGTTTACCCGACTGTTGTCCAGAAGTGTTAACTTCCTCTGGACACTTGCGTTGGGCGGCACGGTGGTTAGAACTGCTATCTCACAGTGGTACTTGGGTTCGATTCCGCCCCTGGGTGACTGTCTGTGTGGAGTCTGCACGTTCTCCCAATGTCTGCGTGGGTATCCTCCGAGTGCTCCGGTTTCCTTCCACAGTCCAAAGACGTGCAGGTTAGGTGGATTGGCCATGATAAATTGCCCCCTAGGGTGGAGTTGCAGGAATAGAGTGGGGATTGGGCCTCAGTAGGGTGCTCTTTCAAAGGGTCGCTGCAGACTCGATGGGCTGAATGACCTTCAGGATTTCTATAACCATTCAACAGAAGCGATTTAAATCGCAAATCTCGGATGGTTCTCCCAGTTTACTCTGAAAGAGTTAGAAGGAAAAAAAACACTTGTAAACACATTCCACTTCCGATCCTCATCATTTCCCAAGCTTGTATGCAGTCTGTGGCATTATGAGCCTTGAAATTTGACGGTTGCATGTCTATCATTGGTTGTGGCAGTGAAATGAAGGGACAAATGAGGGTATCACGCAAGATGAGAAAAATCTTTCTTTCCACAGCATATTTCTAACAGTACTGTAAATAGATAGGTCAGCATGGTTAGCATTGCAGCCTACGGCACTGAGGACCAGGGTTCGAATCCCGGCCCTGGGTCACTGTCCGTGTGGAGTTTGCACATTCTCCCCGTGTCTGCGTGGGTTTCAACCCCACAACCCAAATATGTGTAGGAGAGGTGGATTGGCCATGATAAATTGCCCTTAATTGGAAAAAATAATTGGGTACTCTAAATTTATTTTTAAAAGTGTATGGTAAATAGGTAATTTTACACTGCTCACCTCTACAATACCATGACTGATGGTGCCATATTGCCTCTTGCGTAGCATCACCAAGCTGATGACAATCACCGTGGCAACAGCAACTGCAATCACCAACATCCCAATCAGAGCGCTGCTACTTAAGCTGAAGCCGTCTTGCAAATTCCCATCATTGTCCTGGAGAAACACAAACATTTAGTCTATCTTGGAGCAGTCACCCCAAACTCAACTGAACAATTGTCAAAATAAATGTAGCCAGATGCAGAGGAAAAATAAATTTGAGCAAACCCAGTTAAAATTCTCAAGAAAGGGAAAGTTGGATAAACAGAATCAGTACTTTTCCCCCAGGATCTTTTTCAATGTTACAATTCTTTTTCTACCGAATTACATACACGATTTGCAGAAGGAAAAACACTGTTTTATTTGTGGCATCAATACTTTCTAAAGCAGAAGATATTCCCAAGTATACACCAGTTGGGTTTGATGAGAAAAATTATTGAGAACCAAAGTGAAATCTAGATGCCATAATCACAATTGGATCTCACACTCAGAACTTCCCACCAGCAAGTGCTGTCCATACCATGTCATTGTCTCCTCCGCTGACTCGTTCTGCATTGAAAATCATTTCTTTCACATCAAAGCTCTCGTCAATTACCTGGGAAGGAGGAAAAGAGCAGCTATTAGAGCAGGAGTTCTCAACCTTTTTTAACCCATGGACCCCTTTTCCTCTTAATTTTTTTTTGTGGACCCCCATAGCCATTCCACAGAAAAAAAAGCTTCTTATATGCGTAGTAAACTAATCCTAAAGTCCATCTACCTTACCGTGAGGGTTGGAAACGGATTAGCGGTATTTTTGT
Organism: Scyliorhinus canicula; assembly: GCF_902713615.1. Lineage (NCBI taxonomy): Eukaryota > Metazoa > Chordata > Chondrichthyes > Carcharhiniformes > Scyliorhinidae > Scyliorhinus > Scyliorhinus canicula. The sequence continues at coordinate 57,474,489 of NC_052164.1, forward strand.
ACGTTGCCAAACTTATTCTAATATGAAAAGTAATGAAAAAAACTTTTTACTGACTAAATTGAATTAAATTACTCTAAAAATAACCAATTCATATCAAATATACACAGTTTCTAGTGATTACTGTGTTAAAGAAAGAGAGAGAGAGAAAGGTGAATATTCATCATGAAAACAAACATTTTTTTCTTCTACTTGATTCTCAGTAATAACAATTGTTCTGAAGTAGAATTGCTCTATGGACCACTAAAATATCACCGTGGATCCCCAATTCGGTATTTTTTTTGTGTGGACCCCCAGTAATGTTACATGGACCCCCAGGGTCCATGTGGACCCCGGTTGAGAACCACTGTATTAGAGTTACTCCTGCTGAGTTGTCAAGTTATTAGGAACAATAAAAACAGGAAATGGCCATTGAGCCTGTTTTCCCAGTTTTTCATTAAATCATGGCTGATCTGTAACTACACTCCATTTACCTTTCTGATAGCCTCTTGCTCTATACACCCCCACAAAGGGAAATTAGTTTCTGTTTCCCCTTTCAAGTCACGTAAGAGCATCCCTCTCATCTCGGACACTAATCAAGTGAAACTTCGCTGTAACACCTCCAAAACTGTGCAAAGTTCCCAGGTGTGATCACTTCAAAGTCCTGCACAACGTAGCAAGACTTCGATATTCTTGTACTCCAATTTCTCCTTGCAATAAATGTCAAAAGCCATTGCCTTTCTAACTGCTGCTTTCTGCACTTGCATGCTGACTTTGCAGTCATTGTACAAGTTCACTCAAGTCTCTCTGACTAAATGAGCAGCACAGTGGTTCGCCCTGCTGCCTCATGGTGCCGAGGTCCCAGGTTTGATCCCGGCTCTGGGTCACTGTCAGTGTAGGTGTGCAGGCTAGGTGGATTGGCCACGCTAAATTGCCCCTTAATTGGAAAAAAAGAATTGGATACTCTAAATTTAAAAAAAAGTCTTAGTGACTATCAACAATTACAAGTTTCAATCTTTTAAAAAATATTCTGTGTTTCCATTTGCTATTCTTATCGTCAAAGTGAATGACCTCATTACATACTCCATCTGTCACCTTGGTGCGCATGCACTTAATCTGTCTAAATCTCTTTGCACCCCGCTCATAGCTTACATTCCCATCTAGCTTCGTATTATCAACAAATTTAGAAACATGAATATAGATTGTAAATAGCGGAAGGCCCAGCACTGATCCTGTGATACTCCACTAGTCACAACTTCCAACTTGAAAATGACCCACTCATCCCTGGTCTCTGCTTCTATTCTGCGAACCAATCCTCTCTCCATGTTCATATATTAACCCCAATTCCAAAAGCCCTTATCTTGCACATCAACCTTTTGTGTTTTCACTTTATCGAATGCCATGAGCAAATCTAAGCAAATATTTTATCATACTAGCTGCATCCTCAAAAATCATTAAATACCATTTCCCTTTTGGAAGACATGTTAACTTTGCCTAATTCTACAATGATTTTCCAAATGCAGTAAGACTACTTTAATAATATATTCCAGAATTTTCCAGATGACTGACGTCAGACTAACTAGCTTCATTTATCTTTTTTTTCTCTCTCGCTTCTTTCTTGAACACGTTACAGTTGCCTACTTCCAATATATCAATCAACGGAGTTTTGGAAAATAATAACCAGCGCATTCACTGTCTCTGGACCTATCTCTTTTAGATCCCTGAGTTGTAGGCCATCAGGCCCTAGGGGCTTGTTGGATTTTAGTTCAATTTATCCACTATGCTCAAATTAATATTAAGTTCCTCACTCTTAGCAGATAGGTAAACCACTATTTCTGCGAAGCAATTTGTCTCTTCGCCGATGAACACGGGGCAAAATATCTGATAATTTATCTGCCTTTTCCTAATTCTCCATGATAATTTCCCCCTCTCTCATTCTAAGGGACCAACATTTACTTTAGTCACGACCGCATCCTATTTTACTTCTAAAAGCTCTTACAGCTTGATTCATAGAATTTACAGTGCAGAAGGAGGCTATTCGGCCCATCGAGTCTGCACCGGCCCTTGGAATGAGCACCCGACCTAAGCCCACATCTTCACCCTATCCCTGTAACCCAGTAACCCCACTTAACTTTTTTTGGACATTAAGGGCAATTTAGCATGACTAATCCACCTAACCTTTGGACTGTGGGAGGAAACTGGAGCACCTGGAGGAAACCCACACAGGCAGGAAGAAAATGCAAACTCCACACTGTCACCTGGGGCCGGATTTGAACCTGGGATCCTGGAGTTGTGAGTTAGTATTGCTTTTTTTTAAAATTTAGAGTACGCAATTATTTTTTCCAATTAAGGTGCAATTTAGCATGGCCAATCCACCTACCCTGCACATCTTTTGGGTTGTGGGGGTGAAACCCACGCAGACACGGGGAGAATGTGCAAACTCCTCACGGACAGTGACCCAGAGCCGGGATTCGAACCCTGGTCCTCAGCGCCGTAGGCAGCAATGCTAACCACTGTGCCCTCGTGCTGCCCATGAGGTAGCATTGCTAACCACTGTGCCACAATGCCATCTCCTGGTGCTCCGGTTTCCTCCCACCGTCTATAGGTGTGCAGGTTAGACGGTTTGGCAACGCTGGGTGTTCAAAAGGTTAGATCGGGATGGGGGGATGGAAGCGTGGGCTTAAGTGGGGTGCTCTTTCCAGGGACAGGTGCAGACTCAATGGGCCGAATGACATCCTTCTGCACTGTAAATTCTATGATTCTAAGTCAAAGAGTTTCCCTCAAACTCTCAGACAAGTTAGTCTGCCAGAATCTGGGAGCGCATGAGAGGTCATGAAGGTGGGAGATGGTTCGCCAAATTAATGAGGATTTGATGTGCGGCTGGAAGCTTTGCCTGGTTTGCGCCAGGCAGGGGAGGTGTTACTCGAAGGTCGTATGTGCAGAGACACCGATGCACTATAAAGATACCAGTCTGGGAAAGCTAAGTAATGGAAGTAAACCCTTGGGAGCCAAGAACCACATTGCGCTGGGTCTGGGAAGATCAAGAGATTGCTTAAGGGACAGTGTAAATTATATTGCTGAACTAGGATTTCAGTTGTGTTCAATGTAGAAGAGAAAATTCTATTCTGTAGTTTACAGTAGAAGTTGTCCACAAAAGGTGTTTAGTCAAATGATGCATTTAGTCTGTTTAAAATAACCAGGTTAATACTGAAGGCACTCAGAATCATAGTGCAAGAAATATTGACTTGAACTAAATCCATCAAAACATACAAATGAATAAACCCAAGATCTCTCAGATTGCATCAGATGAGAAGATTTTAGCAAAGTTGTTCCATACCACATTCTCATTAACATTGTTCTCATCGCTGCCAATTGCATTCTCTTCAGGCATCAGTCCTTCAGGATCAATCATCCCAGAACCTATTCACAATACAATTACTCTTATGATATGTACACAGCATGATGAACATCATTAATTGTGTGGAAGATTGGGAAGCACTGGAAGCACAAAAATGACTAACAAAGCTGCGAAACATATTCAAATTGACTGCAATACATTTCAAATTGAAAGCTAGAGATATTGGAGTCTGATTTAACCCTCGCCTCAGTTGCTGTCTGTCACCATTGAATTTACCAAAGGTTGGTACTGCTGCCTTAGTGCCTGGAACCTGGGATCAATTCCAGCCCTTGGGTGACTTTCTGTGTGGAGTGGGAGTTTGCACATTCTCCTGGTCTCTGCGTGGGTTTCCTCCTGATGTTCCGATTTCCTCCCACAGTCTAGGTTAGGTCGATTGGTAATGCTAAAATTGCCGCTTCATTTCTAAAATGTGCAGGTTAGGTGGGAATACGGGAATAGGGCAGGGGAAGTGGGCCTGGGTAGAGTGCTCTGTCAGAGGGTGGGTGCAGACTTCATGGGTCAAATGGCTTCCTCTGAACTGCAGGGATTCCATGGATTCTGAGATAGTAAGACATCTACACAGCTATCTGTCTGATGTGGAGCACACCGTCTCCTAAGGAAACAAATTGTAGCTACCGATGTCCAGAGACAAGTTGCCGAGGCCAAAACCTAGGGCAACAAAACCGGTGCTGAAACCCAACCAATTAAAATGGTGCAGTGGTGAGGTTTCTACCACTAGTCCAACCACGAGCACCCAACCCATCGGGTCACTCAATATAAGGTTACCTGGAGCTAAATGAGAAGAATCTTAGCACTCTTGTATCATTATTGAACCTGGCTGCCTGCTTTTGTCGTGTTTTGCAGAACTACATTTTTCCTACTCGGCTATCAGTCTGCCACACGTATCCCACCCGGTTCCAAAATTCCAGCACTTTGAATGTCATCTTATACCAACTTGAAAAGAAAGAAGTCCCACCCACAATTTAGAATTAATTAACTATTGTACTGGTCGCAACATTAGAACCTTGAGAAAACATACACATATAGTTGTGATTATTGCAACCTGGGGCCCAGAGGGTGAGGATCAGATCTATGAGCTGCCTCCGCCTCAATCGTTGACTTCGCATTCAAGTCACAGAGTTACGAGAAATGAATGAGTGTTAACCAATTCAACATTGACATCGACATTCCAAAAGGATTAGTGAAGTGTGAAATCTGGGGGTCAGGATGAAGGATAGGAAAATTAGGACAGAGTGCATTTGTTATAGCTTTGGAGCAGCTGTTCGCTGCCTGAGCCAAATGTTTGGGCTCATGCTGTGATTCTCCTAGAAACAGTCAGCAACTGAGCTCACCTAAAGAGAATGCAGGCTTGTAATCCAAAAGCAAAAACATGAGAAGTTTTACATTGGAGCAGGTGTCTTTGGGCTTAGGAAATCAATTAAAAACAGTGGCCAATTTCTTCACATTCATTGAGAAGTTAACAATTTTCCAAGGTTCAGGACAATAGAAACATTCCAGATACAGTTCAGACAAGTAACAAGAACTAAAACAGCATAAACTAGGATGGCATGCAGGTCAGTGAAGTCTAGGACTGAAACAAAATTACTGATCTTAGCAACAGCAAATACATGATGTGCAATTGATTAAGGTGGAGGAGGGGATAGCAATCAAGGCAAATGGAGGATCAGGCTGCGGAGGAAGAATGAGTGCGAGAAGTGACACCTGGGACAGTTTTAAACCAACCTTTCTTAATTGCTGGCCACGAGTCCGGCACTGTGCCTGGCAGCGAAGACGTTAAGAGAAATCGAATAATGAAAAGACCAAGAAATAAAGAATGGGACAGACTGAATTCTCTCTTAACATTTGTAAACATGTGTCACTTTGAAACAAGTCCAAATATTTGTGTATTAGAGTTCCACCTACATCAAACACAGGAGGTATCAGATGTGATACCTGGCTTTATTGGTGTAAACTGTGGTTTTTTTTGCCTGCTCAGAGCTGAAACTAAGGTGTCAGAATTCTGGGCCGAGCTCTTCATAACAACATCGTGCTCAAGGGCAACAACTGGGAGAGAAAAGAATCGGGACAGTTGGTCTGAACCACTGGTTGAATTGGTCCACGTTCTACTTAAATTCAAGAAGCAAACAAATTTTGGTTCTTATTAAAAGATCAAAAGAAAAACTCAAATTATTGGAGAAACACACTATATTCTGAGATCCGGAGATGCACATTTGTTAAAATGGACTGGAAAGACACTAGTTATTACATCTGACCTGACCTAGCTGCTTTAGACTCACATCCAGAGCCTGAAAATGGAAATGTGCTGCAGCTACAAGCACCAACAACCTCCAAACATGGAGTGAACAAATTTAGCAAAGTCAGAAGTGAGAAGCATTCATGCCTCAGTGCCCTCTCTGATTCTCAAGAAGCACCTGAGATGCATTTGGGGATACGGATCAAATATAAATCTGACCACTTGGTTTAAGACCAACATTTTTTTCTAAACACAGTATGGCATTTCAATTTTTACCACAATAGAGGCTGGGATCAAACCACCCAAACTCGTTTCAATTTGGACTGTGGGAGCTCATCAAGAATTTAATTCCAACAAAAAACAAAGACCTGGATTTACAACATGCCACATTATATCACAAAATATGTCAATTCTCACGTTCAAAATGGGTTGGTATCTGCAGAAATTGAAAAACATCTTCCTTTATATATATAACTAAAAAATGACAATAGGAATCAGCAGATGTTATGGGCAATACAACTCGACAATTTACCATTTGCAAAGGGTATGGAAGATGATAAATTTAAGCCCATTTATTAATTTATACCTGTACACACATGTGGACTACTGCAGTTAAAAGACCAACCCCACTTGGGAAAACTTGTTGATGCTGACAAATTGTACCAAGGTTCAAACATACAAAGTACCAGCCAGTGTCCCAGGAAGAGCGTTAGCCTATCAGCAGTTTCCTGCATTTTAATGAAATATGCTTTCTTCTGCAAAAGCTATAGCTCTGAAGCCAATTTGGAAATTGAACCCAATGCCCAAGATTGGAAGATTGTTTTTCTGAATGGTCTCTGGTGCCATTGCTCTTTACTAGCAGACTTTAAGGGCCACAAAATTTCAGTCAGACTGCACTATTTGCAGTTTAGAAACGACTCCTGTAATTCTGAAACACAATAATAACGAATGGGGTGATGCATTAGCTGGAGAGAAATAGAAGCTCTATCCAAGATTAAGAGATACATGAAGGAAAACAGCAGGGATTTCATCTAAAAATATTACAGAAACATAAAATCTCTCATTTACCCTTTTACGTTTCTTATCTAGCTATGTACAATATTTGAATTTAGGAAGAAATAGCCTGATCTGATTTTAAACTGAATCTAAACATTGAATTTGAAAATTGATCGCAACATTGGCACAATCACCCAGGGAAAGGGTGTGAAAAGGGGCACATGCTAACAAGCCAAATTTATATCTCCCTTTTCCATGCCACCATCATATTATCCTGATCAAAACTATGAAGCTGGGGTGGGATAGCTGTAAAACATTTTGACCTTATATTGAAAAGTCTCCACCTTGCAAGGAAAAATTTCTTCATTTAGAATTTATCTGAATAATTAATCTTTTAGTAATTTCACTGAATAACCAACATCTAAATTTCTATTCTTTGTTCCAAACATCACATACCTTGTACATCAGTGATAGCCGGCATGGTTTTAACCTGAATAGGCCGAAATGGTTTGCCATCAACAAATGGCGCCTCTACAGAATCAAAAGCATTTTGGCTTTCAGAACTGGAAGCGAGTTGATTCACACCAAAGTGTTGCTCCTGCAGTAGCTCATCTAGAAAGAACGCATTTAACATGTCACATTTTGCTGGGATAAAGCCAACAAAACAAATTGATGTACAAAAATCCAACACACTTGATAAATTGTGCAGAAGCTGAAAACAACCAGGATAATCAGATTCAATCGGAGGGCTGTCAAATTTCAGCACACTTTTCTCTGGGTGACTAGATTACAAAGTATGTCCTTTATTTGTACCTGAATTAGGAGGAGGCCATTTGGACCCTCAACGGTGCTCCACCATTTGAAAGATCTGGGACGGGATTCTCCGCCATCTGGCGGGGCGGGCAGTACCGGCGCCAAGGAGTGGTGTAAACCACTCCGGCATCGGGCTGCCCGGAAGGTGCGGAGTCCTCCTCACCTTCAGGGGCTAGGCTGGCGTGGGCGGGGTTGGCGCCTGAAAGGCCTCCGCTGGCCAGCGTGGACTGGCGTCATCCCAGCGCATACGCAGGGGGGTTCTTCTCAACGCTGGCCATGGCGATCTGTTACACCAGCCGGCGCGGAGGGGAAGAATGCCCCATGGCACAGGCCCGCCCGCGGATTGGTGGGCCCCGATCGCAGTCCAGGCCACCGTGGGGGCCCCGGGGCCAGATCCCCCCCGTGCCTGCCCCCCCCCCCCCCCCCCCCTCCCCCGAGGACTCCGCAGGCTGCCTCCCAAGCGAGGTCCCGCCGGTACGGACCTGGTCTAATATACGCCTGCGAGACCTGCCGAAAACGGGCGGCCACTCGGCCCATCGCGGGGTGGAGAATCGCCGGGGGTTGCCGCTGCCAATGGCCCTCGATGGGCGCGGCGCAATTCCTGCCCCCGCCGAAAAACCGCACCGGAGAATCCAGCAGCCGGAGGGGTTCACACCGCCCCCTGCCAATTCTCTGGCGGCCCGGCAGGGGGTCGGAGAACCCGCCCCTGATCTGGTCGTGGCTTATCTTCTACTTTCCTATTTACCCCCAATAACCTTTGAGTTAATCAATAATCTTAAAAGTATTCAATGAGCCTGCCTCTGATGCTCTATTGTGGAAGACAATTTCACAGATTAACGACACTCAAAGAACATTTTTCTCCTCATCTCCATGTTATGCGGGAGACCCCTTTTTGAAACCATGTTCCCTCGTTCTCGTTTTGTCCGGATTGCCCAAGCTGTCTTCGCTATACATACATCTTTCTTAAGTAGCAAGGAGAGCATGCTGTTCACTTGCAACTTTCTACTCTGGAATTCAGTGGTTGCATGGTGGATCAGTTACAGTTACCTGCTCAATTAATTTTGCTTACAGTGAGCAAGTGCTTATGAATTTATCTGGGCGTTATTCATTGTGCACTTTCGAGAATTGGATTACATCGAACATTGGGGTGGGGTGTTAGGAGGAGGAGGAGGAGGGGGGCTGACTGTACGTGTTAATGGTGACTATGGTGATATTCCTGATTCTTTTTTGTTGTGACTTTAAGACACATCATGGGTTGGGGGCTCTGCAGCAAGTAACTCACCTCTTGACTCCCCAAAGTCTGTTCACCATCTAATGTGATGGAATATTCATCACTTGACTGGATCAGTGCAGCTCCAACAACACACAAGCTTGATACCATCCAGGACATTGTTGGTATCCCACTCACTACTTTAAAAATGAACTTTCTCCCCTACTAATACACCATAACCCGACAAGAAGCACTGCAGCAACTAATGAAGCCCCCTTCGACAGCACTTTCCAAACCTGCAACCTCCATCACAAGGATGTACAGTTCTGGTCACAGGATTACAGGAAGTGTGTGATCACACTGGGAAGGTACAGTAGAGATTTAAGATGATATTGTGAAGTTTAAGACTTTTAGCTGCGATAAAAGATTGGCAAAGCTGGGGTTGCTTTCTTTGAACTAGAGGAGGATAAGGGGAAATTTAATTGAGGTGTATAAAATTGTGAGGGGTCGGCCCTTCTGAAGGGCAATTAGGATGGACAAGAAATGCTGACCTAGCCAGAGATGCCTGTATCCCGTAAATGAATAAAGAAATAGAGTGGATAGGAAGGACTTATTTCCATTAGCAGAATGGCCAATGAAGTGGTGAAAAGATAGAAAAGAGTTAAGAGCATGGCGGGAATCTGGAACTCACTGTCTGAAAGTGTGGTGGAGGCAGAAATCCTCATCATAATTTATTTTTAAAACTCTTGCGATGCCCGAAACTACAAAGATCAAGAGATAACTCTTTCGCGGCCAGCATGGATATGATACACTGAATGCCCTTCTTCAGAGTTGTAAACCTTCCTATGTTTTTAATATTCCTATGGATTGAAATAATGAAACAGGAGGCAAATTCTAAGCATTCTTATGATCTGTATGGGAAACACATTTGTGGCATTTAGCTATGGTTAGCAAAAACAAAGGGCGAGATTCTCCGCAAATGCGGAGAAACGTAAAGGCTGCCGTGGGACAGTCTTCACGCCCACTTCCGGGGCCAATTCTTCCCCCCGGGCGGGGCTAGGAGCGCGGCCCCGTGTGTCACGGCGGCGCGGCCTTGACGACGGTCGTCAAGGCCGCACGTCAAACGTCATGCCGGCTGACGCGGCCGATGATGTCGGCCGCGCATGCGCAGGTTGGACAACGCCAAGCCGTGCATGCGCAGTTGGTGTCTTTTCCCTCAGCCGCCACGTCTTGCGGGGCGGTGGAGGGGGCCCGTGATCGGTGGGCACCTATCGCGGGTCTATGCCCCCCCTTAGCACGGCCGTGGTACTGCCGTGCTAATCGGGCCCCCAGATGCCCCAAACGGGCATCTGGCGCCTGTTTCACGACGGCAGCGAGCAGGTGTGTTTGCTGCCGTGTTGAAATGGGCGTGAAGGCCCGGCCGCTCGGCCTCGGAGAATCGTCGCTCGCCGTAAAAAACGGCGAGCGGCGATTCGTGGCGTGTGTCGGGCGTTGGGGGGGGGGGGGGAATAGCGGGAGAGCGTGAAAAATGTCGGGAGGCCCTCCCGCTATTCTCCCACCCGGCATGAGGGGGCGGAGAATCGCGCCCAAAACATTTCATAAAATCTTTAGGTGCCAAAAGTTTGTAAAGTTACTGATTGCACCAACCTTAAAAAGGAACCCCCGAGATGAATTTACGCACTGCAGGTAATTGGGACTAATATCTGCTGTGGGAAAAGTATTCAAAACGATTTTGAAAGTGGGGTTAATAATGCACTGGGATGGTAGGAGGCTTGCCTCTTAGTAGATTTATAGTAGGAGTCGGCTCAAAGGAGTTATTGGAATTTTCAGATGAATGCATGAAGTGGGGCAGAAACACAGCTGTCTTATGAAGTTGCCACCAAATGCAGGGAAGGGGTAAGATGGGTAAGAAAAGCTACATCTGGGTCGGCTGGAAACCGAGGTTGATGGGAGGCAAAATGCATCTGATGTGAACAAATGTAAGGGAATGAAACTGCAATCAACATTTGAACTGAAACCAAATAACTGAAATTGATGAGACTTTTAAAAATGTATAGAGTACAGGCAAGCAAGTTATGCTAAACTTTATAAATCACTTTCTGCCTCAGCTATAGAACCGTGTCCAATTCTAGGCAAAACACTTCAGAAAGGATACCATGACGTGAGAGGGCACAGAGGAGATCAACTACAGTGGCACCAGTGATGATAGACTTCAGTTATGTCAAAATACTGGGATGGTCCTTGAAGCAGAGGTTAGAGGAGATTTAATGTGTGTCAAATGTATGCAATAATTTGACACAGTGAATAAGAAGAAAGAGTTCCTAATGGCTTAATAGTCATTAACCACAAATTTAAAACTATTGGCAAAAAGGACCAGAGGAAAATGAGATTGTATTCAGTGCAGTGAGTCTTGATCATTTGGAAAGTCTGCCTCAAAGGATTGTCAAACCAGATTCAATATTAACTTTCAGAAAGGAATTAGATAGATACTTGAAAAAGAAAAAAATTCAGGTTGATGATTCTAAACAGATGGTAAATTGACTGGCTTGGACTGCATTTAAATTGTACGGAGAAATGGAAGTAATGTTGAGAATGTGAACAGATTTAATAAGTGTGTTTAATGAGCACAGTAAGAAGTCTTACAACACCAGATTAAAGTCCGACAGGTTTGATTCAAACACGAGCTTTCGGAGCGCGGCTCCTTCCTCAGGTGAATGGCGAGGTATTCACCTGAGGAAGGAGCCGCGCTCCGAAAGCTCGTGTTTGAATCAAACCTGTTGGACTTTAACCTGGTGTTGTAAGACTTCTTACTGTGCTCACCCCAGTCCAACGCCGGCATCTCCACATCATGTGTTTAATGAGATAGTTGTATATTGTGAAGATTAAATCTTCACAGAGTGGAAGATGTAAAGATTGAAAGGACAAGGTTACATAACATTCTTGCTGGCTGTGAGCAGGATTATATTCAATTGAAGGAAAATTAAATCCTATTAGTCACATGTAAAGACTTGAGTTGCAAGATTCGGCGTTCATTAAATACAGTCCATAAACAAAGCCTTCACAACACGGTACACGGGCAGCACGGTAGCATTGTGGATAGCACAATTGCTTCACAACTCCAGGGTCCCAGGTTAGATTCCGGCTTGGGTCACTGTCTGTGCGGAGTCTGCACATCCTCCCCGTGAGTGCGTGGGTTTCCTCCAGGTGCTCCGGTTTCCTCCCACAGTCCAAAGATGTGCAGGTTAGGTGGATTGGCCATGATAAATTGCCCCTAGTGTCCAAAATTGCCCTTAGTGTTTGGTGGGGTTACTGGGTTATGGGGATAGGGTGGAGGCGTTGACCTTGGGTAGGGTGCTCTTTCCAAGAGCCGGTGCAGACTCGATGGGCCGAATGGCCTCCTTCTGCACTGTAAATTCTATGAAACACGTCTCAGTAAGATCCTCAAAAGGTCCTTGCAAGCCTCATTATCTGCCAATGAGAAGATGCAATCAATTTTTATTGTGGAGCAATGGGAGCTTTGCCAAGAGTATATCTAAGGACAGACACCAGCATGGCCATGAGACACAAAAGAAAACTTACAACACATAGCTGACAATTGAGGATTGCAGGGTTACATGTGGCAAATAGCAATACAACATGCCTCACCACTGCACACAATGCTTATTCTTTTATTTCAAGTAGAATAGGGTCAATTGGTGCTAATCTCTCAAATTATGCCACAGCTACTCAATCTGGTTTTGGAATCTTTGCCCCATATTCTGAGCTCAGAAATTGGAGGTTGAACACTCTGGCCTGAAACAGACAAATTTTGTTCCTTGCACAGGGCAGCATGTTGCATTGGCCATTAGGGGTAGCCTATGAGGAGTCAAATGGTAAAAGCTGCAAAACTGCCTGTATGAAAATAGTGGACTTGTTTCAAGATCAATGAAGCATCTCTTCGGACTTGCAAGAGCCATAAAAAACAAATAAGGTTGCTAGGTCTAAATCACCAAGCATCACAGTGTGCATTCTGCACTGCGAGTATAATTGCAATATTGGTCTACATAAGTACTCACAAGTAATCAAATACAAACAAATGCTGCAGTCATTGTACGCACCAATCTCATCTTGGATTTCCTCAGCAACAAACGGCACCTGGTAAAGCAGAGAGAGGCTCTGGTTCATCCGCTCCTCAATAACGTGGAGGTGGGTCACCACCTAGGCACCAGAGGTAATCAGATTAAAGTATTTTAATGCTTGCTTGCATAAGTTAACAACAATAAAACTCAAATGTTATCAACATCAGCAACAAGATATTTCCAGCTTTTCTTTCACAGTGTTTGGCTCAGTTGTAGCACACTCATCTTTAAGTCAGACTGTGATTCAAGCTCCACTCCAAGACATAAATACATCATCTAGGACAGGGGTGGGCAAACTTTTCCGTGCAAGGGCCACATTCAGAAATTCACAATTTTAAAGGGCCGCATAGTATATTAAGTAAAATAATTACTTCACCCGGTTATGATTCTGGGCGCCTCATGTAGAACATAGAACATAGAACAGTACAGCACAGAACGGGCCCTTCGGCCCTCGATGTTGTGCCGAGCAATGATCACACTACTCAAGTCAACGTATCCACCCTATACCAGTAAGTAACCCAACAGCCCCCCCCCCCCCATTAACCTTAAAAAAAAAATTTAAAAAATTTTTTTTTTTTTTTTTAAATTTTTTTTTAATGACTTGGTGGGCCGCATAAAAACCCCGGGCCGTAGTTTGCCCACCCCTGATCTAGGACAAAGTACTAATGTACTACCTGCTGCACCAGAGGTGCCATCCTTCAGATGAGATGCCAAACCAAAGCTCTGTCTGCCAGTTATAGAGTCATAGACGTCTACAACACAGAAAAAGCCCTTTTGCCCACTACGGCTGCGCCGGTCAAAAACAACCACCTAACTGTTCTATTTTCCAGCACTTGGCCCACAGCTTTGTATACCTTGGTAATCACAAGTGCACATCTAAATACTTCTTAATGTTATGAGGGTCTCTGCCTCCATTACCCTTTCAGATTGGTCAGGCTAATTGAAGGACAAGGGGGAGTTGTTCCAGCATTCTAGCTAATCCCTCTCTTTAAAACACTATCAAACACCTTTGTCTTATTGGTGTATGTTCCATCTTACCAAATGACTACCTCATTTGCCCATAGAACGCATCTCAAAGTAATTTATTGATTGGAACTGCTTATAGATATCCTCAGTGGCGTAATATAGTGATCTGAAGTCCTTATTTATCCTCTTCATGAACTTTGATTTAATACTCCCAGCAGTTTTATATTTAAATTTGTTTAACTGTGACGTTATTATTTTACTGTATTTTGTTGGAAAATGGAAAAACTAATCAGGGTCAGCAACCATTTGCAAATGAGGCCTATTTGTCAGGAGCATGCGAGAGATGAAACGGACAGCAGGAGGTTCCCTAGTCTCCTGGATAACAATGGCACAGAGGTATGTGTCATAACATTTCACTCACTTGAGATTTCATCTGTGCTGCTTTCTCTGGATCCACAGCCATGACATGCTGGTAATGTCGAAGAGTATGTTGGCGATCCTTCTGCTCTGCACGGACATAGCGCTTTAGGGCTTGCAGGATACGGTGAGGCTGAAGAGGAAATTATTCAACAAAGACATCAGTATCAGTCAGAAGGGCAGGTTAAAACCCAGTATTTAATTTTTATTTTAATTCACGGTCACTTTCCTTCCAGGAATTCCCACACTTAAATTCTCCTCTTCTCTTCAACAGGATTCCTATTTGTTTATTTTACCTTGGACACCTTGTGGGACAATCTAGCACAGCCCCTATCAGTGAGGTCGAATGAATCGATTTGCAATTACTCAAATGTCAGCTCACATCCTGCAGTAAAAAGTTCCATCTCCATTCTTCTGTCTGAGAAATTGCTCAGTATGATATCCCAGCCCCTTTCTCAACCACTCATGAACTGATGTTTTCAGACTGCTCAGGTGCTCGAGTCCTACATCGCTTCCATCACTTTTGTTACTCTTGTTTTTAAGGAAATGCCAGGGACTGAAGTACAAGTCAGGTCAATATAAAATTCAGGACTCAAAACAGGTGTATGGGAATAATGAGACAAAGAGAAGAGTGAAATCAGTTTGCATTCAAAAAGGAGACTTGACTCAGTTAATAAAATTATAAAAGTGTTTTGAAAATAATTAAATATAAAGAAAATCAGCCATGGAAACAAGAACCAACACAGAAGTACTAGCAAGGATAAAATAGAAAAGGGAAAGAGGGGAGAAATGTGGGTGGGAGGGAAGAATAAAAAAAAAGATTCCCTAAGCAAAATATTTTATAAAAGCGCTTTGGAAGTCATGTGTCTTGGATGAAGCGGGTGTCAGCACCAGCGCAATTTGCACATGTGGAAGCAGCAAGCAGTGTTCAGCATATCATGACGGCCACCTAGATTAGTCCAACTACTTGAGAGAGCTAGCAATGGCACGATGTCTCAGCCTGCAGTATCAAGACCTAGCACTGTTTATAACTGACATGTTCAGGATACAGCTGCAGATGCCCCAAAACACGTCAGTCAGGATAAAATAGCACAAGATCTTTTACCATGACAAGTTTGAAGAAATACTGTGACTCAGCACAACATTGAGGGCCAAAGGCCCTGTTCTATGCTGTACTGTTCTATGTTCAGCAGAGGGGCTTGGTGATGATGCTAGTTCTATAGCCCACAGTATTGGTTTATTTACAGATCCCCTGAAACCACTAAGGAGGACATCTAAAAATTGGACATCACTGTTGAAATTGCCTGATATTTTAGTCACAATATTAATTTGTGGCTGGTGCCTGAATGACACCAAATTGTGGCAAACAATTCTGGCTATATTAGGTCATTTTGATTGGAGGAATAAATCAAAATCCCAAGCATAAAAGGAGCATGTATTAACTGCAATATAACCCAGAAACAGTAAATATTATTATTGCTCCACTGAGAAGACTGGAATTCATTTGGAAGCAGGAACACAGGTAAGACATTTTTCTCAGAAGTCATGGATTTGAACTCATAATATAATAAGTACATGGGACAATACATCAATGTATTCTTTAAACAGACAATTTTATTGAGGTACTTTTGGCATTGTAAACGGTAACAATATGCATTAGTGTGCAGATACCAATTACAAAAAACATAATGCAAATAACAGTACCACTCTCGCAAATAGACCCACCTAATCTTCCCCCCTATTCTACCCCTACCCCCCCCCCCCCCCCCCCCCCCGACGATTAGTTCCCCGCAAAGAAGTTGATGAATGGTTGCCACCCCCGGGCGAACCCCGATAGCGATCCCCGTAAGGCGAACTTGATTTTTTCCAAGCCGAGAAAGCTTGCCATGTCCGACAGCCATACTTCAGTCTTTGGGGGCTTTGAGTCCCTCCAGGCCAACAGTATTCGTCGCCAAGCTATCAGGGAAGCAAAGGCCACAACGTCGGCCTCTAACCCCTCCTATACTCCCGGGTCTTCCGACACCCCAAAAATCGCCACCTCTGGACTCATCGCCACCCTTGTTTTCAGTACCCGGGATATGACGTCCGCAAACCCCTGCCAGTATCCCCTGAGTTTTGGACACGCCCAGAACATGTGGACATGGTTCGCTGGTCCTTCCCCACATCTAGCACACTTGTCCTCCAGCCCAAAGAATTTGCTCATCCGGGCAACCGTCATGTGGGCCCAGTGAACCACCTTGAACTGAATCAGACCGAGCCTGGCACATGTTGCAGTTGCATTTACCCTCCTCAGAGCGTCTGCCCGTACGCCTCCCTCCAACTCCCCACCAAGCTCCTCCTCCCACTTAAGTTTCAGTTCCTCGGTCCCTGTGTCCTCCGCTCCCATAAACTCCTTATAAATATCTGAGACTCTCCCCTCTCCTACCTCACCCTTGGAAATTACCCTGTCCTGGATCCCCCTTCGTGGAAGGTGTGGAAAGGACGGGACTTGTCTACCTACGAAATCCCGCACCTGGAAGTACCGAAAGTCATTCCCCCTCGCCAGCCCGAACTTCTCCTCCAGCGCCCTCATGTTCGCGAAGCTCCCTTCCAGGAACAAGTCGCCCATCCTTCCCACCCCCGCTCGAAACCCACCATGCATTTTCCCCGGGTCAAATCGGTGGTTGTCACATATTGGGGACCAGACCAACGCTCCCACTTCCCCCGCATGCCTCCTCCATTGGCCCCAATACATCAATGTATTCTAATAAGCAAAATACATGGATGCTGGAATCTGAAACAAGAACAGAATTCTGGAAAAACTCAGGTCTGGTAGCATCTGTAAGGAGGGAAAAAGAGTTAATGTTGAGTCTGTGTGACTCTTCATCAGAACTAAAGAGAGGGAGACCGTGTCAGATATTAAACTCTTAGCTGTGAGAGATTGAAACAAGATGTAGCAATCGAAAGAACAAAAAGCAGATGGCCTGGTGTGGAAGGGTGATAGATTTCTGCATTGAGAAAATACATGTATGGGATTTTTAAAAAGGGAGGGGAAAAGTCACAGTCTAAAGTTGCTGAACTCAATGTTGAATTTATTCAATTTATTGAATAATTTACTGAATATTTGAAGTAGTTTATTGTAGTTACCCAGCCTCCCTGGTTTATTTTATTCCATGCTGGGAAGATCAGGTGTGTGTGCACAGGAAAGGGAGAGGTTGATTATCTCATAAATGATCTGGACGAAGGTATAGGTGGTCTGATTAGCAAGTTTGCAGATGGTACTAAGATTGGTGGAGTTGCAGATAGCGAGGATACAGCTGTCAGAGAATACAGCAAAATATAGATAGATTGGAGAGTTGGGCAGAGAAATGGCAGATGGAGTTCAATCCAGGCAAATGCGAGGTGATGCATTTTGGAAGATCCAATTCAAGAGCGGACTATACGGTCAATGGAGGAGTCCTGGGGAAAATTGATGTACAGAGAGATCTGGGAGTTCAGGTCCATTGCACCCTGAAAGTGGCAACACAGGTCGATAGAGTGGTCAAGAAGGCATACAGCATGCTTGCCTTCATCGGACGGGGTATTGAGTACAAGAGTCGGCAGGTCATGTTACAGTTGTATAGGACTTTGGTTAGGCCACATTTGGAATACTGCGTGCAGTTCTGGTCGCCACATTACCAGAAGGATGTGGATGCTTTAGAGAGGGTGCAGAGGAGGTTCACCAGGATGTTGCCTGGTATGGAGGGTGCTAGCTATGAAGAAAGGTTGAGTAGATTAGGATTGTTTTCGTTGGAAAGACGGAGGTTGAGGGGGGACCTGATTGAGGTCTACAAAATTATGAGAGGTATGGACAGGGTGGATAGCAACAAGCTTTTTCCAAGAGTGGGGGTGTCAATTACAAGGGGTCACGATTTCAAGGTGAGGGGGAGAAAGTTTAAGGGAGATGTGCGTGGAAAGTTTTTTTACGCAGAGGGTGGTGGGTGCCTGGAACGCTTTGCCAGCGGAGGTGGTAGAGGCGGGCACGATAGCATCATTTAAGATGCATCTGGACAGATATATGAATGGACGGGGAACAGAGGGAAGTAGATCCTTGGAAAATAGGCGACAGGTTTAGATAAAGGATCTGGATCGGCGCAGGCTGGGAGGGCCGAAGGGCCTGTTCCTGTGCTGTAATTTTCTTTGTTCATTCCTGTCCTAAAGTCCCTGTTCCAGATTCCATCAGCGATTGAAAGCAATGAGTACTCACACGTGGAGGATCTGCCTGTAATGCTGATAGGTAGTTCTCCAAAGAAACACGGCGACGATCGTTTAGCAAGGCCTCAACACGAGCAAGATGAGTCTCAACCAACTGCAGCTTCTCAGTGGCTGCCTCTTCCTCCAGAGCCTCAACCATGTTCTGGAAATGCTGAGCAGGAAGGTAGGGTCGTTAGAATACTGCATTGCACACCCCTTCAGTATTAAGATCTATTCACTTCTATACATAGTACTATTCCGGGACAACCATTCAATTTAAAAGCAAAACACAATAAAGAACTTGACAGCATGCAAAGAGGACAGATATTTCATAGTTAAATGTTTGTGTCAGCTGTGGATCAATGAGCAACTCTCACTTCCAAGTCAAAAGGTTCTGGTTTCAATTCCCACTTCAGAGATTCAGCACATAATCCAAGTTCCGAAAGAGCGCTGCACCGTCCTCTCCGTTGATGTAAATATCATGGCACTGTTCCAAGACGTGCAGGGGAATCCTCTCCTGGCTAATATTTATTCTTCAACAAACATCATTAAATCAGATGATCTGGTCATTACAACATTCCTGTTTATGGAACAACACTGTGTGCAAAGTAACGATCACATTTCTTAAACACACCAGTGACATACTTCAAATAACTTAATTTACTCTAAAGTGCTTTGGGACATGAAAGATTCAAAATAACTGAGTACCTGGTTCTTCAGGGATTTGACGGGTTGAATAAGGATGGGCCAAATTTGATGGCTGCTTCACGATCAGATAAGTACTCTGAGTAAAAGGCCTATGCACTAAAGAATCCTAACATTCTTGCTGTCGAATGGGAATGCCCTATATTAAATATCGCAACAATATTACTGACATCAGACCATACATACAAATATTGCTTTGCAGTTACTTTTGGAACAGGAGTAAATCATTTCACCCGTCACGCCTATTTCATCATCCAATGAGATCATGACTAATCTGTGACCTGACTCAATAGCTTTGCTGCATATTCCTCAATACCATTAATTAACAAAAATCTATCAATCTTGTATTCAAAATTTGTCGGGCAGCATGGTAGTATAGTGGTTAGCACAGTTGCTTCACAGCACCAGGGTCCCAGGTTCGATTCCTCGCTGGTTCACTGTCTGTCGGAGTCTGTATGTTCCCCCCGTGTGTGCATGGGTTTCCTCCGGGTGCTCCGGTTTCCTCCCACAGTCCAATCATGTGCGGGTTAGGTGGATTGGCCACGATAAATTGCCCTTAGTGTCCAAAGAAATGTTAATTAAGGTTACTGGGTTAAGGGGATGGGGTGGAGGAGGTGTGTGCTTGAGTGGGGTGCTCTTTCCAAGGGCTGGTACAGACTTGATGGGCCGAATGGCACTGTACTGTAAATTCTATTCTATGAAAATTTACAATCGATTCAGCATTAGCAGATGGCATCACCGAGGGTGGAGGTGTTTCCTAATTTCACTCCTGAAAGGTGTGGCTGAAACATGACATTTGTGGCTCCCTAGTCCTAAACTCCCCCGCCAGCAGAAATAGTTTCTATCTACCGTAACTGTTGTCCCTAAAAACCTGAAAGTTGAGATCAAATACAGTTGTAGATTGTGCAATCTCTCTTTTATTCAACTTTGAGTTGAAGTATCATTCTGATAAACTATGCGGCCGTATCACCAACATCAGACTATGTAAAAAATGTTTTGAAGTTACTTCTTGCAGTATACCAGCTTGAAAGGGCAAGGGTCCAGCTTCATCTGAAAGGAGTGTTTGGACCCTGGGAAAGGAAGAGGTAAAGGGCAGAAGTTACATTTCCTGCATGGACATGGACGAGAAAGGGATGATGAGGAATGGACCAGGGTGTCACAGAGGGAACAATCCCTCTGGAATGCTTCAGTAAAGTCCACTGGGAGAGTAGACCATTGAAAAGCAGTGTAGGAACCAGGCATCAGCAGCAGTGCAGCAGATAGGGATTGAGAAAAATTCAAAAAGGGACATCAAATCTAAATCAACATTGAAGGAGGAGCAGCAGGACTCCAGAGTTTGAGGGCAAATGTATAGGTTACGAATCGATATACTTGTCTATATTTGTGTGATTAGTCATTTTAGTGTATGATCAATTAGCTCAACAACCAAAGAGCCCACAAGATAGCAATTGCAAGTGTAAGGGAGAGAGGCATAAACACAGTGACATCAGCACAAAGGAAGCTATGGTTAGTGAGCAGCTGCTGAATGTTTTTTGCGCCCAGGTCAGATCAAGGGCAAGTCTTTGGTTTATTTCTGGTAAGCCCTAAAAAAGGATACATTTAACATTTCTTTCCAGTGTTGTAGTACGTAATGCAAATTAGTGTGCAGAAAAATAAACTTGACAACAAACTAAAAAGTAGATACAAATACTCTAGACCAATGTTTGGCAAAGAAGTCTATACATCTGAATTGCGGTACGCTTGAACTTGCTGACAATGAGACTGCCCCAAGTTAACAAGTATAGGTAGATTATTCCTTCTGAAATCTTTCCAGCACAGAGCAGTGAGCTGAAGTGAGAGTTGGACATGCACCTAAAGCATCTCAAAGGATATAATAACTGGATTATGGACCAAGCCACATATAAATTGACCATAGAGATCAGCAGATTAAGGGCATGAACATGTGGTTGAAGGAGCATGAACCGGGCTGGGATTCACCTCCTAGCGGAAAGAAGATAGAGCAGTCAAAAGGACTTTAAACTCGTGGGGTGGAGGGTGGGTTGAAGGGTTCAGTTGAAAAGGTAATTCAAAAACAAATAAACAGGAAAGGAGTAGAGTAACAGTTACAAATTGTGTTTTAAAACAGATAAAAAAAAGGGAAGTAAACCAGCAATGAGAAGTAAGAAGTGAGAGAGTAAAATATCAGAGTGGAAAGATTAGTGAGGCCTGAGGCCTAATTATGCACTCTTTATACAAACCAGATTATAAAGAAAACATTGAAATGCAGACGCAATCTCAATTTGGTGGGTTTGACATGGCAGTCATTACTGAGACATGGCTGCAAGACAATGAGGACTGGAATTAAATGGACCAGGTTGCTGAGCTGGTTCAGAACTGTGTAAGTGTCAGGAGACACTAAGTAGGGCCAGTACGCAGATATTCGAACTGCCAGTGGTGACCCCTAAGAATATATTTTTCAGCAATTCACCTTATTTAATGACTTAGATGATGGAATGGAAAGCAAAATTTACTAATAACAAAGACAGGAAGCATTGTAAGCAGTATTGGTAGAATGTGAGTCCTTCATTTCGATTTCCCTGTCCTCATTTTTTTTGTTTTTCTTTTTGGTCCGTGAACTCCCAATTGGAATGCACCTTTTTTTATATATCTAGAGTATCCAATTCATTTTTTCCAATTAAGGGGCAATTTAGCGTCGGCAATCTACCTAGCCTGCACATCTTTGGGTTGTGGGAGCGAAATCAATGCAAACACGGGGAAAATGGGCAAACTCCACACAGACAGTGACCCAGGGCCGGGATCGAGCCTGGACCTTGGTGCCGTGAGGCTGCAGTGCTAACCCACTGCGCCACTGTGCTGCCCCTGGAATGCACCTTTAAGTAATGGACTGAAACTGAGGTAGCCTGCTAGTCAAGACAATGGTTCCAGGTTTTGTATTTTGGAGAGAAGAAATCAGTCTCTTCGGTGCTGAGGGAATTTAAGAACCAGCTTTGGAAGAAGTTGGCTTGATTGGTTGGCTGGCAACCTGTGGGTTGGCCAGGGACAGTGTTCTGGCTGACAACAGTCAGTGATTGGTTCCTGCGTAATGCTCGAGAGAGAGAGAGAGAGAGAGAGCTGGTCAGAAGTGATTAGACCTTGAAAGGAATTGGAGCGCTCTCACTAACTCTGAAGTAAAGGACTGCTTTATTGTTCTAAAACATGCGAGTGCCTGGCACATCTTCACTATATAGTTGAAATGATCTTGGTCTGCAAAAAAAAGTCTTGCCAGAGAAAACCGTCACCAGATTAGAAGGAAGAAGCATTGAAGCAAAAGCTTGAATTCCTGAAAGACTAACTGAAAACTATCACTGTGCATTGGAGATCTTTTATCCTTTGCACTTAGTCATAATTTTTCTTTTATCTCCACCACCCTTTCCCTCTGTGTTGGGTGTGTGCGCATATATCTGCGTGTGTGTGGTGGGGCGAGTTGGGTAAGGCAGGTTCGTCAGTTAGATTTTGATCAGTTTAATTACACTACTGTTAAATAATCAAAGGCTATTTGTGCTTAAAACTTACAAACCTGGTGACTGTAGTTCATTGGGCTCAGCCAAAAGTTCTCAGGTATTTTAAAACAACATCAAATTTCACTTGAGTTGTGACCCTGGGTCAAGTGGGGCTGGAATTGACAGCCCAGGGGTCATGACAAGAAGCATATAGTTGCAAAGAGATTTTGATGGATTAATGAGGTAAGTCTGCAAAAGGACATATTTAGGTTAAGTGCGGAGGCAAACAATTAACAGATGGGAGTATAATGTGAGAAAATGTTAACTTGTTCCCTTTGGTAGGGAGGACAGGAAAGCAGCACGTTTTTTAAATGGGAGATTGCAGTACTTGGTGATCATGAGTGTATTCTTGTACATAAATCATGAAAAATCAGAATGTGGAGACAGAAAATGACTAGAAAGGCAAATGGAATATTGACATTTATTGCAAGGGGACTGGAATATAAAAGTAGAGAAATTTTACTGCAACTGTTTAAGGCCTTAGTGAAACCACATCTGGAAATCAGTGTGCAGTTTGCTGATCGTATTTCAAAACAAATCTAACTGGAGACGGTTCACTTGCCTCATTCCTGAAGAGAAGGGCTTATTTAAAAAAAATTTTTTTAAGAGTGCCCAATTAATTTTTTCCAATTAAGGGGCAATTTTAGCGTTACCTATCCACCTCCCCTGCACATCTTTGGGTTGTGGGGGCGAAACTCACGCAAACACGGGGAGAATATGCAAACTCCACACGGAGAATGCTCCAGAGCCGAGATTGAACCTGGGACCTTGGCACGTGAAGGAACGGTCTCTGCAGAATGCTGACAGAGGCCTAACACCTCTCCAATCACCCATGGGACATTCCCATGCAATCGCAGAAGGTATAACACCTGCCCCTTTACCTCTTCCATGCTTAACATACCAGGCCCAAAACATACATTCCAGGTTAAGCGCTGTTTCACTTGCACCTCGGCAATTTGGTCTATTGCATTCGCTGTTCCCAATGTGGTCACCTCTGTATCGGAGAGACCAAATGCAGACTGGATGATCACTTTGCTGAGCACCTTCGGTCTGTGTGCATTCAGGACCCTGGCCTTCCCATTGCTTGACATTTTAACACAAGACCCTGCTCCCATACCCACATGCCTGTCCTTGGCCTGCTACAATGTTCCAGTGAAGCTTAATGCAAACTGGAGGAATAACATCTCATCTTCCAGTTGGGCTCGCAACAGCCTTCCGGTCTCAACGTCGAATTCAATAACTTCAGATGATTAGCTCGACCCCATCTCGACCCATTTGTTTTCATCCCATTTCATTTGGACTGTTTTTCACCATTTCTTTCTCTCATCTTTCTTTATATTCGCCCCCCATTTATCCCCTTTGGTTACCCTTTCTCCCCTTTGCTTCCCCCTCCCCCCACATCTATATCTGTCACAGTTCACCCTCTGATGTTAGTTTATCTGCTGCTTGACCGTTCACAACTTTTGTTCTCTCTGGGGATCGCCATCTTTCCCCTTGCGTTCTGTGGTTATTAGCACCCCGTTTCCCTGGATTTCTGTGGCTATGACTCATCTTCAATCTCACTCCACAGTATAAATATTTCTCACTTTCTCTGTCTTTAGCTTTGACAAAGGGCCATCTGGACTCAAAACGTGAGCTCTTCTCTCTCCCTGCAGATGCTGCCAGACCTGCTGAGATTTTCCAGCATTTCCTTTTTGGTTTCAGATTCCAGCATCTGCAGTAATTTGCTTTTATTTTAAAGGAAGGCTGGAAATTGGAGGCATAGTTACAAATGTTCCACCATAAGCAGACCGACTCCCACAGAGCCCTTAGTGATGCTTCCTCCCAGGACTCTATTCCATTGTCCTAGTTTTCCATCTCTGTTTTGACAATGCCAGTATTCATAAAATGCTTCCAATGGATCTTGATTTTCCTGCGTAGATCAGCCACGTTCCTTCGATTTCCAGCACTTCTTTTGACACTCTTTCCCTCGCAGAAGTATAATAATCTGGTTAAACCCAGAAGAGTCAGTATAGGCACTGACTGTTCCTCCCAAAACCACAACCTCCACCACCTGGAAGAACAAGGACAATGGGTGCAAAGGAACACCACCACCACCAAGCTGCACACCATTTTGACATGGATATATAGCACTGTTCCTTCATCTCTAGTAAGTCCAAACCCTGATAGTTCCTAACTAACAGCATTGTAGGAGTGCCTTTACCATATGGACCGCAACAGCTCAAAAGGTAGCGTATCACAACCTTCTCATGGGTAACTAGGGATGGTCAATAAATGCAAGCTTTACCAGCGATGCCCACATCCCAAAAATTATTATATTTTAGAAAACCAGCGACAAGGCAGGCACAAAAGGATGATAAGCTGGCAAGCAGACAGTAAAAGTCCAGTGGGACCGCAAACACATACTCCACTGTGACTAACCACAGGTGGTCAAGTCCTTTGCAGACATGGAATTTAGGTTCTGGGCCAGTTTTGCTATATTAAGGGCTGGTTCTGACAGTTCAGGAGATTGCTCTTTGGCCATTCAATTGCGTGCATTAAAAACATTACCCTGGCTCTACATTTCCACAATGAGGGATTTACTATTTAAAGAGATTAGAGAAACCAGTATTCCCTTACTTACAGATTTATCAAATTAAAAGTGGTATGAAGTTGTCAAATAATCAATGGAATAATGAGACGCACTCTCAAATTGAAATAACTTTGGGAAAGCTCTGAATTGAACTGGATTACCTCAGTGCAAACAAAATGATGTGGTATTCAAAGGGGAAGGGATGATACTGTCCAGGTTCTTCCGCATGGATATTATAGCTCTAAGAACTGCCATTTTATACAACAAACAGCAGGCCCAGGTAGAATAAAGCAAAGGAGTCCAGGACAGCACTGATAATGGGATTTTGTTTTTAAATGAACACGCTGCTGCCCATTAATACAGTGGTCTCATTCCTTTGAGGTCTTGCAACTTTATTTCATCGTTCATGGGATGGGAGTGTTGTAGTGATATCATGGTTGTTCACCGACTGTATAGTTCACTGACTGACCACTCGGAGTTCCACTCGTGTCATTTGAGTGTCCCTTTAAGAAAGGTTTTGTTTTACCAAATGGCTTGTAGTACGGCTTCAGTCATGTCATTTGTTAGTGGAGTTGGGCTGTGGCCGTCAGGTGAGAGGGGGCTTAGTTTTTTGGTTTCATTTTTGGTTTATCCTTTCGGACTGCAGAAGCAGCAGCAGTTTTGGAAAGCACTGTGTTAAGCTGCAGGAGATTTACCCTGTTTTTTTTGTTTCATTTTAAAGCTGTTCCAATGAACTGAAAGCACAGTGGGTGTGGCAAACTGCCTTGGTAACTTTAAAGTTAGAATTGCTTTCCTGAGGAGTTTTGAATCTGCTGGTTGGTAATTTGGACCAGAATCTCAGGCAAAGGACCAGTCTCATTCAAGTGAGATTACAGTGTGCTGGGCCATGCTCTTGAAAGATGTTTTGGTTTTATTGGATTTTGTATTAAATTCCGACAGCTAAAGGGGATTCATTAAGCGTTATATACATAGATTACTGTAGCTGTTGCCTTTTATTCATGTTAGTAATTGATGACAAATTCTTGCTAAGTGTTTTATATATATTAACTATATTCTGATAATAAACTTTGTTTTGATAAAAGAGCGTCGGAAGTCTGGTGAAACACAGCTGAAGTGAAGCCTCTTGTGCTCATCCCAGCCAAATTAATCGTAAAAGTTATAGGTCAAGTGAGCTTCATAATACACGTTGGATTTTCTAAGCCCTGGCCCATAACACTAGTATATAAATGAATGAGGGTCAGCTGACCTCAGACTGGCTGGAGGAAGCTGAAGAGAGGGGTTGTTTGTGCATGATTTAACTGTTATTCATTTGTACCTTGTATATATTTTATGCATAGATATTGTTAATATTGTTTATAGCTTTAGCTACAGGTGTTCTTGTAATATATCAGGCCATCCGACAAGAACATTACATGTTACCAGGGTTGGATGGTATTAAACACTGAAAGGGCCTGCCACAGAGAGTTGAAGGTTTTGCAGACTGCAGAATTAACAGCATGGAGTCGTTGAAGCCACCAAAGAGTCTCAGCTTTCAAGATAATATGGACAGCAACTGGCATGTGTTTAAACAACAATTTAATCTGTTTCTTACTACAGTAAATTTAGAAGATCAATCAGATTCGCGCACGGTAGCGATGCTCCTAACAGTGGCAGGGCCCAAAGTATTTGCTGTGTCTAAACCAGAAAAGCATAAGACATAAGGGTAGAATTAGGTCAATTGGCCTATCGAGTCTGCTCCACCATTCATTCATGGCTGATATTTTTCTCATTCCCATTCTCCTGCTTTCTCCCCATTTAAACACATTTAAATTTGCAAACGCTGGAGATGGGAAAAATTTTAGAGAAGTAATTTGAAGATTTGATGTCCATTGCAGCCCCAGAAAGTGGCTTTATTCAGTTATTGTTAATAAATCATTTATAGCTTTAGCTACAAGCGTTCTTGTAATAAATCAGGCCATTCGACAAGAACATTACAGGCGTCACTGGCTGGGCCAACATTTATTGCCCATTCCGAAATGTCCTTCAGAAGGTGATAAGCTGCCTTCTTGAGCAAGCAGAGTGCTGTCAGGAAGGGAGCCAGCAGCAGTGAATCAACGCGATGTAGTTTCCAAGTCAGGATGGTGAGTGACTTGGAAGTGGAAACGTCCAGGTGGCGGTGTCCCAATGTATCTGTTCTCCTTGTCCTTCCAGGTGGTAGAAGTCATGGGTTTGGAGAGGCTATCAACGGAACCTTGGTGAGTTCCTGCAATGTATCTTGCAAATGGTACACATTGCTGCCACTATGAGTCAGTGGTGAACAGAGTTAAGGCTGAACATAGTGCACACCAATCATGCTTTCTCCTGGATGATGTTGAGTGGGGAGTATTCCATCACACTCATGACTTGTGATGTGTAAATGGTGAACATTCCCCCCGCCCTCCTCCCAGATGTTGATAGTGGAAGATTTAGTGATGTTAATGCCATTGAAGTGGAGATGCCGGCGTTGGACTGGGGTGAGCACAGTAAGAAGTCTTGCAACACCAGATTAAAGTCCAACAGGTTTGATTCAAACACGAGCTTTCGGAGCACAGCTCCGTCTTCAGGTGAGGAAGGAGCTGCGCTCCGAAAGCTCGTGTTTGAATCAAACCTGTTGGACTTTAACCTGGTGTTGCAAGACTTCTTACTATGCCATTGAATGTCAAGGTGAGAATGAATGTTACTTATGAAACATCAGCCCAAGCCTCAACGTTTTCCAGGTTTTGCGGCGTAAGGACCGGGACTGCTTCAGGAGTCCCAACATCAGAAAGCATGCCCACATCCGACCTTATGACCTAATTTGGAGAGCGAGTACACTGCCTTTTCCGTTTAAAAATGACACAGGATGTTCACTTTAAAAGATGTTACCATCAGGTAATTAAAACATAAACAGCTTGCTAAACAATTTTCCAAATAAGCTACTGCTGGTTAATTTTTCAGGATTCCAGACAGCAAAAATAGAACATAAACCCGAGCTTCCAAATTTACAACATCACGTGAGAGTGCTCATACCTGAACCAACAGCTGTCTTTCTGTTTTTGGCAGGTTCCTTGCTTGTCGTTCAGCTTCTTCCCACTCTTCTCTTACCTAATTTTAAAGCAATAATTTAAAAGGCCGTCAGCTAACTTGATAAATTTTGTCCCAAGAGGTCGAATAAAAACCAAAATAAATTAGTCAAAAACACTGCCAAAATAGTCAACTCTACAGGCTTCAAAAGACCACTGCAATTACAGTGAAGCCCCGCGGCCCTGGATCGACGCCCCGTGGCCCTGGAGCGACGCCCCGTGGCCCTGGATCGACGCCCCGTGGCCCTGGAGCGACGCCCGTGGCCCTGGAGCGACGCCGCCTGGCCCTGGAGCGACGGCCAGTGGCCCTGGATCGACGCCCCGTGGCCCTGGAGCGACGGCCCGTGGCCCTGGAGCGACGGCCCGTGGCCCTGGAGCGACGGCCAGTGGCCCTGGAGCGACGCCCGTGGCCCTGGAGCGACGGCCCGTGGCCCTGGAGCGACGGCCCGTGGCCCTGGAGCGACGGCCCGTGGCCCTGGAGCGACGGCCCGTGGCCCTGGAGCGACGGCCCGTGGCCCTGGAGCGACGCCCGTGGCCCTGGAGCGACGCCGCGTGGCCCTGGAGCGACGGCCCGTGGCCCTGGAGCGACGGCCCGTGGCCCTGGAGCGACGCCCGTGGCCCTGGAGCGACGCCGCCTGGCCCTGCAGCGACGGCCCGTGGCCCTGCAGCGACGGCCCGTGGCCCTGCAGCGACGGCCCGTGGCTCTGCAGCGACGCCCTCTGGCCCTGCAGCGACGCCCCGTGGCCCTGCAGCGACGGCCCGTGGCCCTGCAGCGACGCCCCGTGGCCCTGCAGCGACGCCCCGTGGCCCTGGAGCGACGCCCCGTGGCCCTGGAGCGACGGCCAGTGGCCCTGGAGTGACGCCCCGTGGCCCTGGAGCGACGCCGCCTGGCCCTGGAGCGACGGCCAGTGGCCCTGGATCGACGCCCCATGGCCCTGGAGCGACGGCCCGTGGCCCTGGAGCGACGGCCAGTGGCCCTGGAGCGACGCCCGTGGCCCTGGAGCGACGGCCCGTGGCCCTGGAGCGACGGCCCGTGGCCCTGGAGCGACGGCCCGTGGCCCTGGAGCGACGGCCCGTGGCCCTGGAGCGACGGCCCGTGGCCCTGGAGCGACGGCCCGTGGCCCTGGAGCGACGGCCCGTGGCCCTGGAGCGACGCCCGTGGCCCTGGAGCGACGCCCGTGGCCCTGGAGCGATGCCGCGTGGCCCTGGAGCGACGGCCCGTGGCCCTGGAGCGACGGCCCGTGGCCCTGGAGCGACGCCCGTGGCCCTGGAGCGACGCCGCCTGGCCCTGCAGCGACGGCCCGTGGCCCTGCAGCGACGGCCCGTGGCCCTGCAGCGACGGCCCGTGGCTCTGCAGCGACGCCCTCTGGCCCTGCAGCGACGCCCCGTGGCCCTGCAGCGACGGCCCGTGGCCCTGGAGCGACGCCCGTGGCCCTGGAGCGACGCCCGTGGCCCTGGAGCGACGCCGCGTGGCCCTGGAGCGACGGCCCGTGGCCCTGGAGCGACGGCCCGTGGCCCTGGAGCGACGCCCGTGGCCCTGGAGCGACGCCGCCTGGCCCTGCAGCGACGGCCCGTGGCCCTGCAGCGACGGCCCGTGGCCCTGCAGCGACGGCCCGTGGCTCTGCAGCGACGCCCTCTGGCCCTGCAGCGACGCCCCGTGGCCCTGCAGCGACGGCCCGTGGCCCTGCAGCGACGCCCCGTGGCCCTGCAGCGACGGCCAGTGGCCCTGGAGTGACGCCCACCATCACAGTGATGCCCACCATCACCCCGTGGCCCTGGAGCGATGCCCCGTGGCCCTGCAGCGACGCCACGTGGCCCTGGAGTGACGGCCAGTGGCCCTGGAGTGACGCCCACCATCACAGCGATGCCCACCATCACCCCGTGGCCCTGGAGCGATGCCCCGTGGCTCTGGAGTGACGCCGCGTGGCCCTGGAGTGACGCCGCGTGGCCCTGGAGTGACGGCCAGTGGCCCTGGAGTGACGCCCACCATCACAGTGATGCCCACCATCACAGTGATCACCATAACAGAAAAAAGCTGTCACAAGAGCCACAACAATCAGCAGAGCAACCTATTATCTTCTCAAATAAAACAATGGTGGAAATACTTTACAGGTCAGACAGCAGCGGTCAAAGGTCACCAACCTGGAATGTTATTTCTCTCCCCACAGATTCAGATTTCTAGCATCTTTAATGTTTTGCTTTTGTCCATTTTATTTTCTGCGCAGCACAGCACTGGGAGTTTTGCCAATAAGAAAAACATGTTGGATTACAAGGAAGACTATGCAGGGTTATGGGGAAGAGGTCAGCGAATGGCACTGAATGAATTGATCATTTGGTGAGTCAGTGCAGACGCAATAGACTGAATGGCATTAAACAAGAACTTATTGGGGCTTTTAACAAAGGCAATGTAATAATTGAGGGGTACAGTAATCTTCATATCAACTGTCAACCAACTTGACAAGGGTCGTCCAGAAGATGAATTTGTAGAATGCTTTCTTGACAATTTCCTGGAGCAATACATGGTGGGATAATGGACATTAAGCCGATGGCAGGTGAATTATATTTTGTAACAGTCTTCACTTTGGAGGATACAAACAACATCCCAGGAATAGCTGTAAATCAGGAAATAAAAGGGAGAGAGGAACGTAGGAAAATTACAAATACCAGGGAAGTGGTACAGAGAAAATCTGTGGAGCTGCAGGCTGTCAAAGCTCAGTTCCTGATGGATTTCATCCTACGGCCTTGAAACAGATGCCAATGAAATAGTTGATGTATTGGTTATAATTTTCCAAAATTCCCTACGTTAAGGGGATGCCCCATTAATTTGGAAAATACTGAATGTAACTCAAGTGAAAGAGACAGAAAGCAGGAAACTATAGGTCAGTTAGCTTAACATCTGCCAAAGGGAAAATGTTAGAAGCTGATAAAGATGTTATAGCAGAGCACTTGGAGAAATTCAGGGTAACCAGGCAGAGTCAACATGGTTTTGTAAAAGTAAATCATGTTTAACCAATTTATTGGCGATCTCTAAACATGTGCTGTGGATAAAAGGGAACTGGTGAATGTACTGCACTCAGATTTCCAAAAGGCATTGATAAGCTATCACATTTAAGATTACTGCAGAAAATAAAAGCTCATGATGTCGGGGAAAACATATCGGTAGGCTGTGACTAGTGGCATGCTGCAAGGATCAGTGCTGGGCCTTCAGCAATTTCAAATCTACATTAATTATTTGGATGAAGAGGCAAAGCAGTGTATCTATGTTTTCTGACGATACATAGCTAGATGGAAACGCATTAAGTGAGTGGGCAACAGATGGAGTATAATGTGGGTAAGTGTCAGGTCACTCACATCAGTTGGCCTGCATTTATTGCCAATCCCTAATTGCCCTTGAGAAAGTGGTGCTGTGCTGCCAACTTGAACTGCTACAGTCGTGGCGTAAGAACATCCTCCCTGCTCTTACAAAGTCCCTGGTTTTTGACCCAGCAATAGTGAAGGAACAGCAATATATATGCAAGTCAGGATGGTGAATAAAGGTAACTATAAAGACATGAGGAAGGAGCTGGCCAGAGTTGATTGGAAGACAGTGGAACAGCAAAGGCAGGAGATTTTGAAGGTTATTCAGGAGGAGGAACAGAAATTCATCCCAAGGAGGAGCAGACATGCTAAGGGGAGGACAAGGCATCCATAGCTGACAAGGGATGTCAAGGACAGCATAAAAGCTAAAGAAAAAGCATACAAAGTGGCGAGCATTAGTGGGAAGCCAGAGGATTGGGAAGCCTTTAAAAGTGAGCAGAGGACAACTAAAAAAACAATAAGGGTATAGAAGATGAAATATGAGTGCAAGCTAGCTAGTTATATAAAGGATGATAGGAAGATTTTTTTTCAATGTGTAAAAGGTAAGAGAGACACAAGAATAGACATTGGACCACTGGAAAATGTGGCTGGAGAAATAATAATAGGAAACAAAGAAATGGCAGATGAACAGCATAGTTACTTTGCATCAGTCTTCACGGTGACACCAGTGGGATGCCAGAGCTCCAGGAGGACCAGGGGGTAGAGGTGAGTGCAGTGACTATTACTAAGGAGAAGGTTCTGGGGAAACTGAAAGGTCTGAAGGTGGATAAATCACCTGGATAGACTAAACCCAGGGTTCTAAAAGGGATACTGAGGAAATTGTGGAGGCATTAGTGATGATCTTTCAGCAATTACTGGAGGCAGGAAGGGTCCCAGAGGACTGGAAAATGGCTAATGTAACAACCCTGTTTAAGAAGGGAGGGAGGCTAAAGACGAGAAATTATAGGCTGGTTAGCCTGACTTTGGTCATTGGTAAGATTTGAGAGTCCATTATTAAAGATAAGATTACAGAGTACTTGGATGTGCATGATAAAATAGAACTGAGCCGACTTCCGGTTGCGGTGATGTGGAGCTAAGCCGCACGTTCGGTAGCTCCCACTATTTTTGGTATTTTGGGCTCTTTTAAGGTGCTGGTTGGACTTTTCCCCGGGTGGGAACACATCCACTGTGCTTATCTGCCGGTGAATGGACTGGAACAGGAGCGGAGCGGTCAAAAAATCGGCTTTGGAGCAGAGAAAGGTGCGAGGCAGGAGAAACAAGATGGCGGCGGGCGGGGAACTGGCAGTGTGGCAGCAGTGGGCGCAGGAGCAGCTCCATCGCTGCTTCAGAGAGCTAAAGGCTGAGATCCTGGAACTGTTTAAGGCCTCGCTGGACAAGCTCATGGCGACTCAGACGGCTCAGGGTGCGGAGATCCGAGAGCTACAGCAAAAGGCCTCAGAGAGCGAGGACAAACTCCTGGGCCTGGCGGTGAAGGTGGAGTCTCACGAGGCGCTTCACAAGAAATGGCTGGCAAGGATGGAGGAGATGGAGAACCACTCCCGTCGGAAGAACCTGCGTATTCTGGGCCTCCCGGAGGGGCTGGAAGGTTCGGATTTGGGTGCCTACGTGGTTGTGATGCTGAACTCGTTAATGGGCGCGGGGTCGTTCCAAGGGCCCTTGGAGCTGGAGGGGGCCCATCGAGTGCTGTTGAGGAAGCCCAGGCCGAACGAGCCGCCTAGGGCGGTGCTGGTCCGCTTTCACCGCTTCGTTGACCGTGAGTGCGGGCTGAGATGGGCGAAGGTGGGAGAACGCAGAGATCAGAATCTATCAGCACTGGAGCGCGGAGGTGGCGAAGAGAAGGGCTAGTTTCAATGGGGCAAAGGGAGTGCTTCACAGGAAGGGGGTGAAGTTTGGCCTGCTACAGCCGGCTCGCCTCTGGGTCACTTACAAGAACCGCCAGCTCTACTTTGATTCTCCGGAGGAGGCCTGGGCCTTTGTCCAGACAGAGAAGTTGGACTCGAACTGAGGATTGGGGAATGATGTACATAGTCCGGAGGCTCTGTCCTCCTTGGTATCCTTTCGTTTTTATTGGCTGTGTTTGATGTTGCCTTTTTGCTGTTCTGCTTTTTCACTTTTTGGGGCTGTTATTTATTTATTTGGGTGCTTTTTCGTTTTTTCACTGGTGGAGGGTTGGGGAGCTGTTCGCGGTCCTGCTGGATCATGTGCCGGTCTTTTTTCCACGTATTGGGTCGGGGGGGGGCGGGCTTTGGGATGGAAGCGCGGGCTTTCTTCCAGCGCTGGAGTAGTGGGCGGGGTCGGCACTGGTGAAGGGGGAGGTTTGGGGGGGGGGGTCTGCCATGGTGGGGAATGGGCCTGGGGGGTTCTCCGGGCACGTGGTGAGCCGAGGGAGAGCTGTGGCTGACCGCCGCAGAGGGAGGGGGAAGAAGACCCCCCAGATTCGGCTGGTCACATGGAATGTGAGGGGGCTGAATGGACCAGTGAAGCGGTCCCGGGTCTTGGCGCACCTGAAGGGGCTGGGAGCGGACGTGGCTATGCTCCAGGAGACGCACCTTAAGGTGGCGGATCAAGTGAGGCTGAGAGGAGGCTGGGTGGGGCAGGTGTTTCACTCGGGGCTTGATGCGAAGAATCGAGGGGTGGCGATCTTAGTTGGCAAGAGCTTGTCGTTTGTTGCGTCGAGTGTGGTGACGGACAGTGCAGGTAGATACGTGATGGTGAGTGGTAAACTTCAGGGGGAAGCGGGTGGTTCTGGTTAATGTGTACGCCCCCAACTGGGACGATGTGGGCTTCATGCGGCAAATGTTGAGCCGGATCCCGGACCTGGAGACGGGGGGTTTGATCTTGGGAGGGGACTTTAATACGGTGCTGGTTCCGTAGGACGGGTAAGAGGCTGGCGGCGGCATCGGTGCTGAGGAAGTTCATGGATCAGATGGGAAGGGTAGACCCTTGGAGGTTTTTGAAGCCGGGGGGTAGAGAGTTCTCCTTTTTCTCCCATGTCCACAAGGGATATTCCTGGATTGTCTTTTTTGTTCTCAGCAGGGCGCTAATCCCGAGAGTGGTGGGGGCCGAGTACTTGGCAATAGCCATATCTGACCATGCTCCGCATTCGGTGGACCTGGAGCTGGGGGAGGGGAAGGATCAGCGCCCGCTGTGGAGGTTAGATGTGGGGCTTCTGGCAGAGGAGGAAGTATGTGGGCGGGTCCGTATGGGTATAGAGGGGTATTTGGAAGCCAACGATAACAGGGAGGTGCAAGTTGGGGTGGTTTGGGAAGCGCTGAAGGCAGTGGTTAGAGGGGAGCTGATATCCATTCGGGCGAATAGGGAGAGAGGGGAGAGGGTTGAGAGGGAGAGGCTGGTGGAAGAAATGGTAAGGGTGGATAGGAGGTATGCGGATGTCCCGGAGAGGGGCTTTTGAGGAAGCGTCGCAGTCTCCAAGCAGAGTTTGATATACTGACCACCCGGAAGGCGGAGGCGCAGTGGAGGAGGGCGCAGCGGGTGGTATCTGAGTATGGGGAGAAGGCAAGTCGGATGCTGGCCTACCAGCTCCGGAAGCGGGAGGCAGTGAGAGAGATAGGGGGAGTCACAGATGCAGGAGGGAACTTGGTGTGGAGTGGCAGGGACATTAATGGGGGTGTTCAGATCGATTTACGAGGGGCTGTACTAGGCGGTGCCCCCGAGGGAGGTGGGCGGGATGGACCGCTTTCTGGATAAGCTGGAGTTCCCAAGAGTAGAGGATGAGCGGGCGGAGGGTCTGGGGGCCCCAATCAAGTTGGAGGAGCTGATGGAGGCGCTGGGGAGCATGCAGACAGGGAAAGCACCGGGACAAGACAGGTTCCCGGTGGAGTTTTATAAGAAGTTTTCAGATCTGCTGAGCCCACTGCTTGGGAGGAGGACCCTGAATGAGGCGAGGGAAGGGGGGGGCTCAGCCCCCGACGATGTCTAGAGCAATAATCTCACTGATCCTGAAGCGGGATAAGGACCCCCTCCAGTGTGGGTCTTACAGGCCGATTTCGCTCCTCAAATGCCAGAGGTGTTGAAGATACTTGGGTAGTTTGGAGATTTTTCGAGCTACAAGCTCAACGTGGGGAAGAGTGAGCTGTTTGTTAATTGTTTCATTTGAGGGTTAAGCACATACAGGTGAAGGGTATTAATTGAATGGCTACGTAGAAAGAGAAAGACTTGTCCTTCAGTTTGTTTGATCTAGTTTGATTGGTTAATTCGCTTAGCTCAGAAGAGCTAATGGAATGGAGAAGGAAAAAATACCATGAATAAATAAAGACAACTGAAACCAAATTACTGCGGATGCTGGAATTGGAAACAAAAACAGAAAATAAGGACAATATCAGCAGGTCTGACAGCATCTGAGGAAAGGGAAGGTAGCTAACTTTTTGAGTCTGGATAACTCTATTAAAGCTTTGACAAAGAGTCATCCAGACTCCAAATGTTAGCTCTCTTCTTTCTCCACAAATGCTGTCAGATCTGTTGAGGTTGTCCAGTATTTTCTGTTTTCGTTCCAAGACGGGTCTAGTTTCCTTCCTTCATGAACTTTATCGGAACGCAACAACATTATCTTCCGTTGAAACAATAGGAGGGAGTAATTAAGACATTGCAGTCAGATTATCGATTAAATTTTGCTTCAACAATCATACCTCAGGCAATCTCATAAGTGCACTTATTACCTTATCCATACGGTCACGATGTCGGACCTCCAGTTGCTGTTTAGCCTTTGCGAAACGAGCATGTTCATTTTCATCTGCAGGTGTCTCAAAATAAACATCCACCTCATCTGTTGGTTGAGGAGTTGACAGAACTGAAAATAAGAGCACATGTCAGGCACCTCATCTTCAGCAAGTTCAGACTGAAGACCAGAGATGCCTTCAAAATTATTTTTCACCTCTTAAAAAAGCAATTTCCTTGGTTTCTTTTTTGTCAAGATGAGTTCTAAATATTGGTTACAAACCTCCATCTACAAAACGCTTCCATGCCATCTGTTGCATTAATTCATTAAAACCTAGAATTTTGCATATTGGCTTCAAAAAATTAGCTTCATACCAACCAGGTAGTGGGACTGGCTCATAAAGTGAGGCAGGCATGTTATTATCCCTGTAGAGGCTGATAACTTAAAAACAGAAATTAAACTTCCTGTTGATAGCTGAAAGGATGAAATTACAATATTTCATTTTGAGGCTTTTACTATAACAGGCTAAAAGCACAGTTGACAAAACACTTCTTTGTATGCGATTTATACATACAGAACAATATTTTTCCCTTTTATTTTTAACACAACCAAAAAGCCAACTTCATGGTATGTTTTACACTGTCCCTTAAGGCGAGATTGAATTTTCCTAAATCTATTCCAAACTGATTTTCAGTATCCAAGGGGTTATTTTCATTCTTTTCCTTTCCCAACCTGGTAATATTTAACCCACAACTCTATTTCATGGTGAGGATTTTTCCTGACGATTTTCCCAATTACACAAGTTAAGTGCCTCTTCCAGCAGATCCTGGCAAATGAAGGTGTTCGAGGGCAACATGAATCACTGGGGCCTTGTATTCAGGTAGATAATAGCTTGAGACCGTAACTCTTTAAAAAAAAATCTTGGAAGTAAATGGACAGTTTAAAGCATAACTGTTTAAAACCCAACATTGTCAACACCCTCCTGGGATTTTAGAGATGAGTCGTCTGACCGCTAAGCACAAATGCTGCTGCCATTGTCTCTAAGACTGAACACCTTATATTTTCTTTCCAGTAAAACAACTTGGCCTCCCTTTAATCAATAACAGCAATGGCACCCAGGCCTCTTGTTAGGTGGACTTCAAGTCATATTACCGCCTTTAGTTTATTGGTAACAATACTGTTCCAAAACATAAACATCTTATAAAACACCATACTCGCGACATTGTAACAAGGGCAACATCTCCACACCTCATTATTTTTAAAGTTGCAAGGAGCAAAAGGACTACTTGTAGAGAAAATGGTGTCCTATTAATTCAATGGTTTCATGTAAAACAAACCACTTTTTCCTGTCTATCCAGTTTATCTCCTTGAAAATAGGATATCTGTCCTTGAGAATCCCAGAGATTATACTACCCAGTACATAAGAGAGATCTTGTTGAGACCCTGGCTCCCACTATTTTGTACCTTGATACCTGGCAGTGAAGATAAGTCTCTAGTTGTAGGGGAGCTGTCATTCACTGTTGAGAGTTAGCAGTGATTGTGAACGGTAGAGAATATCATAGTTTGTTTGTTAGCTTGTTATTTACAGCACAGGAGGCCATTTGGCCCATTGTATGTGCACTGGCTTCCAAACGAGCAACCTATCTAGTCCCATCCCCTAATCCTATCTCTGTAGCCCTCGAAATTCATCGCTTTCAAATATATATCCAGCTCCCTTCAGAAACCTCCTTTGGAATCTACCTCCACCTCTCTCCAAGGCAGTGCATTCCAAACCCCAACAATTCTGAGTAAAGAGGCTTCTCCTCATCTCACTCCAAGCTCTCTTGCTGACCATCTTAAAACTTGACCCCTAGTCACTGACATATCAACAAGTGGAAACAGAATATCCTTCTTTACCCTGTCAAAACTGTTCAGAATTTGGAACACCTCAATAAAGTTGCTTCTTAATCTTTGTTCCAAGGAGAACAAGCCTGATTTTTCCAATCTTTGCTTGTATCTAAAATTCCTCATTCTTGGTATCTTTCCAGTAAATCTCCTCTGCACTCTCTCCACGGCTTTAATATCCTTCCTTAATAAAGTGCCCAGAACTGAAGACACTATTCCAAATGTGGCCAGACCAATGATTTGTAGAGGTATAGCATCACTTCCTTGCTTTGATACTCTATGCCTCTATTTAAAAGCCCAAGAATGCCATTGGTTTTCTAAACAACTGTTTCAACTTACCTGGCCGCCTTCAGAGAATTATGCACTTTAACCCAGAGGCCCCTAGCTCCTGTACTCTCCTCAAAGTTGTATCATTGAGCCTACATTGTCTCCCCATGTTCTGCCAAAATGCATCACCTCACATTTTGCTGCATGGAAGTTCATCTGCCAGCTGTTCGAAAGCAAAATTACACCTCATCCCCCTTGCACCAAATTCCCAAGTGTACTCACTCAGATTGTGTCTCACTCAGGAACTTCTCTCTCCCAACTGTTCGCCTGTCACTTACTATCTTAATTGATTCCACAATCTGTTGTGGTGGGATTCGAATCTGCGCCCCTCGAGCATTACCCTGCGCCTGTGGATTACAAGTTCAGCAACAATACCACTATGCCATTGCCTCCCCTTGTTGGTGTTGCTGCCAAAGTCAGGATTTACTGCTCAACTATAAACTGCTTCTGCGATGGCTCTGTGTCTTTTTCTTTCAGCAGTTTGACACAACTGAGTATTTTGCTAGGCCACTTCAGAGCACAATGAAGAATAAACCAAGGTGGTGCTGGACTTTAGTAACATTCAGGTCGCACTAGATTTTTAAAATTAGTTCATGGGATGTGGGCATCACTGGCTGGGCCAGCATTTATTGTCCATCCCCGAGGGCTTTTCAGTCAATCACATTGTTGTGGATCTGGAGTCACACGTAGGCCAGACTGGGTAAGGGTGACATATTTCCTTTCCTAAAGGACATTAATGAACCATGTGGGTTTCGAAGACAATCGACAATGGTTTCATGGTCAATATTAGATTTTTAATTCAAGATTCTTATTGAATTGAAATTTCACTATCTGCCGTGGTGGAATTCAAACCTGAAGCCCCAAAACATTATCCTGGGTCTCTGGATTTCTGGTCCAGTGACAATACCACAACACTGCTACCTCCCCTAAAGGGCAGTGGGTTTCCTTTCCTGAATTACATTTATGAAGCAATTGAGTTTTTACAACAATCCAATGGCTTTTGGGTCACTTTTCCTGCTACAAGCTTTTTGTTAATAGATATTTGTTTAACATGAATTCAAATTCTCCATAACAATGGGATTCCAACTCAGAGTCTCAGGGTTGTGTGCTTAGGCCTCAGGATTATGAGCAACAGCTACGCCAACACGCAACTTTTTACACACTTTCAAATATTTATTTTGTTTTTCCTGAAATAGACAGTCAAAAACAAAAGCCAAATTTACTCTGAATTTAAGCAAGAACCTCACTTTCAACATCTTCAAACTCAGTTTTATAATTTTAATAATGAAATTCGGTAATAATCTGCACTTCAGTATTATTTTAATAAATTTAAGTCTTTAATACAGTTCCAATGAACTCCCCAACAAGGGAAGGATTTCATAGAATTTACAGTGCAGAAGGAGGCCATTCGGCCCATCGAGTCTGCACCAGCCCTTGGAAAGAGCACCAAGGCCTTAAGAGTACTTAAGCCCCACGCCTCCACCCTATCCCCTTTATCCCCGTAACCCAGTAACCCCACTTAACCTTTTTGGACACAAATAGCAATTTAGAATGGCCAATCCACCTAACCTGCACATCTTTGGACTGTGGCAGGAAACCGGAGCACCTGGAGGAAACCCACACACACACGGGAAGAACGTGCAGACTCCACACAGACAGTGACCCAATCCGAGAATCGAACCTGGGACCCTGGAGCTGTGAAGCAACTGTGCTAACCACTATGCTCCCGTACTGCCCAAATTGAGATAAGCCAGTGATTGTAGAAAGAAACCTGGCAAAAATTGGGGCTCTATCGACTCCTTTCTCTTTATTTTATCTTCAGCTGTAACAGCCAAAGAAAGAATTTGCCACCTGAGATGAGAAAATGCACAGAATGGAAAGTAGTCAAAACCATCATGTGCGAGCGAGGCACAATGGCAACGGTCCTGTACATCCAGTATTTAGCAATGGTTTTCAGCTGTTGACCGAACTGTTTTTTTTTGGTCAGCAGCTTGTAGGTTAGAATGAGGCAAATCACTTCTGGTTGTGGAAGCGCGAGAGGAGAAACTTTGGGGATTCACAACATTTTATCCAAGTTCTTGTCCATTATTGAAGCCTCTAACTCTCAAAACTAAGCCCTGGAATGTTTTTGTATAAAGGTTCTACTTGTTATGTAGAACTTTAAAAAACTTTTCTTGATGTTTTTCTCGCCAAGGGCTTATTTCAGTTGCACTGGATTGCTGAGTCCAAAAGGTCGAGAGATTTGTAATGCACACACGCAAAGGCGAAATATTTTACTTAAGGGCTTAATTAATTCAGAATTTGACCAATTGATGACATATGGTGTATTTTGTTTTACAAGGGAACCAATAGCATTTGTAAGAAGCTCAATACAAAGTGGCACTGGTAAAATAAAATGGTAGCACTCAAAATGGGAAAAGCAATGTTGTCTTATTTGCTGTCATGCTGGAACACGACATGAATGCCAAGAGAAAATAAGAGGTTGTGACTACTGAGAGATATATATTTTAGCAGAAGTGATAGGGAGAGACAATATATCTTCATGGCAGGAAATATTGAGAGAATAATTATCAAAGCATGTGGGATCTTCGGCTTTATAAATAGAGGCAGAGTATAAAAGCAGGAAAGCTATGCTGAATCCTAATACAATTCTGGTATAGGCCACAACTACAGCCCTGCGTCCAGTTCTAGTCACCATATTGTTCTTCTCTTTGGAAAATGGAGCAGAGCTACAGGGAAAAAATAAGGGAGATTTGATAGAGGTGTGCAAGATTTGGATAAGCCAGGCAAACAGAAATTGTTCCCATCAGATTGCGGTACAAGGACTGGGGGTCACAGATTTTAAAATTTGTGAAAGGGATGCAGGAGGAATGTGAGGAAGACCTTTTTTTTAACCCACTGAGTCGTAATAACTTGGAACTTGCTGTATGAGGGTGCTGGAAGCAGAGATAATAAACGATTTCAGGAAAAAATTGAATGGGTACTTTATGGAAATAAACTTGCAGAGCTACAGGGAAAAAGGGAATGGGAATGGTAGAATTTCTCCACAGAGAGCTGGCACGAGCTTGGTGGACTGAATGGCTTCTCCTCTGTGCCGCAATAACTCAATGATGACGGCACAGTGGTTAGCACTGCTGCCTCACAGTGCCAGGAACCTAGGTTCAATTCCAGCCTTGGGTGACAGTCTGTGTGGAGTTTACAATCTGTTGTAACGTTTTGACCATGATTGATAGCAAAGCTGTGTCAGAGAGTTGGACAAAGTCCATGGAGGGTGCCAATGCTTGTGCACAGTCATGTGTTTGGGCTACACCAGAACATTAAATATTTTCACACAATTTCAGCTGAAATGTAACATGCATTCCATACATGGTATTAAGCCAGATACACAAATATTCGGACCGTACTCCAGCACTGGAGCCCACGGTTTGTGCAGTGTAGTTAAGAGTTTGTCTCTTCCATGGCTACCAACAGAAATGATTATCCAATTATCCAATAAAAGGAGCTTTCCAGTTAACTGCTCAGTAAATTGCGCCATACAAATAAAGAGTCTCCCATATTCCATCACCACTTTTAACTCAATTTGTGGATTGGCTACAATTGAAAACGTAGATCCAAATTTCAGATTGTTATCTAACCCTTGCAGTGACGACCTGTGGATTGAGCCCAACACTCTGTTTAAAAACCTGACAGGTCTCCGTGTAAGACCTGACATCAGGGCTGGATAATAAGGGGAGACCAATATCAGTGGTTTCCCCAGGAAATAGGCAACGCTTCAGGAAAGGAGAAAAATCAATGAAGATGAGGCTAAAAGAACACAGAACAGACTTGCAAGCAGCTGAACCATTCAATAATACTTCGAAAATCAATCCCCTGCTCTGGAGCTGCTCAATTGTTTGTTCGCAGGGAGAACTTCCGGATGCGGCGATGCGGAGCTAAGCCGCATGTTCGGTAGCTCCCGCTATTTTTTGACTTTCGGGCTCTTTTAAGGGCCCGCAGCGGCGCTGGTTCGACCTTTCCCCGGGTGGGAATGCAGCTGCTGGTGGATGGGCTGGACCAGGAGCGGAGCGGTCAGAAAATCAACTTTGAAGCAGAGAAAGGTGCGAGGCAAGGAAAACAAAATGGCGGCGGGCGGGGAACCGGCAGCGTGGCCGTGGGAGCAGCAGGAGCTGCTTCAGCGCTCCTTCAGGGAGCTAAAAGCCGAGATCCTGGAGCCGTATAAGGCCTCGCTGGACAAGATCATGGCGACTGAGACAGCTCAGGCTGCAGAGATCCGGCAGCTACAGCTAAAGACCTCGGAGAACGAGGACGAGCTCCTGGGCCTAGCAGTGAAGATGGAGTCGCACGAGGCGCTTCACAAGAAATGGCTGGCAAGGATGGAGGAGTTGGAGAACCGCTCCCGTCGGAAGAACCTGCGGATTTTGGGCCTCCCGGAGGGGCTGAAAGGTTCGGATTTGGGGGCCTACGTGGTCGTAATGCTGAACCCGTTGGTGGGCACGGGGTCGTTCCGGGGACCCTTGGAGCTGGAGGGGGCCCATCGAGTGTTGTTGCGGAAGCCCGGGCCGAACGAGCCGCCTAGGGCGGTGCTGGTCCGCTTTCACCGCTTCGTTGACCGTGAGTGTGTGCTGAGATGGGCAAAGAAGGAAAGGAGCAGCAAGTGGGAGAATGCGGACATTAGGATCTATCAGGACTGGAGCGCGGAGGTGGAGAAGAGAAGGGCTGGCTTCAATCGGGCGATGGGAGCGCTTTACAGGAAGGGGGTGAAGTTTGGCCTGTTACAGCCGGCTTGCCTTTGGGTCACTTACAAGGACCGCCAGCTCTACTTTGACTCTCCGGTGGAGGCCTGGGCTTTTGTCCAGGCAGAGGAATTGGACTCGAACTGAGGACTGGGGGGCTGGGGAATGATGTACATTGTCCGGAGGCTCTGTCCTCCTTGGTATCCTTTCGTTTTTATTGGCTGTGTTTGATGTTGCCTTTTCGTTGCTCTGCTTCTTCGTTTTTTGGGGCTGTTATTTATTTACTGTGGTGCTTTTTAGTTTTTTCCACTGGTGGAGGGTTGGGGAGCTGCTCGCAGTCCCGCTGGGTCATGTACCCGTCTTTTTCCCACATGTTGGGCGGGGGGGGGCGGGGTTCGGGATGGAAGCGCGGGCTTTCTTCCCCCGCTGGAGGAGTTGGGGGCGGGGCCGACACTTGGAGGGGAGACTGGTGGTTACGTTGCATCAGGGGGTAGGGGCCGTCGGTATGGCGGGGGTGTAGCCTGGGTCAGCAGGAGTCGGCTGACTTATGGAAGTACAATGTTAGGGGTAACGCAGCTGGGGGGGGCCTAGCCCGGGGAGGGGGGGGGGGGTTACTGGACCTGGAGATTGATCCTGGGTGGGGACTTTAATACGGTGCTGGATCCGGCTCTGGATCGCTCGAAGTCTAGGACGGGTAAGAGGCCGGCGGCGGCCTCGGTGCTGAGGGGATTCATGGATCAGATGGGTGGGGTAGACCCTTGGAGGTTCTTGAAGTAGGGAGTTCTCCTTTTTCTCCCATGTTCACAAGGCTTATTCCCGGATTGACTTTTTTGTTCTCAGCAGGGCGCTGATCCAGAGAGT
This sequence comes from Scyliorhinus canicula, assembly GCF_902713615.1. Lineage (NCBI taxonomy): Eukaryota > Metazoa > Chordata > Chondrichthyes > Carcharhiniformes > Scyliorhinidae > Scyliorhinus > Scyliorhinus canicula. Next base: position 57,518,581 of record NC_052164.1, read on the forward strand.
GGTGGGGGCGGAGTATTCGGCAATAGCCATATCTGACCATGCTCCGCATTTGGTGGACCTGGAGCTGGGGGAGGGGAAGGATCAGCGCCCGCTGTGGAGGTTAGATGTGGGGCTTCTGGCACAGGAGGAAGTGTGTGGTCGGGTCTGTAGGGGTATAGAGGGATATTTGGAAGCCAATGACAACGGGGAGGTGCAAGTTGGGGTGGTTTGGGAAGCGCTGAAGGCAGTAGTTAGAGGGGAGCTTATATCCATTCGGGCGTACAGGGAGAGGGGGAGAGGATCGAGAGGGAGAGGCTGGTGGAGGAAATGGTAAGGGTGGACAGGAGGTATGCGGATGTCCCGGAGGAGGGGCTTTTGAGGAAGCGTCGCAGTCTCCAAGCGGAGTTTGATATACTGACCACCCGGAAGGCTGAGGCGCAGTGGAGGAGGGCGCAGCGGGTGGTATATGAGTATGGGGAGAAGGCAAGTCGGATGCTGGCCCACCAGCTCCAGAAGCGGGAGGCAGCGAGAGAGATAGGGGGAGTCACAGATGCAGGAGGGAACTTGGTGCGGGGTGGCAGGGACATAAATGGGGTGTTCAGATCCTTTTACGAGGGGCTGTACCGGGCAGTGCCCCCTAGGGAGGCGGGCGGAGTGGACCGCTTTCTGGATAGGCTGGAGTTCCCAAGAGTAGAGGAGGAGCGGGTGGAGGGTCTGGGGGCCCCAATCGAGTTGGAGGAGCTGATGGAGCTGCTGGGGAGCATGCAAACAGGGAAAGCGCCGGGACCCGATGGGTTCCTGGTGGAATTTTACAAGAAGTTTCCAGATCTGCTGGGCCCGCTGCTTGTGAGGACCCTGAACGAGGCGAGGGGAGGGGGGGGGGGGGGGGGGGGGGGCTCTGCCCCCGACGATGTCCAGGGCAATCATCTCTTTGTTCCTGAAGCGGGGCAATGTCCCTCTCCAGTGTGGGTCCTACGGGCCGATCTCGCTCCTTAAGGTGGACGAAAAGTTGTTGGCAAAGGTACTGTCCAAAAGGGTGGAAGATGTGGTCCCGATGGTTATCCATGAGGACCAAACGGGGTTTGTGAAGGGGAGGCAGCTGAATGTCAATGTACGGTGGCTTAATGTTATGATGATGGCGCCGGTGGCTGGGGAGGCGGAAATAGTAGCATCGATGGATGCGGAGTAAGCTTTTGACAGGGTGGAGTGGAGTTACCTGTGGGAAGTGCTGAGGAGGTTTGGGTTTGGTGAGGGATTCATCAGCTGGGTGAGGTTGCTGTACAGCTCCCCGGTGGCGAGTGTCGCGATGAACGGGAGGAGGTCGGAGGACTTCCGGCTTTCCCGGGGGACGAGGCAGGGGTGTCCGTTGTCTCCCCTGCACTTCGCGTTAGCGATTGAGCCCTTGGCCATGGCGCTGAGGGATTCGAAGAACTGGAGGGGGATTGTGCGGGGGAGGGGGGGGGGGGGGGGGGGGGGGAGGAGGAGCACCGGTTATCGTTGTACGTAGATAATTTACTGTTCTACGTCGCGGATCCGGCTGGGGGGATGCCAGAGGTGTTGAAGATACTTGGGGAGTTTGGGGACTTTTCGGGCTACAGGCTCAATGTGGGGAAAAGTGAGCTGTTTGTGTTGCACCTGGGGACCAGGAGAGGGAGATAGGGGAGCTCCCGTTGAAGAGTGCGGAGAGGAGCATTAGATATCTTGGGGTCCAGATAGCTAGGAGCTGGGGAGCCCTGCACAGGCTCAACTTTTCGAGGCTGGTGGAACAGATGGAGGAAGAGTTCAGGAGGTGGGATGCGCTGCCGCTTTCTTTGGCGGGCAGGGTCTAGTCGGTTAAAATGACGGTGCTCCCGAGGTTTTTGTTTCTTTTCCAGTGCCTCCCCATACTGATTCCGAAGGCTTTTTTCAAAAGGGTGAATAAGAGTATTCTGGGGTTTGTGTGGGTGCGGAAGGCCCTGAGAGTAAGGAGGGTATTCCTAGAGCGAAGAAGGGAGGCAGGCGGTTTGGCGTTGCCCAACCTGTGTGGGTATTACTGGGCTGCGAATGTGGCAATGATTCGCAGGTGGGTGATGGAGGGGGAGGGTGCCGCATGGAAGAGGCTGGAGGTGGCGTCCTGTGTGGGTACGAGTTTGGGGGCTTTGGTGACGGCCCCACTTCCACTCTCCCCGGCAAGATATTCCACGAGTTGGTAGTGGTGGCATCCCTCAAATTCTGGGGGCAGTGGAGGCGGCACAGGGGGGAAGTGAAGGCCTCAGTGTGGGCCCCGATACGGGGCAATCACAGGTTTGCACCGGGGAGGATGGATGGTGGGTTTGGGAGTTGGCACAGGGCAGGCATCAGACAGATTGGGGACCTCTTCCTCGATGGGAAGTTTGCGACTTTAGAGGAGTTAGAAGGGAAGTGGGGCCTCCCCCCGGGAACGCTTTCAGGTATATGCAGATCAGGGCGTTTGTTAAGCGGCAGGTGGCGGAGTTCCCGCTGCTGCCGTCTAGGTGGGTGCAGGATAGGGTGCTCTCGGGGACGTGGGTCGGTGAGGGTAGGATATCGGCAATTTATCAGATGATGCAGGACGAGGAGGAGGCCTCGGTAGAGGAGCTAAAAGTGAAGTGGGAGGCGGAGCTAGGGGAAGAGATTGAGGCTGGGATGTGGGCGGATGCCCTGGAAAGGGTGAACTCGTCCTCTTCTTGCGCACGGCTCAGCTTAATTCAGCTGAAGGTGCTGCATAGGGCGCACATGACAGGGGCCAGGATGAGCTGGTTCTTTTGGGGGGGGGGGGGGGGGGGGGAGAGGAGAGAGACAGGTGCGGGAGGCCCGGCGAACCACACCAATATGTTTTGGGTATGTCCGGCCGTTGGAGGGGTTTTCAAAGGAGGTAGCGGGGACTCTGTCCAAGGTGGTCGGTTCCAGGGTGGAACCGGGCTGGGGGCTCGCGATCTTTGGGGTAGCATCGGAGCCGGGAGTGCAGGAGGTGAAAGAGGCAGGCATCCTGGCCTTTGCGTCTCTAGTAGCCCGGCGCAGGATTCTTTTACAGTGGAGGGACGCGAAGCCCCCGAGCTCGGAGGCCTGGATTAACGACATGGCCGGGTTCATCAAGCTGGAAGGGTCAAGTTTACCCTGAGGGGGTCGGTACAAGGTGTCTTCCGGCGATGGCAACTTTTTCTCGACTTCCTGGCGAAAGATTAGAGTGGTCAGTCTCTGCATCAACCTGGGTGGGGGATGGTACGGGGGGGGGGGGGTTTGGGGTTTGTTAAGGGGGTTTATTTTTGCGACTGTGTGCTTGTTATGTTTTTCTTCCTTGTATTGTTGTTCGTCATTAATTTATTACTTTGTATCGGGGGGGGATTTCTTTTTTCTGTTTCTGTGTAAATTTACACCTTGTTTACTTTAACCGTGGGGAGAAAATGTGTTGTTGAAAATCTTGCATAAAAATTATTTTTTTTTAAAAAAAATAATTGTTTGTTCGCAGTACATCACATGTGGTGAGTACTGGCCAAGTAGAAGCAGCATGGCTGGCTGGAGTAACTGGTAACTGAAGGATGTGAACCTGAGATGTGTTCTATATTTGCAAATAAAAACATCTTAAAACCAAGACAGTACCTGGAACTTGTCCATGATTTCGAGTTGCGCATACCTTGTGTGTTTCATGCATTTTCCATGCAAGCAAAACAGATTTTAAACCGGCTCAAAACAATTCACTCCTCTCTACAATTAGCTTAGATAATAAAAAGGTTGATCAGGACATACAGATAGCAAAGCCAACTGCCCACATACACACAAAGGTGACAAAAAGGCACTACAGAGAATGTACGAAAAATGTCTAAGGAAATTAGTGTCACCAACAGAGTTCTTGGTCTAGAAGAAGGTGACAGAAATGTCCGAGACAGATAAAATGAAACTATAAATCACAAAGATTGGTGGGTTATTAGGTAAACTCATTGATTGGTATGGGGAGATTGGTACTAAGCAGGTAGGCTGCTTCAGCAAATGGCTGACTTACTCATTTGTTTACATTCAGTCGTACAGTATTCCTCGGATTCAAAATTGTTTCTGTTGCCTCCGCAACCTCCGTAAACGAACCGAACACATTTCTTCTTGCTGACATTGAAATACCAGCGAGGTATCATGGCCCGACAGGGACCAGTCATAGCCTCCTGTGAGCAGACAACTGTATGGAAACAGGACAAAGCATGAGAGATGTCTACAGGCAAACAAATCCTGGACAGATCCTATAGGCAAAGCAACAGGGTACACTACGTAAATAAACTGAAATCACACAGGATTGGACATAGTAACAAGTATGGGATCAACCTTGGGAAGGCAGATTTCCAAACAACATGACTCAGGAATTAATTTACGTAGTGTGATGCCCACACAGGGCAGGATAACCGCACACAGAGCCACACAGGGCAGGATAACCGCACACAGTGCCACACAGGGCAGGATAACCGCACATAGTGCATACTCAGGGCAGGATAACCGCACACAGTGCATACTCAGGGCAGGATAACCGCACACAGTGCATACTCAGGGCAGGATAACCGCACACAGTGCATACTCAGGGCAGGATAACCGCACACAGTGCATACTCAGGGCAGGATAATCGCACATAGTGCCCACTCAGGGCAGGATAACCGCACATAGTGCCCACTCAGGGCAGGATAACCACAGAGTGCCGGCACATGACCAAAGTCACGCATGCGGATCCTGGCCTGGCACGAATAGGCAGTTCTGCCCTTGCTGGCTTATACGCTTTGCATTCTTAAATGAGGACTCAAGCATTTCTGTGATTCTCCACATCTACATGCTTTTCCGAATCATGCTTATTATCATGCTTATCAAATCTTGCATGATTAAGGTGTTTCTGCATCAATCTTGCTGACAGGAATGCAGCTGAAATTTCCTGCCAGCTGCTCTGGAACATGTAAACTAGCACAAAGCACTGTCGGCAGATGAGGAGAAAAATTTTATGCAGCAAGCAATGATGATCTGGAATGCAATGCCTGAAAGAGTGGAAGATGCAGATTAATAATCATTTTCAGAAGGGAATCGATTATGTATATAAATGTGGGTGCACGTGTGCTTGTATAAAATTTAAAAAATTAAAAGTTTACAGGGAAAGAAGATAAATGCTCTCTCAGAGTTGGCATTGGCCTAATAGGTCAAATAGCCTCACTTTGTGCTGCATCAACAATTCTACCAAAAGGTGTAACAGGGAGCAAGCTACTGTTTTCTGTCGTAATGCCTGGGTGTCAACAACTTTTCAGCCCTTTCTTTTCCATGGTGAAGCAAGTTGACAAAATTCATGTGTAATGATGATTCAAGGCAAACCTGACAAATCAGCTAGGCATGAATTTCCTCATAAAAGGCAGTACACCTCACTTGCACCATTGCAATATTGAAACTTTGTAGGAATTTCCTTGCGATTTTTCCCATGTACATGTTGATTCTTTATTATTTTAAAATCTAAAGCCTGTTTCTTATTCTGAACTGCACACATCCTCACATGGTACTCCAACTGGTTCCCACCTGAGGCATAGCAGCTTCCACTTTGAGTGGGCGAGAGGGAGAGCTATGGATGGAAATAGAAAACAAGCAGAAACTCCATCTTGTCAACTCCTGGCACTTGTCTGCTCTGAATTTTGGTATTAAACTTTGAATGTGCTAGATCCGATGTGGAATGAAATAAATTGCAGGGAGTCAATTGGGGCAAAGCAAAAAAGTACAAAACGATGACAAGGCAACTTCTGAAACCACTTCAAACTGTCCAGCGAACATTGCAATTCAAGTCAATGTAGCTGAAAGATACCAAAAGTTCAGGTTGGTTTTCAAAGATTTATTAAAAAGAATTGCAGACAGCATATTCACTCGAGATTAAGGAAATCAAAGTTACGCTGAAGAGACAGCAAAGGGGGAGTTAATGAGAGGAAAGGCAAGTGGGCAGCACGGTAGCATGGTGGTTAGCATAAATGCTTCACAGCTCCAGGGTCCCAGGTTCGGTTCCCGGCTGGGTCACTGTCTGTGCGGAGTCTGCACGTCCTCCCCGTGTGTGCGTGGGTTTCCTCCGGGTGCTCCGGTTTCCTCCCACAGTCCAAAGATGTGCGGGTTAGGTGGATTGGCCATGCTAAATTGCCCGTAGTGTCCTAAAAAGTAAGGTTCGGGGGGGGGGGGGGGGGGGGGGGGGGGGTTGTTGTTGGGTTACGGGAATAGGGTGGATACGTGGGTTTGAGTAGGGTGATCATTGCTCGGCACAACATCGAGGGCCGAAGGGCCTGTTCTGTGCTGTACTGTTCTATGAGAAACAGGGAAAGAGGACAAAAAAAGGGAAAGATAGAAAGGGAAAAGAGGAAGTCAAAAGGACAAAAAGAACAAGGGGTAGAAGAAAGGGGGATTGAAGACAGAAGGTGATGAAGGGAAGAAAAATGGTGAGAGACAGGAGTCATTTGCTCAAGGATGAAGATAAGAGTAGTGGGAAAGAAGCTGCCAATTTATATATGGTGATTAAAAAAAGAGTTCAGCAAATATTTTGTATTAATTGTCACTGGAGAGAAGGGTATCAAGGACAAAATAAATTGCGTAGTGGTTGAGTGTGAGATAAGCAGTGAAAGGATGGATAAATGGAAAGAAAATGAGGTAGAATAGTTAGATTAACAGTAGCCAAAGCATTAGGGTCCAATGGAATTCATCCGAGAATCCCAATGGGAGATAGAACATAGAACAGTACAGCACAGAACAGGCCCTTCGGCCCTCGATGTTGTGCCGAGCAATGATCACCCTTCTCAAACCCACGTATCCACCCTATACCTGTAACACAACAACACCCCCTTAACCTTACTTATTAGGACACTACGGGCAATTTAGCATGGCCAATCCACCTAACCCGCACATCTTTGGACTGTGGGAGGAAACCGGAGCACCCGGAGGAAACCCACGCACACACGGGGAGGACGTGCAGACTCCGCACAGACAGTGACCCAGCCGGGAACCGAACCTGGGACCCTGGAGCCGTGAAGCATTTATGCTAACCACCATGCTACCCTGCTGCCCCAAAAGTTTGATTCAAGTTTTACCATCTTCCTTGGTGGGATGAGAAGGAAATGGTAATGGTTCGAGAAATTATGTTTCAGATTTCAACTCGAGTGAAGTGTGCTGGAAGACTGTAGAACGGTCATTTTAAAACATTAAGCCATTTAGCTGGGTACATTTTCAAGAGTCTCTAATTAAGGATGAAATTACCATACATCTGGATAAAGGAGAAAATATTTATCTTGGATTTCAAAAGGGACATCTGTGCTTGACAAACTATAGAATCTTACGAGGAGATAACAGACACAGTTGATGAGGAAATTAAATGGGTGTTGTGTATGAGGACTGTACGAAAGTCTTTGACATATGCCACTTGGGGCATTACGAGAGGAAAATAAAGTGTTTAGAATTAGGAGGCAAAAATAAATTGGATGAAATTGTGTTCACAAAGCAAGCAGAATAAGACAGTGTTTCCAGACTGATTACAAGTTGGTAGCAGTGCTCCACTTGGTTCAGTTCTGAGTTCACCTTGGCTCACTGTGTACATCAATAATGTAGATATGTTCAGAGTGGTGCTGAAATTTGAGGATGATACCAATACAAAAGGCATACAACAAAAGGTACAATTGAACCAGAGTTTATCTCTACTCTTCTCTTACATATATGCATAATGAATAGAGATAAACTCTGGTTCAATCCCCACAGAATTACAAATAATATAGTGCAGAAGAGGCCCTTTGGCCCATCGAATCTACACTGATGCATGAAAACCACCTGACCCGTCTAACTAATCCCATTTGCCAGCATTTGGCCCACAGCCTTGCATGTTATGACGTGCTAAGTGCTCATCCAGGTACTTTTTAAAGGATCAGAGGCACGCACCTCATCTTCTCAGGCAGTAGATTCCACACAGTCATCACCCTCTGGTTAAAAAGGTTTTTCCACAAATCCCACCGAGCCCTCCTTCCCCTCACCTTGAACTTTGTCCCCTTGTAACTGACCATTCAATTAAGGGGAACAGCTGCTCTCTATCCACCCATTGATGCCCTTTCAGACCTGGAGGGCCTTCTATTGGCCCTCTGTGAGAGCGCACTCACTGTTGGCAGGTAAACCTGCCTTCTGGCCCCTGAAGAGCAGTTTTTGTTTTATTAATTTACGGGATGTGGGCGACACTGGCTAGGCCAGCATTTATTGCCCATCTCTAGTTGCCGTTCAGAAGGTGGTGGTGAGTTGCCTTCTTCAACCGCTGCAGTCAGTACACCCACAGTGCTGTTAGGGAGGGAATTCCAGATTTGTTCCTGGTGACAGTGAAGGAAATGTGATATATTTCCAAGTCAGGGTAACGAATGACTTAGAAGGGAACTTCCAGGTGGTGGGTTCCCAGGTATTCGCTGCTCTTGTCCTTCTAGATGGTAGAGGTTGTAGATTTGGAAGGTGCAGCCGAAGGAAATGTGGTGAATTACTGCAGTGCATCCTGTAGATGGTACACATGGCTGCCACTATTCATCGGTGCTGGAGGGTTTGAATGTTTGTGGAAGGGGAAGTAATCAAGCAAGTTGCTTTATCCTGGATGGTGTCAAGCTTCTTGACTCATCCAGGCAAATGGAGAGTATTCCATTACACTCCTGACTTGTGCCTTGTAGATGGTGGGCAGATTTTGGGGAGTCGGGAGGCGAGATACCTAGGATACGTAGGATTCCTAGTCTTTGACATGCCCTGATAGCCACAGTATTAATATGGCTAGCCCTGTTCAGTTTCTGATCATTGGCAACTCCCAGGATGTTGATCATGGAGGATTCAACGATGGTTGTGCCATTGAATGTCAAGGGGTGATCGTTAGATCCTCTCTTGTAAGAGATAGTCATTGCCTGGCACTTGTGGTGTGGCACAAATGTAACTTGCCACTTGTCAACCCAAGAGTGGAGCTGAGATGATTGACCTTCAACCACCACAACCATCTTACTTTGTGCCAGGTGTGACTCTAACCAGCGGAGAGTTTTCCCCTGCTTCCCATTAACTCCAGTTTAGCTAGGACTCCTTGATGCCATTTAGAATAGAAAATGCAATAACCTGGCATCCCGCACTTCTCCATTTTTCAATAGCTGTATAGCGTGCTGCATTGTTCAGAAAACCTTGCTTTGACATTTTCATCTGGTTGCATCTTCATAGCAAGCCATATTACCCACCAATTCAAACTTTACTTGAGATATTGCACGACCAAGACTTTAAGGACTTGCAACTTGATTAGCATTCACAAAATATACTTTAGCAGATGTTTATCACTGCACTTCATGAAATGAACTGCTAGAAGAGTGTCAGGAGTCTGGAAAAATAAATACAAAATGTCCAACCCTTTGCTCCAAGAGAAAACTGGAGATAAGTGGAAGGCTCCTTGTTATAACTTGCTACACAAAACAAATAATGGATAATCTGTGTTTTTCTTCAAAGAGAAGGCTGTTTGTTTCTCAGCCACAGGATAAAATGCAAGTTAAAAACCTCTTAATAAGGCTGCGTGGTGGCATAGTGGTTAGCACTGCTGCCTCACGGCACCGAGGACCCAGGTCCGATCCCGGCCCTAGGTCACTGACCGAATGGAGTTTGCACACTCTCTCAGTGTCTGCATGGGTCTCACCCCCACAAACGCAAAAGATGTGCAAGGTCGGTAGATTGGCCACGCTAAATTGTCCCTTAATTTGGGAAAAAAAGAATTGGATACTCTAAATTTATTTTTAAAAACCTCTAAATAGCTTAATTATACAATGATTAATGCATCAATTACCTTCCATGTCATTGACATGGTCCTTTTTGTACAAATCCTCCTCACTGCTTTCTTCCTCCCAGTCATCAATATATTCATCTTCATCTTCTTCAGAATAGTCATAATACAGTTCATCCTCCTCGTCCTCCATAACAGCCATTTTCTCTACTTTGGTGGACTCCTCTTGGCTAAAGAATTTAGGATAGGATAATTAGAAGGATGCTTTTGGTCTTAGAAAATATTCATGCAGTGAGATTGGTTATCCCATCCCACAGCCCACTTCTCATTTGCATATTTCATAATGGAGTCGCTACAAACTCTGGGAGCAACTTTACTGACTCAGTCATGCTGCCCAAAGGATACTACCTATTGGATCCAATTTGTTAATTGTGGTATCAAAGCAAAGGCACAGACTGGTTTAAGTCTCTAATCAGAGATCGACTGCTCAACCCCTCTCCCATTTTACCATTCCTATCTACCTATGAGAGCCAATCAATCAAACAGTTATCGGACCTCTTTATGAAATGCTGGTCCCCCTCAAGGACTGGTACCCAACTAGAACAGCATTCTGTTGATTCTATTCTTGTCGTTCAATATCACATGGCTTGTCATGCCCCAATCCTGTAAATATATTCAAAGACCCGGGAAACTTTCATATATTTTGCTATGTAATAACCATCATTATGCTTCAAAATGATGCATTATGTTAAAATATCTGGTAAATGGACACCATAGCAATGGAGAAATTCTTAAAAGGAAAGGAAGCATGGTAAGGAAAAGAGGCAGTAGATGGTGTCACAGGGCATTGTGAGCGAGCAGGTGAAAGTCCGAGCTAGTGTAGTTTGTAGTTTGCTTCACCATGAGATGTGAGTCATCCTCTGCTCCCCTGCCTATCCATATTTGACTACATTTGATTCATTCTCATTCCATTAACTCTGTTTACCATGTATATATTTCTTCCTTTAGATTTCTCCACTCTTCTCCAGTATGCTCTGACAAACATGGTTTGCAACTCTACGCAACATCAAGTGTAAGATCCAGAACCAATTTGTAAAATGAATTTCTGGCAAGCGGGAAAGGCACTGTTGTGGGAGGTGCCTGCCTGCAGGCACTGGTCACTCAGCCTGGTGCTAGGGCTTCCGTGGTCACATTTCCACCATAACCCCTTGTACAAATACCTGGATTACATTTCCAATGACAATCGGTCCGCTACTGGACACTTGGCTTGGATTCTTGAATTTTACCATGCTGAAGGTTTACCATTAAGGTGATGAGGAAATGCTCCTGTGTAGGGAGAGATTTGGAGCAAAGCTGGGCATGAAAACATGGACTCGGTGAAGTTTCATTGCAAACCATTATTCAGTTTCCAAGCTGCTGAAGCACGACATCTCTAACTGGCAGAGCTACCAGTTAATAAGATCGGAGCTAACAGGATGGTGAAAATTACTTGCATTTTCTGTCATGCGGTGCTGGTTATCATGCAGCACAAGAAGTTAGGCATTTGCCCACCGAACGGGTACTCAATGCTTAACAGTGTCTCATGACCAGTTGGTAATGGTCTTTCTTTAAGAAGAAAGGAGCGATGCCCTGGTGAACAGAGCTGGCTCTAAGTTGATATGATTGATTTAGCAACACGCTAGCACAGTGGTTAGCACTGTTGCTTCACAGCTCCAGGGTCCCAGGTTCAATTCCCGCTTGGGTCACTATCTATGTGGGGTCTGCACGTTCGCATCGAGTCTGCGTGGGTGTGCTCCAGGTGCTCTGGTTTCCTTCCACAGTCCAAAGAGGTGCAGGTTAGGTGGATTGACCATGATAAATTGCCTGTAGTGTCCAGAAAAGGTGAGGTGCGATTACTCAGTTACGGGGATAGGGTGGAGGTGTGGGCTTAGATAGGGTGCCCATTACAAGGGCCAGTGCAGACTCGGTAGCCAAATGGCCTCCTTCTGTACTGTAAATTCTACGATTCTATGATTGGGGCCATTTTCATGCCTCAGGATAGACTAATTAATTCAATGCACATATGTACTCCAGGACAACTTTCACGATTAATTGCATGGTTTTGGTTGATAGGCCGGTTACTGGACCTGGGCTGAGGATTTTTTCACGTCTCTCTAAGTCACCACAGGTACCTGGTCACGAACACATGCTGATATGCTTGACTTTTCAATTCGGATTTGCATCAGATTTCCATGGGGACACTTGATTTTGTGCTAATGCCAGATTTCATGAAGATTAAATTTGTAAAGGTAGTGGAGGACTTAAATCAGGTTAATTGTGTCACCCTGCAAGGAAGGGACATTACCAACACAAATAATAGAGAAAGGATAATTTCAAAACCATCCAAATTTAAAAGGAAGCAGATGGTAAAATATTCCAAATTTGCTAAGAACAAATTCAAAGAACAATACAGCACAGGAATGGGCACTTCGGCCCTCCAAGCCTGTACCTGTCATGATACCAACTTTGGCCAAAACCCTCAGCACTTCCTTGTGCCGTATCCCTCTATACCCATCCTATCCATATAATTGTCGAGATGCCTTTTGAACGCCGTTAATATATCTGCTTCCACAACCTCCCCTGACAACGCATTCCAGGCACTCACCACACTCTGCGGACAAAACCTGCCTCGCACATCTCCTCTAAACTTTGTCCCACGGACCTTAAACTTATGCCCCCTAGTGACTGACCACTCCAGTCTGGGAAAGAGTGCCTGTCCATCCACTCTTTTAAAAAAAAATTTATAGAGTACCCAATTAATTTTTTCCAATTGAGGGGCAATTTAGCATGGCCAATCCACATGCTCTGCAGGTCTTTGGTTTGTGGGGGCGAAACCCATGCAAACACGCGGAGAATGTGCAAACTCCACACGGACAGTGACCCAGCGCCGGGATCGAACTTGGGACCTTGGCATCATGAGGCAGCTGTGCTAACCACTGCATGACTGTGCTGCCCCTATGCCCATCCACTCTAACCATGCCCTGCATAATCTTGTAGACCTCTATCAGGTCACCCCTCAACCGCAGTCTTTCTAATGAAAACAGTCCGAGTCTATTCAGCCTCTCAGCAAAACTAACACCCTCCAGACCAGACAACATCTTGGTAAACCTCCTCTGCACCCTCGCTAAAACTTCCATATCCTTCTGGTAGTGCGCCGACCAGAATTGTGCACAATATTCCAAGGTTCTATACAACTATACCATGACTTGCCAGTTGTTATACTCAATGCCCCGTCCAATGAAGGCAAGCATTCCGTATGCTTTCTTGACTACGTTGTCCACTTGTGTTGCCACTTTCAAAGATCTGTGGATCTGCACGCACAGATCTCTCTGACTTACTATAAGAGTTTTGCCATCTACGATATATTTCCCCTCTATGTTAGACCTACCAAAATGCACTACCTCACATTTGTCTGGATTAAACGCCATTTGCCATTTCTAGTCAGTCTATCAGCATCCAGTGCTCAGAGCTCGTGCTCGGATTGGAGACTGCAGGAGACAAATTTTTTAAAATTTTTAAAATAAGTTTAGAGTACCCAATTATTTTTTTTTCCAAATAAGGGGCAACTGAGCGTGGCCAATCCCCCTACCCTGCACATCTTTTGGGTTGTGGGGGTGAAACCCACGCAGACATGGGGAGAATGTGCAAACTCCACACGGACAGTGACCCAGGACTGGGATTCAAACCCGGGTCCTCAGTGCCGTAGGCAGCAGTGCTAACCACTGTGCCACATGCTGCCCTGCAGGAGACAAATTGGCCAGAAGCAGGGGTGCAGCACGTGGCTTACAGGTGATGGCTGGGCCTTGGAGAAACCTGGTGAATGCATTTGTGACTGTGTGCTCCTTCCTAATTCCAATATATGCATAGATATAGCTAGAAAAAACCGTGTTCACATTTGATTTCTGTGTTTGCACCTATTTTGCAGCAAGAAAAGGGAATTCTTTATGCGAATGCTTGGAGTCCCAATAAGACCATAAGACATAGGAGCAGAATTAGGTCACTTGGCCCATCAAGTCTGCTCCGCCATTCAATCATGGCTGATATTTTCTCATCCCCATTCTCTTGTCCCCAATGCTCTTGGGAGGTTACTAGGGGTTCCGCAGGTTAAAATGTTTGGAAAGCCCTGGACCAGAGGCAGCCTTCAACACATCATCAATGAATATGAACATCTTGCCAAGGTCATCCCCACACTCCCACTACTTGCCTTCAAACAAACCATTGTTTGCAGCAAATTACCCAGCCTTCAGAACAGCGGCCACAACACCACACAACCCTGCCAGGGCAATCTCTGCAAGACATGCCAGATCATCGACAATGGATACCACCATTACACGTGGAAACACAACCCACCAGGTACGCGGCACATACTCGTGCGACTCGACCAATGTAGTCTACCTCATACGCTGCAGGAAAGGATGTCCCGAAGCGTGGTATATTGGGGAGACCACGCAGACACTGCAACAACGAATGAACGGGCATCGTGCGACAATCACCAGGCAGGAATGTTGCCTTCCAGTCGGGGAACACTTCAGCAGTCGAGGGCATTCAGCCTCTGATCTCCGGGTAAGCGTTCTCCAAGGCGGTCTTCAGGACACGCAACAATGCAGAATTGCCGAGCAAAAACTTATAGCTAAGTTCCGCACGCATAAGTGTGGCCTCAACCAGGATCTTGGATTCATGTTGCATTAGATTCACCCCCCCACCATCTGGCCTGGACTTGCAAAATCCTACCAACTGTCCTGGCTTGAGACAATTCACACCTCTTTAACCTGGGATCACCCCCTATCTCTGGATCTGTAATGATTTGGTTACCCGCAAATGCTCGCATTCCAAGCATTGTCTGGCATCTCTGACTTTGTCTATATAAATGTTTCTGGAACATACCTCTCCATTCACCTGAGGAAGGAGCAGTGCTCCGAAAGCTCATAACATAAGAACCCAAGAACTAGGAGCAGGAGTAGGCCATCTGGCCCCTCGAGCCTGCTCCGCCATTCAATGAGATCATGGCTGATCTTTTGTGGACTCAGCTCCACTTTCCGGCCCGAACACCATAACCCTTAATCCCTTTATTCTTCAAAAAACTATCTATCTTTACCTTAAAAACATGTAATGAAGGAGCTTCAACTGCTTCACTGGGCAAGGAATTCCATAGATTCACAACCCTTTGGGTGAAGAAGTTCCTCCTAAACTCAGTCCTAAATCTACAAACCTGTTGGACTTTAACCTGGTGTTGTAAGACTTCTTACTGTGCTCACCCGAGTCCAATGCCGGCATCTCCACATCAAAATTAATGGAGGAATGTCTTCTGCCGGACAAAAGGGGCGAGGTGGACGTGAATAGCGATAATCTGCCTGCAGAACAGATTATACAGACTTGATGGGCCAAGTGACCTAATTCTGCTCCTATGTCTTATGGTCTTATTGGGACTCCAAGCATTCTGTGATAAGTAAGAGGCTGTAACGGATGTTGATGCCTTGTGTGTGAGGGAATCAAGGTAACTGCTGAAAACACAAATTGTGCCTATGGGAAATTTCCATAAGTAGAAAAATGGCACGAGGTTTTGGCATTGTGACCCCTATCGATGAAAATGTGGAGCAATGGAGCTCCTAAACTGAGCATTTTGACTATTTTGCGCAGGCAAACCAAGTAGCTGAAGATATTATTGTGCCCATTTTCCTGAGAAACCTGAGGTCAGGCATGAAGACGTACAAGCAGATTATAGATTTTTTGCAGACACATTTTTCGCCGAAACCCTTGGTGATTGCAGTGAGCTTTAGATTCCATAAAAGAAACCAAGAAGAGGGGCAGTATGGTAGCATAGTGGTTAGCACTGTGGCTTCATAGCACCAGGGTCCCAGGTTCGATTGGCCGGCTGTGTCACTGTCTGTGCGGAGTCTGCACGTTCTCCCCATGTCTGCGTGGGTTTCCTCCGGATGTTCTGGCTTCCTCCCACAGTCCAAAGGTGTGGAGGTTAGGTGGATTGGTCATGTTAAATTGTCCTTAGTGTCCAAAAAGGGTAGGAGGGGTTATTTGGATAGGGTGGAAGTGAGGGTTTAAGTGGGTCGGTGCAGACGCGATGGACCGAGAGGTTGGTGTTCTATGTTTTAAATCACACAATTTGTGGCTGTGTTTAAAAGACTTGCAGAATATTGAGAGTTTGGAGATGTGCTTAATGACAGTATCTGGGACAGATTGGTTTGTGGTCCATGCAGCGAAGCGATACAGAGCAATCTTACAATGCTGAAGGCTATGGAAATCGCTGTTTCAATGGAGCTGGTTGCAAAGAAAGCTCAGCAACTGAGTTAATGTACTCGAATACACCAAATCGACACCCAAAAATCTCAGGATTCGTACATGTAATTCACCAAAATTCACTGGACTCTGGGATGGTCCCGGCGGATTGGAAATTACCAAACATGACACCATGTTTTTTTTTTTTAAAAAGAGGTAGAAAGAAAGCAGGTAATTATAGGCCAGTTAGCTTAACTTCAGTAATAGGGAAGATGCTGGAATCTATCAAGGAAGAAATAGCGAGGTATCCAGATGGAAATTGTCCCATTAAACAGATGCAGCATGGGTTCATAATGGGCAGGTCGTGCCAAACTAATTTAGTGGAATTTTTTTGAGGACATTACCAGTGCTGCAGACGACGGGGAGCCAATGGATGTGGTATATCTGGATTTCCAGAAAGCTTTTGACAAGTTGCCACAAAAAAGGTTGGTGCATAAGATAATGATGCATGGCGTTAAATGTAAAGTAGTAGCATAGATAGAGGATTGGTTAATTAACAGAAAGCAAAGAGTGGTGATTAATGGATATTTCTCTGGTTAGCAATCAGTAGCTACTGGTGTCCCTCAGGGATCAATGTTAAAGATATAGTTTTTTGAAGAATAAAGGAATAAAGGTTTATGGTGCTCGGGCGGGAAAGTGGAGCTGAGACCATAAAAGATCAGCCATGATCTCATCGAATGGCGGAGCAGGCACGAAGGGCCAGATGGCCTACTCCTGTTCCGAGTTCTTATGTTACCGATGTGCAAAGCAGGGCCTTCTGTTGTTGAATGTTGTGTAACAACATGGTATGTCAAAGCTGTGGAAGAGAAGGACACAGAGCGTGCCTGTAGGAAGAATAAGTAAACTCTAAGCAAAAATAAGAAGTACAAACCAAGGTAGCATTTAAACAAAATAAAAGGAGGAATTTCATAGAATTTACAGTGCAGGAGGCCATTCGGCCCATCACGTCTGCATCGGCTCTTGGAAAGAGCACCCTACCCAAGCCCGCACCCTATCCCCACAACCCAGTAATCCCAACGCTAAGGGCAATTTTGGACACTAAGGGCAATTTAGCATGGCCAATCCACCCAACCTGCACATCTTTGGACTGTGGCAGGAAACCGGAGCACCCGGAGGAAACCCAGGCACACACGGGGAGAACGTGCAGACTCCACACAGACAGTGACCCAAGCCGGGAATCGAACCTGGGACCCTGGAGCTGTGAAGCAATTGTGCTAACCACAATGCTACCTTGTCTGTGCTGTACAAAAGAGTTGAGGAAAAACGGCTCACAGACAGATGATGAATTATCACCGAATATGATAGCCACTGCTGGTACTACACACCAATATTGGGTCACTCCACCTTCGGAAGGACAGCCAGTAAAGATGGAAGTTGACACTGGGGCAGCAGTCTCATTGGTGCCAGAGACTGTCTACAAGTGGAAACATAAACATATTCCCTTAAGCCCGTCAAGGAGAGTGCTGAAGACACACACAGGAGAAGTGGCACCACTGAAGGGCCACATTGAAGTAGCTGTGCAACTTAATGGGCAATCAACAGATTTCTCTATCTGTGTTGCAAAGGAAACTAATCAGTGTTGATGGATCTAACATGGCTGGAAATAATTTGACTAAACAAGGCCAAAGTCAACATGACGACTAATGGAGAATTCAGCCTCGTGAAAATTTTAAAGAAGCACATTATTTACGGCGTTGAGAACCAGGGTTCGAATCCTGGCCCTGGTTCACTGTCCGTGTGGAGTGACAATAAGCGATTTTCATTTTCATTTCATTTTCAAGATGTGCAGGTTAGGTGGATTGGCCATGCTGAATTGCCCCTTAATTGGAAAAAAAATAATTGGGCACTTTAAATTTAAAATTTTTTAAAAAACACATTATTGTATTCAATGGGGAATGAGGGAGCATGAAAGATATTACAGTTGAACTGAAAATAAAAGGAGGAACCAGGCAAGGTGCTTGATGGCAAAGTCTGTACAGTATGGTATTACGCAAAGATGGAGGCAGACTTGAGCGACTTATTCAAGTCAGGAGTCTTGGAACCTGTCAGCATCAGTGAATGGGCCATGCCAATAGTTCCAGTCATCAAGAAAGATGAATGCATAAGGATTTGTGGAACTTAAAGGTCATCATAAATCCACTGTTCTATGCTGAACAGTACCCATTACATCACATTGATGATTTGTTTGTGGGATTGGCAGGAGGCCAACATTTCAGCAAAATTGATTGTGTCACAAAGATTGGTACTTGGTATCACATCAGCTCCTGCACTGTTTCAAAGAGCAATGGATCAGATCCCAATTGGACTGAGCGGAGTCCAGTGCTATCTGGGTGACATCCTAGTCACTGGAAGAGATGAGAGGAACACCTTGGAAATCTGGATCCCACTCTCCAGAGATTGAGAGACTATGATCCGAGAGTCCGTAAGGACCAGTGTGAGTTCTTCCAATCCTCCGTTATCCACTGGCTTTCACAAATCTCCATCAAATAAAAGGCCATGATAGAGAGGCCTGCACCTCAGAATATGAAGCAGTTACGTTCCTTCCTGGCATTGTTGAACTGCGATAGAAGGATTGTCCGAAACTTGGCAACACTTATGAAACCATTTCATAACCTCTTGTGCCAGAACAAGAAGTGGAAGATCAATGCAGTGACATTTTTGTTCAAGCCAAAGAAGCATTACTTAAATCTAAAGTTCTTACGCACTTGGATCCAATGTTACTCGTAGATAGCTTGTGGCACATCTTCTTATGATGCAGCAGCGGTAGTCTCTCACATCAAGTCATCGGGTGAAGAAAGACCCATTGATTTTGCTTGAGCAAAGCTGCAAGTAACTGTTCCCAAATTGAAATGGAAGCATTGGGGATCATTTTTGGAGGAAAGAAATTCCAGCAATTCCTCTATGGGAGAAAGTTTGCACTGTTGATGGTCCATTAACTATCATTTTTGGACCACAATTGGGAATTCCATCACTTTCCATAAGTACAATGAAAAGTTGGGCATTGCTTTTGTCTGCACATTCTGAAACTATTAAATACAGTCAGTCATGGTAATGTCGATGGACTTTCAAGATTACCAGCCAGTGCCAGGTAATTTGTCAGACTGTTCAAATGGGAATATCTTTTTTTGAACAAGTAGACAACACACCAGTCACTTCTAAACAAGTGAGGAAACACACTCAGAGCGATCTGATATTCTCAGAAGTGATGGATATAGTTTTACTTGGGAAGACTTTGGAACCAGCACCTAACCCGAAATCTGACTATTCCAGATGATTGGAACTTTCAGTACAGTCAGGATGTCTTCTATGGAGACTCGGTGTGATTAGTCCACCACCATTGAAGAAACAGGTATTAGAGAAGCTACACGAGGGATATTGCAGAGTCGTACACTTGAAAGCAATAATGAGATGTTATCTCTGGTGGCCTGGACTGGATGTGGAAATTGATGAGAGAGCTAGAACATGTTCTTCCTGCCATCCTTAGTGCATCTGCATCCATGGAAATGGCCTGAAGGGCCTGGCAAAGCATGCATATGGAATTTGCAGGATCTTGTGAAGGTTTAAGGTGAGGCCTAAGTGATTTAGGGGGACCAGAAGAAAATGATTGTCACCAGGGGGTGGTGGAGATATGGGACACACTGCCTGAGAGGTTGGTGGAACAGGTACTTGTCGTGATATCATGGTTGTGTTGTAAATCACCGACTGACCACCTGGAGTATCATTAGTACATCAGTGAATGTTAGAGTCAGGTGATCTCAGACTGACTAGGGAGCTGGGGGAGAGGTTGTTTGTGCATGTTCATACTGTTATTTATCTGTTGTTTTGTATATATTTGAACCACAGTTAATCTTAATAAATTGTTTATAGCTGTAGCTACAAGTGTCCTTGTAATATAAATCAGGCCATCTGGCAAAAACATTACAGTACTCTCACAACATTGAAGACTCAGCTGGACAGAGCACTTAAATCGTCAAGGCTGAGTAGGCTGTGGACTAAGTGCTGATAAATGTGATTCGGAAAAATTGGTATTTGATGGTCAGCATAGACATGGAGGGTTGAAGGGCCTGTTTCGGTGCTGTATGACTCCATGACATATGTTCTTCGTAACAGTTGACTCTCACACCAAGTGGCCAGAGGATGCTGTGATGAAAGCTCCCTCATTGGAGAAAACTACTGAAGCTAGAAGTCTTTCAGACCTCAATGCCTCACAAGAATTCAAAAGCTTCTTATAAGAGAATGGTATTCAATGTATTACGTCCACACCATATCACCCAGCTACTAATGGATAGCAGAACCTTTTGTCCAAATGAAAAACATAACTTGAATGCAACCAGGGAACGGTTGGCTGATCAAACATCTTAACAGGTTCCTCCACGTATTTGGGTATACCGTACATTGTACAGCCAAAACCCTTTCCCACATTGCTAATAGTGAAAAGACAACTGTGCCCCATGTTCCATCAGTTGAAACCTCCTAAAACAAAAGCGATCGTATATAGTTTTCCATCAAGGACAAGGGGGTTTGGTTAGGAATTACTCCACAGGGAAGAAATGGGTTCCCGCCACAATTCTGAATCCTCCCTCAATGCACCCGAACAGACCCACAATGGCGATAAAGGGATTTTCACAGCCATCTCATTGCAATGTTGATGTAAGCTACTTGTGCCACTAAAAAAGATTATTATTAAAATTATTATTATCCCTTCAACTGTCCAGACCAGAGGAGACATGCAGATGGATGACAGAAATGGGG
Organism: Scyliorhinus canicula; assembly: GCF_902713615.1. Taxonomy (NCBI): domain Eukaryota; kingdom Metazoa; phylum Chordata; class Chondrichthyes; order Carcharhiniformes; family Scyliorhinidae; genus Scyliorhinus; species Scyliorhinus canicula. The sequence goes on from NC_052164.1 coordinate 57,539,381, forward strand.
CCTACAGAAAATCAGGTTCAACCCTACAAAGTCATGACCTGAGCTTTCCTACAACCCTGACACTAATAGAGACTGTTGAGAAAAGCAACACTTCACCTTCTGATCAGACACAGGGACAACCTCTAGTTCCTACATCAACGCTGGTTAAACCAAACGTTGATGTTGTTAGTGCAAAGACGGAAATTCCAAAGATTACCACCAGTGTGAACATGTAAAGAGATTACAGATAGCTGCTGGAAAAATAGGGTGGTAATAGTTGGGGACATTAACTTTGCCAACATTAACTGGGACAGCCTAGGGGTTTGGATGGAGAAATATTTGTCAGGTGTATTCAGGAAAAAATTCCTCATCCAATAAGTGGATGGCCTGACTAGAGAGGGGGCAAAACTTGACCTCCTCTTGGGAAATAAGGCAGGGCAGGTGACGGAGGTGTTCATGAGGGATCACTTTGGGACCAGTGACCATAATTCCATTAGTTTTAAGATAGTTATGGAGAATGATAGTTCTGGCCCAAAACTTAACATTTTAAATTGGGGCAAGGCCAATTTTGAGGGTATTAGGCGGGAACTTTCAAAAGTTGATTGGGAGGAGCCTATTTGCAGGCAAGGGGACAGCTGGTAAATGGGAATCTTTCAAAAAGGTGTTAACTAGGGTTCGAGGTGAGCACATTCTTCTCAAGAGTGAAGGGTAAGGCTCGTAGAAAGAGGGAACCCTGGATGACTTGGGATATTGAGGCCATGCTCAAAAGGGAGGAGGAGGCATATGACATGCATAGGCAGATGGAATCAAATCAATCCCTTGAAGAGTATAGGGCTTGTCGGAGTAGAGTTAAAAGAGAAATCAGGAGGGCAAAAAGGGGACACAGCAGATAAGGCAAAGAAAAATCCAAAGAGTGTTTACAAATACATAAAGGATAAAAGAGTACCGAGGAAGAGGGTAGGATCTCTCAAGGATAAAGAAGGTCATCTATGTGCAGATCCACAAGGGATGTCAGAGGTCCTAAGTGAATATTTCTCGACAGTATTTACTGTTGAGTAAGGCGTGAATGTTAGGGAAATTGGGGAAATAAAAAGTAGTGTCTTGAGGAATGTATATATTACAGAGGAGGTGGTGCTGAAGGTAGTAAAGCATATCAAGATATGTGGCGTGATGAAATGTAGTCCAGGAGATTGTGGGAGGCTAGGGAGGAAATTGCCACCCCCTAACAGATATTTGAATCATCGACAGCCACAGGAAAGGTGCCTGAAGATTGGAGGGTAGCAAATGTTGTGCTCTTGTTTAAGAAGGGCTGGAGGGATAAGCCTGGCAACAACAGACCGGTTAACCTTACGTCTGTAGTGGGTAACTTGTTAGAAGGTATTCAGAGGGACAGGATCTCCAGGTATTTTGACAGGCATGGGCTTATTAGGGAAAGTCAGCATGGCTTTGTAAGAGGAAAAGTCATGTCTCAATTTTGAAGGGGTAACCAAAAAGGTAGATGAGGGCAGTGCAATCGACATTGTCTACATGGACTTTTGCAAGGCCTTTGACAAGGTACCGCATGGTAGGTTGTTGCAAAATGTTAAATCTCACGGAATCATGGGTGAGGGAGCCAATTGGATACAAAATTAGCTTTACGACTAAAGCCAAAGGGTGGTTGTAGAGGGTTGTTTTCAAACTGGAGGCCTGTGACCAGCGGTGTGCCTCAGGGATAGGTGCTGCGTCCACTGTTATTTGTTATACATATTAATGATTTGGATGAGAATGTAGGAGGCATGCTTAGTAAGTTCGCAGATGACACCAAGATTGGTGGCACAGTGGATAGTGAAGAAGGTTATATAAGATTGAAACTGGATCTTGACCAATTGGGCCTGTGGGCCGATGAATGGCAGATGGAGTTTAATTTGGATAAATGTGAGGTGATGCATTTTGGTTGATCAAATCAGGGCAGGACCTACTCAGTTAATGGTAGGGAGTTGAGGAGAGTTACAGAACAAAGAGACCAAGGGGTACAGGTTCATAGCTCCTTGAAGGTGGAGTCGCAGGTGGACTGGGTGATGAAGGCGGCATTCAGCGTGCTAGGTATTATTGGTCAGAAGATTTAATGCAGGAGTTGGGACGTCTTGTTGAAGTTGTACAAGACATTAGTAAGATCACACATGGAATACTGTGTTCAGTTCTGGTCACCCTATTATAGGAAGGATATTGTTAAACTAGAAAGAGTGCAGAAGAGATTTACGAGGATGCTACCAGAACTTGATGGTCTGAGTTATAAGGAGAGGCTGGATAGGCTGGGACATTTTTCCCTGGAGCGTAGGAGGCTTAGGGGTGATCTTATAGAGGTCTATAAAATAAAGAGGGGCATAGATAAGGTCGATAGTCAGCAGCTATTCCCAAAGAGTCTAGAACTAGAGAGCATAGGTTTAAGGTGAGAGAGAAGAGATACAAGTGACCAGAGGGGAAATTTCTTCACACAGAGGGTGGTGAGCATCTGGAATGAGCTGCCACAGGCAGTGGTAGAGGCGGGTACAATTTTTTCCTTTAAAAAAGTTAGACAATTACATGGGCGGGGTGGGTATAGAGGGATATGGGCCAAATGCGGGCAAGTGGGACTAGTTTAGTGATAGAAACTGAGCAGCATGGACAAGCTGGGCCAAAGGGCCTGTTACCATGCTGAAAACATCTATGACTCTACAAGACGTCGATGCCAGAGGTTCGTCATCAACTGTTTTGAGGACGACGGCCTCCGTTATTCAGCTGAACTTATTTTGAATTTGTTGAGTCATATTCAATATGGGGGGGGGGGGAGGGGGGAAGAGGAGAGGAGAGGAAATGTTGGGTATTTGCATCAATTCTTATCGATGCTAGTGAAGCTCTGTTATATTAATGTATTCACTGGAAGTGACATCATAAGTCATAGACCATAGAACAGAACATTAAATCCCTAGATGGAGAAGGAAGCCATTTAGCCCATCGAGTCCTTACTAACCCTCTGAAAGAGGCCCAATCCCCCATAATTCCACCCAGCATATACATCTTTGGAACTAAGGGGCAATTTAGCGTGGCCAATCCACCTAACTGCACATATTTGGATTGTGGGAGGAAAGCGAAGCACCCGGAGGAACCCACACAGACACAGGAAGAAAGTGCAAACTCCGTACAGTCACTAAGGTCGGAATCGGACCCGGGTCCATGGCGCTGTGAGGCAGCAATGCCTCCATGCTGCCCGCGCGGGAAACAGAGAGAGAAGAATGGCACGTAAAAGATCACACACTGTAAATAAAGCTTTGTTCTTTTAATCTTCCATGCTCCCTTATGCATTGTTAATCAAGGAAAGTATTACGGCGATAGAAAGGACGCTTGAGGACTCGTCTACTGAGGCAGTATGGGCCAAGGTTAGGAACAGTAGAGGAGAGGTCATCCTGTTGGGAGTTGTCTATAGACCTCCGAATAGTTCCAGAGATGTAGAGGAAAGGATTGCAAAGATGATTCTTGACAGGAGCGAGAGTAACAGGGTAGTTGTTATGGGGGACTTTAACTTTCCAAATATTGACTGGAAATACTATAGTTTGAGTACTATAGATGGGTCAGTTTTTGTGCAGTGTGTGCAGGAGGGTTTTCTGACACAGTATGTAGACAGACCAGCAAGGGGCGAGGCCACATTGGATTTGGTACTGGGTAATGAACCCGGCCAGGTGTTAGATTTAGATGTAGGTGAGCACTTTGGTGATAGTGATCACAACTCGGTTATGTTTACTTTAGCAATGGGCAGGGATAGGTATATACCGCAAGGCAAGAATTATAGCTGGGGGAAAGGCAATTATGATGCTATTCGGCAAGATTTAGGATGTATAGGATGGGGAAGGAAACTGCAGGGGATGGGTACAATCGAAATGTGGAGCTTTTTCAAGGAACAGCTACTGCGTGTCCTTGATAAGTATGTACCTGTCAGGCAGGGAGGAAGTTGTCGAGCAAGGGAACCGTGGTTTACTAAGGAAGTTGAAGCACTTGTCAAGAGGAAGAAGAAGACTTATGTTAGGATGAGACATGAAGGCTCAGTTAGGGCACTTGAGAGTTACAAGTTAGCCAGGAAGGACCTAAAGGGAGAGTTAAGAGCGAGGAGAGGACACGAAAAGTCGTTGGCGGATAGGATCAAGGAAAACCCTAAGGCTTTCTATCGGTATATCAGGAACAAAAGAATGACTAGAGTAAGATTAGGGCCAATCAAGGATAGTAGTGGAAAGTTGTGTGTGGAATCAGAGGAGATAGGGGAAGCATTAAATGGATATTTTTCGTCAGTGTTTACACTGGAGAAAGACAATGTTGTCGAGGAGAACACTCAGGTTCAGTCGACCAGGCTAGATGGAATTGAGGTTCAAAAGGAGGAGGTGTTAGCAATTTTAGAAAATGTCAAAATAGATAAGTCCCCTGGGCCAGATGGGATTTATCCTAGGATTCTCTGGGAAGCCAGGGAGGAGATTGCAGAGCCTTTATCCTTGATCTTTATGTCGTCTTTGTCGACAGGAATAGTGCCGGAAGACTGGAGGATAGCAAATGATGTCCCCTTGTTCAAGAAGGGGAGTAGAGACAACCCTGGTAATTATAGACCTGTGAGCCTTACTTCGGTTGTGGGTAAAATGTTGGAAAAGGTTATAAGAGATAGGGTTTATAATCATCTTGAAAAGAACAAGTTGATTAGCGATAGTCAACACGGTTTTGTGATGGGTAGGTCATGCCTCACAAACCTTATTGAGTTTTTTGAGAAGGTGACCAAACAGGTGGATCAGGGTAAAGCTGTTGATGTGGTGTATATGGATTTCAGTAAGGCGTTTGATAAGGTTCCCCACGGTAGGCTATTGCAGAAAATAAGGAAGTATGGAATTGAAGGTGATTTAGCGGGTTTGGATCAGTAATTGGCTAGCTGAAAGAAGACAGAGGGTGGTGGTTGATGGCAAATGTTCATCCTGGAGTTCAGTTACTAGTGGTGTACCGCAAGGATCTGTTTTGGGGCCACTGCTGTTTGTCATTTTTATAAATGACCTGGAAGAGGGTGTAGAAGGATGGGTTAGTAAATTTGCAGATGACACGAAGGCCAGTGGAGTTGTGGATAGTGCTGAAGGATGTTATAGGATACAGAGGGACATAGATAAGCTGCAGAGCTGGGCTGAGAGGTGGCAGATGGAGTTTAATGCGGAAAAATGTGAGGTGGTTCACTTTGGAAGGAGTAACAGGAATGCAGAGTACTGGGCTAATGGCAAGATTCTTGGTAGTGTAGATGAACAGAGAGATCTCGGCATCCAGGTACATAAATCCCTGAAAGTTGCCACCCAGGTTAATAGGGCTGTTAAGAAGGCATATGGTGTGCTAGCCTTTATAAGCAGGGGGATTGAGTTTCGGAACCACAAGGTCATGCTGCAGCTGTACATAACTCTGGTGCGGCCGCACCTGGAGTACTGCGTGCAGTTCTGGTCACCACATTATAGGAAGGATGTGGAAGCTTTGGAAAGGGTTCAGAGGAGATTTACTAGGATGTTGCCTGGTATGGAGGGAAGGTCTTACGAGGAAAGGCTCAGGGAATTGAGGTTGTTTTCGTTAGAGAGGAGAAGGCTGAGAGGTGACTTAATAGAGACATATAAGATAGTCAGAGGGTTAGATAGGGTGGACAGTGAGAGTCTTTTTCCTCGGATGGTGATGACCAACACGATAGCTTTAAATTGAGGGGTGGTAGATATAGGACAGATATCAGAGGCAGTTTCTTTACTCAGAGAGTAGTAGGGGTGTGGAACTCCCTGCCTGCAACAGTAGTAGACTCACCAACTTTAAGGGCATTTAAGTGGTCACTGGATAGACATATGGATGAAAATGGAATAGTGTAGGTCAGATAGGCTTCAGATGGTTTCACAGGTCGGCGCAACATCGAGGGCCGAAGGGCCCGTACTGCGCTGTAATGTTCTATGTTCTATGCCACACCTCCAAAACACAACAATTTCCAAAAGGCCGTTTGGCAGGCATCACTCAAGCTCATTAAAAAGATTGAGTCCTGTGAGATTAGGTTGTAAATTCTGGCTTGCATAGGAATTGACTGCATTCCTGCAGACAGAAGCTTGTTAATAATAGTACTGGTTCTCCCTGGGGACTGCTTACAAGTGGGGATTGCTTCTGAGCATCAATGATTCAGATAAAGGTGTTGAGGAAGTTCTCTGCAAGTTTGTGGATGATGTTAAGAATTATTTGGGTTTTAGGACCTGAATGGGAAAACAGATTATAGGCAGGCTCAGATGTGGGGAGGGAAGTTAACACATACCCAGAAGAGCCAATGCTAAGCATTTGTACAGAATACAGGAGTGCAAGCTTTAGACCTTTGGGTGGAAGAAAGATATGGCTGTTGTAATACCGTCTAAGTCCATAACCAGGCTCTAGCAAAAGAGCAAGAATATATTGCCAGAATAATTAATGGTGATATGAAAATGCTATACTGGTCTTGTACAAGATCTGAGTTGGTCACATTTGGAACTGTGCTATATTTTAGATGTCACAATGCAGGTGACCACGAAGCCAGAGATTGATATCTAGTTTAAAGGACTCCTGGAGGCTTGAAGAACTAGGGTTTTTTTAAACCAGAAAAATGTAGGAGATTTAAAGTGGTCTTCAAAAAAGAACAGATTACATTTGGCCAATGTGGATAGGCTATGAGTTGGAGAGGTTAGGGTGAACTGGGGACATGAACATCGGTTACATAAAAATAGAAATAGGTTAGACAGCAGATGTTTCTTTTCCAAGAATCACTGACCTATGCAACTAATTGAATAGCTCATTAAAAAATATGGATTAGCTGCACTCCCAAGTATGGCTGCCATCACTGCACACAAAAAGTAAATGGGCATTGGGGAAGTATCTCAGATACTGTGGTCACCTAAAACATGTTTAATCACCGCTAGGTTCAAACTGGAATTTTATCCTAGGTTTTCCTTGTCCTAGATGGAAAATTGGTGAGATTGTTAGAGGGCATTCACTGGTGGAGGGTGGAAAGGACTTTGAGGATTATATTATAGTGCAAATTGCACCATAATAATTAACAACATGTGATAGGCTGGATGGACTATCTGGGCCTTTTTCTATTGTTTCTAACGTTTTGAACTTGCACCAAAGTGGGATATGCCCCTAAAAGAAATTTACGTGCATCCCATATCTGGCAGAATTTCTAACCATCTGTTCTCACTCCTTGCTTGGTTTGGGGTCCTGTAAGCTGACGATGAGATTTGGCTAATGCCAGATAACACTTAATAAAATTAAAGGATAGCAGCTGCTGGACGTATGACAAAACCGAAGTGATGACGCAGAATAGCGCTGCAATCTGTTAAGCCCCATTACAAAGCTCATTCCCATGCCTGCTTGACTGGCTACAAACATTACAAGCAACAAGCTGCTATTCCTTGCTTTATCTACCAATATAATTCACAGGGACAAACAGATCTAACACCCTTTGGCTATTTGCAAGTCTGAGCAATGGAACTAACGTTTCAAGTCTGGATGACTTTTTCAAAGCTGGTGTTTGAAGGTAGGAAGTGGACCAAGCGCACGCGGAGCTGCCATTTGAAAAACAGTGTCTTGCACATCTACCAGGACCTCAGCATGGAGGTGGCCAGAAGACGGGCAGGCTGCAGGCAAGTCAAAGAGATTCTGTTTAAGAAGCAGGTGAAGTTTGGGCTGCTATACCCAGCATGCCTGTGGGTCGCACACGAGGGACGGCACAATACTTTGAGGTGCCCGAGGAAGCGATGGACTTCGCCAAGAGAGAAGGACTGGTGCCGAACTGAGGACTTGTGTTAAAAAGATGCTGAGGATGTTTACACATTTTTCTGGTGCTTTTTTTCTCCCTGTTTTTTGTATTTCTCTCCTGTATTTGAGCTTTTCTTGGAAAAAGAGTGTAGTTAAGGTATGTGGTGCTGAGGGCTGTGTGTTCGGAGCGGGGTGGTTGGAAGTGCCTATTACTTATTCTGTTTTATTCAATTTGCACTAGTGTTGGGGTTTTCTTCCTTTCTTGTTTGGTTTGTTTCTTTGCAGAGCAATTGCTCGAGGATGGCTAGTTTGGGGAAGTGGTGTTGATGGGCGTGGGGGTTGGGTCAGAAGGAACAATAGGTGGGAGACTTGTTGGCGCTGGAGTAGAGAGTCACCAGGCTAGCTGGGTGAGCTGATCTACAGAAGCCAGGTGGGGGGGGGGGTGTATTTAGTTAGTTTATGGCAGGGATTAGGTTTCAGGGTGTTGTTGCGAGGGAGAGGAGGGAGGTAGTTGTTCTGCTGACAAGGGAGGGACTTAGGTGCGGGATCATGGAGGATGTCGGAGGTGGGGGCTGTCAGAACACAGGCCGGGGGAAGGGCAAAACAGGAGCTGGGGCGGCCTCAAGAAAGGAGATGGCTGATCGGCGGGGGAGGCACGGTGCCCCTCAACCAGGCTGATCACCCAGAACGTTAGAGGGTTAAACGGGCCAGTAAAGAGGGCACGTATGTTCGCGCATCTGAGGGCACTGAAGGCGGATGTAACAATGCTTCAGGAGACTCATCTGAAAGCAGCTGAACGGGTCAGATTAAGGGCTGGACACTAAAACCAGGGGGGTTGCGATTTTGGTCAACAGGTGCAATTTGATGGGGGAGGCAGATTTGTCACAGTGAGTGGCAAGCTTGAGGGGATGAGGCTACTCTTGGTCAATGTATATGCCCCGAATTGGGATGATGTGGATTTTATAAAGAGACTGCTGGGGAAGATACCTGACCTGGACTCTTACAGGCTGATTATGGGAGGGGATTTTAACAGAGTCCTTGACCCCAGCCTCGACCGGTCGTGTTGAAGAACGGGTAAGATGCAGGCAATGGCGAAAGAACTGAGGGGGTTCATGGGGCAAATGGAGGGGACTGATCCATGGAGGGCTAGTCGGCTGGCGTGGAGGGAGTTTTCATTCTATTCACATGTCCATAAGGTGTATTCCTGAATTGATTTTTTCATCATGAGCAGGGATTTGCTAGCGGGGATGACAGACATAGAATATTCGACGATCACAATTTCGGACCATGCCCCGCACTGGACTGATCTGCAGGTCTGCAAGGAAAGTTTTCAGCGCCCTCAATGGAGGCTGTAGGTCGGTTTGTTGGCGGGCGAGGCGGTATGCGAGAGGGTGAGGAAATGTATGCAAAACTACCTGCAGGTCAATGACACAGGGGAAGTCTCAGCTGCGGTACTTTGGGAAGTGCAAAAGGCGGTGGTGAGAGGGGAGCGGATTTCAATTAGATTTCAATCATAGGGACAGGACACAAATGAACCGACTCGTAAGAGAGATCTTACGGACAGACAGGAGATATGCGGAGAGCATGAGGGCAGAGCTATTAAGGAAACGACAGAAAGAGTTTGAGGTGTTGTCCACAGGTAAGGCTGTGGAGCACCTTAGGAAGGCAAGGGGTGCGATTTACGAGCACGGCGAGAAAGCCAGTAGAATGCTGGCACAGCAACTGAGGAAGAGGGAAGCGGCCAGGGAAATAGAGGTGGTCAATGGGAGGGGGAGGGGGAGGATATATATAAAGAACTTATAGGAGGAGTCACAGGCCGAGGAGCTGATGCTTAAGTGGGAAGAGGAGCTCAGGGGCGAGATGGAAGAGGGATTATGGGCAGAGGTGTTGAGTAGGGTAAACATGACTGCAACATGCGCCAGGCTCAGCCTGATTCAATTCAAGGTCGTCCACCGGGCCCACATGACAGTGGCCCGGATGAGTAAATTGTTCGGATTAGTGGACAGGTGCGCCAGATGTTCGGGAGGGCCGGCGAACCATGTCCACATGTTTTGGGCATATTGAAAACTCAGGGGGTACTGGCAGGGGCTCGCGGATGTTATGTCCCGGGTACTGAAAACAGGGGTGGTGATGAGTCCAGAGGTGGCTATTTTGGGGGATTGGAGGACCCGGGAGTCCAGGAGGAGAGAGAGGCTGACGTTTTGGCCTTTGCTTCCCTGATAGCCCGGCGACAAATTCTGTTGGCATGGAGGGACTCAAAGCCTCCGAAGTCGGAGGCCTGGCTATAGGATATGGCGAGCTTTCTCGGTCTGGAGAAAATTAAGTTCGCTTTAAGAGGGTCACTATCAGGGTTCGCCCAATAGGTGGCAACCATTTATCGACTTCTGGTCCTTGGTGGAGGGGAGCTGGTTTTCTTGCACTATAATGATTGTTTTTTGCACACTGTTTTATATTGTTGTTGTTTACTATGCCAAAATGGCTCAATAAAATTGTTTATCAAAAAATATATATTTCATGTTTTAAAACATGCGTGGTTGTTAACTTTATTATATATACAAAGTTGGGAATTACTTAACCAGATGGTCTCTATCATACACAGGATCCAGTATTTATTGTTGTGTAAAACTGAATGTATGGATTGCACCTATATCAAAGCTTATAACTTGAAAACAACAGATCAGAGAGCCCACAGATACAACAATTTTACATTAGTAACTAGGAGACTAGTTATGGAATTAGCCATAGATTAGAATTATAAGAAAATAATAGAAAACAATCAACATAGCTTCAGAAGAGGAAGATTTTCCTCAACTTTTTATCATAAGCATAAATATCATCTGACAGAAAAGTACCAATGAGCACATCAGCTGTGCAGCTGACAGCACAGGATGCAAAGTACCAGTGGCCAATATAGTAGATTGTATAAGGTTTCCTAATCTCCTCTAAAAAACTCATTTTTTTCACAAGTGTCAGCAGTACCTTGCATCAGCAATTTCATCCTCTTCATCTTCATCCAGATTATGAAGATCAGACTTGTCAGAGCTCACATCATCAATTTTGTTTTGAGGGCAGCAAACATACTCGGTGCCATGAAACTTGTCAATAGCACAAGGAAGCAACATTCCATAGGTGTGGAGAATCATAGACTCAGCAGTACAAGCCTGAAACATAACAGCAGGAACACATTCATACTTCAGGCTGAAGGACCAACAGCAAAAGAAAATAACATTTGTCCGACTAGATAATGAGGCACTGATCAGTAATTGCACAGGAATATTGAGCATGTGCATAGTTACAGAGCAAAGTAATGGTCTGCCAGTGATTTTAATCCCGCTTTAAAGGAGTGAACACTCCTTAACAATGCGAGTCATTGTTTGGACTGCACCACAACCATAACCCGGATGGTCTTGCCAACAATAAAAACAGAAAATACTGGATAAACTCAACAGTCTGGCAGTATCTGTAGAGAGAGAAACAGAGTTAATGTTACATGTCCGTATGACTTCTCAGAACTGGTGGGGTAGAAATGTAATAGATTGTATAGTTGGAGCGGGGTGGGGATGGGATGGGGGTAGTGGGACAGAACAGAAAGTCAGGGATAGGTCGGAGCGAGGAAGAGATTGACAACGGTGTCATGGACACAAAAGAAAGGGAGTGTTAATGGTAGGATTAAGGACTAAAGAAGTGCTGATAGTGGCATAAAGGTAAGATAGCAGAATGTATTAATAGGAAAACAAAGGTCAATACTGAAGGTTTATCCAGGAAGACTTCTTTATGCAATATGCAGATAGTCCAACTAGGGAAGGGGCAGTACTGGACCTGGTACTGGGGAATGAGCCTGGACAGGTGGTTGAGTTACCTTTGGATAGGGATGAGGGTAACCCTCGGGTTAAGATGCTAAACTGGGGAAAAGCAAATTACAATAACAAGACAGGAATTGAAGAATTAGGATTTGGTGCGGCTACTGAAATGTAAATCAACATCCGACACGTGGGAGTCTTTCAAGCAACAGTTGATTAGGATTCAGGAAAGTCACGTTCCTGAGAGAATGAAGGATAAGTATGTGAAGTTTAGGGAGCCTTGGATAACGGGGGATATTGTGAACCACGTCAAAAAGAAAAAGAAGGTTTATGTACGGTCTTGAAGGGTGGGGACAGTCGAAACCCTTGAGGAATATAAAGAAAGTAGGAAGGTACTTAAGCGGGAAATTAGGAGGGCTAAAATGGTCATGAAAAGTCCTTTGCAAATAAGATTAACTTGAATCCCAAAGTTTTTTATTCATATGTAAAAAGCAAGAGGGTGGCCAGAGAAAGAATTGGATAGTGAGGGGAATCTATGTGTTGAGCCAGAGGAAACGGGTGAGGTACTAAATGAGTATTTTGTATCAGTGTTCACCAAAGAAAAGGACTTTGTGGAAGATGATTCTTGGGTAGGGTGTGTGAACGGTCTGGGTCATGTTGACATGGAAAAGGAGGTGGAATTGGGTCTTTTAAATGACATTCGAGGTAGATCAGTCTCCTGGGCCGGATGGGATTTACCCCAGAATATAGGGGGAAGCAAGGGAGGAAATTGCTGGGGCCTTAACTGACATCTTTGTATACTCATTGGCTACAGGCGAGATCCCAGAGGACTGGAGAATAGCTAATGTGGTACCACTGTTGAAGAAAGGTAGCAGAGATAATCCAGAAACTACAGGCCGGTGAACCTCACATACCCGGTAGTAGGCAAATTATTGGAGTGAATTCTCAGGGACAGGATTTACACCTATTTGGAAACAAATGGACTCATTAGCAATAGACAGCATGGTTGTGTGAACGGGAGGTTGTGTCTCACTAACTTGATCAAGTTTTTTGAGGTGACAAAGTTGATTAATGAGGGGAAGGTGGTGGATACTGTTTACATGGAATTCAGTAAAACCTTTGACAAGGTGCCTCATGGCAGACTGGGACAAAAGGTGAAGTCACTCGGGATCAGAGGTGAGAGGATTGTTATCACTAAGGAGGTAGCGATGGGCAAGCTAATGGGGCTAAAGATAGACAAGTCTCCTGGCCCTGATGGAATGCATCCCAGAGTGCTAAAAGAAATGGCTAGGGAAATTGCAGATGCACTAATGATGATTTACCAAAATTCACTAGACTCTGGGGTGGTCCCAGTGAATTGGAAATTAGCAAACGTGACACCACTGTTTAAAAAAGGAGGTAGGCAGAGAGCAGGAAATTATAGGCCAGTGAACTTAACTTCGGTAGTAGGGAAGATGCTGGAATCTATCATCAAGGAAGAAATAGCAAGGCTTCTGGATAGAAATTGTCCCATTGGGCAGACGCAGCATGGGTTCATAAAGGGCAGGTCGTGCCTAACTAATTTTGTGGAATTTTTTGAAGACATTACCAGTGCAGTAGATAACGGGGAGCCAATTGATGTGGTATATCTGGATTTCCAGAAAGCCTTTGACAAGGTGCCACACAAAAGGTTGCTGCATAAGATAAAGATGCATGGCATTAAGGGTAAAGTAGTAGCATGGATAGAGGATTGGTTAATTAATAGAAAGCAAAGAGTGGGGATTAATGGGTGTTTCTCTGGTTGGCAATCAGTAGCTAGTGGTGTCCCTCAGGGATCCGTGTTGGGCCCACAATTGTTCACAATTTACATAGATGATTTGGAGTTGGGGACCAAGGGCAATGTGTCCAAGTTTGCAGATGACACCAAGATGAATGGTAAAGCGAAAACTGCAGAGGATACTGGAAGTCTGCAGAGGGATTTGGATAGGTTAAGTGAATGGGCTAGGGTCTGGCAGATGGAATACAATGTTGACAAATGTGAGGTTATCCATTTTGGTAGGAATAACAGCAAACGGGATTATTATTTAAACAATAAAATATTAAAGCATGCCGCTGTGCGAGAGACCTGGGTGTGCTAGTGCATGAGTCACAGAAAGTTGGTTTACAGGTGCAACAGGTGATTAAGAAGGCAAATGGAATTTTGTCCTTCATTGCTAGAGGGCTGGAGTTTAAGACTAGGGAGGTTATGTTGCAATTGTATATGGTGTTAGTGAGGCCACACCTGGAGTATTGTGTTCAGTTTTGGTCTCCTTACTTCAGAAAGGACATACTGGCACTGGAGGGTGTGCAGAGGAGATTCACTCGGATAATCCCAGAGCTGAAGGGGTTGGATTATGAGGAGAGGTTGAGTAGGCTGGGACTGTACTCGTTGGAATTTAGAAGGATGAGGGGGGATCTTATAGAAACATTTAAAATTATGAAGGGAATAGATAGGATAGATGCGGGCAGGTTGTTTCCACTGGCGGGTGAAAGCAGAACTAGGGGGCATAGCCTCAAAATAAGGGGAAGTAGATTTAGGACTGAGTTTAGGAGGAACTTCTTCACCCAAAGGGTTGTGAATCTATGGAATTCCTTGCCCAGTGAAGCAGTTGAGGCTCCTTTATTACATGTTTTTAAGGTAAAGATAGATAGTTTTTTGAAGAATAAAGGGATTAAGGGTTATGGTATTCGGGTCGGAAAGTGGTGCTGAGTCCACAAAAGATCAGCCATGATCTCATTGAATGGCGGAGCAGGCTCGAGGGGCCAGATGGCCTACTCCTGCTCCTAGTTCTTATGTTCTTACGTTATGTTCTTATGTAGAACTGGCTCGGTCACAGAAGGCAACGGGTAACAGCAGAAGGGTGTTTTTATGAATGGAAGGCTGCGACTAGTGGTGTTCCACAGAGATCTCTGCTTGGGCCTTTGTTGTTTGCAGTATACAGGAAAATGTAGCTGGTCTGATTAGTAAGTTCGTGTATGACACCAAGGTTGGTGGAATGGCAGATAGTGATGGGGATTGTCAGAGGATACAGCAGAAAATAGATGGGATGGAGACTTAGGCAGAGAAATGGCAATTGGAGTTTAATCCAGACACATGTGGTAATGCATTTTTGTAGGTCTAACATAGAGGGGAAATATATTGTTAATGGCAAAACTCTCAGGGATATAGAAAGTCAGAGAGATCTGGGCATGCAGGTCCACAGATCTTTAAAGTGGCAACACAAGTAGACAAGGCAGTCAAAAAAGCATATGGAATGCTTGCCTTCATTTGAAGGGGCATCGATTATAAAAACTGGCACGTCATGCTGTAGTTGTATAGAACCTTGGTACGGCCGCACTTGGAATATTGCCAGGAGGATGTGGAGGCTTTGGAGAGGGCACAGAGGCGGTTTACCAGGATGTTGCCTGGTCTGGAGGGTGTTAGCTATGCGGAGAGGCTGAATAGACTCTTTGTTTTCATTGGATCGACGGAGGTTGAGGGGTGACCTGATAGAGGTCTGCAAGGTTATGAGGGTATAGATAGAGTGGATGGCCAGGCACCCTTTCCCAGGTAAAAGGGATTGGTCACCAGGGGACATAGGTTTAAAGTCTGTGGGGCAAAGTTTAGAGGAGATGTATGAGGCAGGTTTTTTTTTAATACACAGAGGGTGTCGAGTGCCTGGAATGTGTTGCAGGGTAGGTTATGGAAGCATAGACATCAACGGCGTTCAAAGGGCATCTCGACAAATACATGGGTAGGATGGGCCAAGGATGGTATCATGACCGGTACAGGCTTGGAGGGCCAAAGGGCCTGTTCATGTGCTGTATTGTTCTTTGTTCTTATTGTTCTTTGCACTTGGTGCAAACTGAAGAACAAATTACATGACGGCAGGGTGTGGAGGGGGTTTGTGTTGGGACAAGCTAAGTTAACAAAAGGTTGCATGGCTGCACAACATGGGAGCCTGCCCAAAAATGATTTAAAAGGGCCGCTGTCACAGTGGGAGATAACAGTTGGGTAGACCAGCAGGAGAGGCTATGATGAGAAAGTGGTTTCTGGTGGATGCTTTCTCCAACCAGTCTCCCTGCCATAACGTCTTTCGCGTTTACTCCAAGGCATGAAGGGTTTAATCATGTGCGGTAGTGTTGTACTACTGGGATGGGGGGGTGGAGACTTCCTTAAATAAGGGTAGGTTTGGATTGGAGTAGGCCTGCAGCAGTAGCTTGCCTGTTGTCATACCTTCCTGGTGTGGGGTGCTCAGGACTGGGAGCCTGGGGAAATGTGTTAGTAAAAATGCACTTGTGATGATGTGCATGTTTGAGTTGCTAAGCTTGGTGTGAGCAGATTGGTACCATATAGGTGTGCAGTATTCTGGAAGTTGACGTGGTGGCAAGTCCTTAGGGTCTTTGCCTGTTATGTCATGAGGTATCAGCCAGTTTACTGAAGAAGTCGTTGCAGATTTTATGTTATTCTAGTCTTGATGAGGTGCTGACTGTTAGTGAAGGTTCTTTCAAGCATGCTGCCTGAATTGTGCAGTCCCTGAACATCCAGGGTGATGATCAGTAATTGTCCACACAGACAAACCATCAAAATGTTAAGAAAGCAGCAAACATCTGCATTCGACTCACAGAATTGCTGCAGTGCAGGTAATCATTTGGCCTGTCATGTCCATGCTGATGTCTGTGGTAGCCACTCTTCCCACTTCTCCTGCCCTGCACATTCTTCCTTTACAGATAACAATCAAATTGCCTCTTGGATGCCTGGATTAAATCTGCATCCACCACATTCTCAGGCAGATAATTTCAGATCTTAACTGCTCGCTGCCAGAACAAAATTCACAGTATACATATTGCTTTTTTAAAAAATGTTTTTAATTTTTTTTAATTAAGAGTACCCAATTATTTTTTTCCAATTACGGGGCAATTTAGCGCTGCCAATCCACCTAGCTGCACATCTTTGGGTTGTGGGGGTGAAACCCACGCAATCACGGGAGAACGTGCAAATTCCACATAAGACAGTGACCAGGGGCCGGGATCGAACCCGGGTCTTCAGTGGCGTTAGGCAGCCGTGCTAACCACTACGCCACCGTGCCACCCGTGGGTACATATTGCTTCTTGCCAAAACACTGCCTTTTCGTTTCAGATTCTTCCACCAATGAGAACATTTTTGCCCCTTTCAGTTCTGTCTAGACTCATGATTTTGAATACCTCTGATCAAATCTCCGCTCAACCTTCTCTTCCCCGAGGAAAACCAACTTTCAATTGCAGTTCTGACCTTTCTGTGTAATGGAAGTTCCTCATCCCTGCGGCCATTCTGGTGAACCTTTTCTACGCTCTCCCTAATGGCTTACCACTTCTCAACGTGCAGCCCCCACTGCTGGACACAATTGTCCAGCTGGGGCCAAACCAGTGCTCGACACAAAAAGATATTTTACATTTTCATCTCACTCCAGTGTTTACTTACATCACAGTTCTGTACCAGCAAACATTCCATCAGTAGTCCTTTGTTACATTAAACTGTACTTTGTTCAGTGGATTGATCAATACCCTGTAGTCTCTTTTGCAAGGCGAGACCTCATGGAGTCAAGCTTAGAAGTGGCACCCTGCATAACAAGCATTAACTGTCTCCTGGTGCATTGCATTAACAAAAAAAAGTCTCGGAACTGCTCCTTTTGTTGCAGCCTTCGAATGCAAAATGCTACATTTGGAGGTTGGTGCCAACTGACTCTAGTATTAGTTGAGTCAATAAAAGTGCTGCCCAATGGAGCCTTCAGCCATACAAATAAGAAAAGCCCCATGCTTGATCACTGAGCTTCAATTTTAGCCCCCACACCCATGCATATCAAAAACATTAAACCTGTGGCAGTTTAAAAACACCAGATTTTTGTCAATCATGTGCAAGGTGCCATTTTAGCAGATACATTTTGAATAGAGTGTGAAGTCTTCATTCAAAGAGGAGATTCAGAAGTCTGCAATTGATAATGTGATTCAATCTGTCGCTATTTTTACTGTTGATATGTGTTCAGTATCCAGTTTAGGCTTTCCCAGGAACACTAGACAGGAGTGCTCCTCCAGATCCTATATGAAACCACTGAACTTCCTTCGGAGTTTTTCCCTTCCTCTCTGTAGTGGGATCGTGCTCAGATCCTCTCTCCCCACTCTGATCTGCTTACAAAGAACAAAGAAAAGTACAGCACAGGAACATTCCCTTCGGCCCTCCAAGCCCGTGTCGACCATGCTGCCAGTCTAAACTCTTCTGCACTTCCGGAGTCCGTATGCCTCTATTCCCATCCCGTTCATGTATTTGTCAAGATGCCCCTTAAACATCACTATCGTCCCTGCTTCCACCACCTCCTCCGGCAGCAAGTTCCAGGCATCCAGGTCCCTCATGGCAGACTGGTACAAAAGGAGAAGGCACACGGGATCAGGGGTGAGCTGGCACGGTGGATACAGAACTGGCTAGGTCATAGAAGGCAGAGAGTAGCAATGGAAGGGTGCTTCATTAATTGAAGGACTGTGACCAGTGGCGTTCCGCAGGAATCAGTGCTGGAACGTTTGCTGTTCGTAGTATATATAAATGATTTGAAGGAAAATGTAACTGGTCTGATTAGTAAGTTTTCAGACGACACAAGGTTGGTGGAATTGCGGATAGCGATGAGGGCTGTCAGAGGATACAACAGGATTTAGATTGTTTGGCGACTTGGGCGGAGAGATGGCAGATGGAGTTTAATCCAGACAAATGTGAGGTAATGCATTTTGGAAGGTCTAATGCAGGTAGGGAATATACAGTGACTGGTAGAACCCTCAAGAGTATTGAAAGTCAGAGAGATTGAGGTGTACAGGTCCACAGGTCACTGAAAGGGGCAACACAGGTGGAGAAGGTAGTCAAGAAGGCATACGGCATGCTTGCCTTCATTGGCTGGGGCATTGAGTATAAGAATTGGCAAGTCATGTTGCAGCTGTCTAGAACCTTAGTTAGGGCACACTTGGAGTATAGTGTTCAATTCTGATCGCCACACTACCAGAAGGATGTGGAGGCTTTAAAGAGGGTGCAGAAGAGATTTCCAGGACGTTGCCTGGTATGGAGGGCATTAGCTATGAGGAGCGGTTGAATAAACTCGGTTTCTTCTCACTGGAACGACGGAGGTTGAGGGGCAACCTGATAGAGGTCTACAATTATGAGGGGCATAGACAGAGTGGATAGTCAGAAGCTTTTGCCCAGGGTAGAGGTGTCAATTACTAGGGGGCATAGGTTTAAGGTGCGAGGGGCAAGGTTTAGAGGAGATGTACGAGGCAAGTTTTTTTACACAGAGGGTAGTGGGTGCCTGGAACTTGCTGCCGGAGGAGGTGGTGGAAGCTGGGACGATAGTGACATTTAAGGGGCATCTTGACAAATACATGAATAGGATGGGAATAGAGGGATACGGACTCTGGAAGTGTAGAAGATTTTAGTTTAGACGGGCAGCATAGTCGGTACAGGCTTGGAGGGCCGAAGGGCCTGTTCCTGTGCTGTACTTTTCTTCGTTCTTTTTTCCTCCTTTGTTCCAGTGAGAACAAACCAAGGTTATTCAACCTCTTCTCATAGCTAATGCCCTCCATACCAGGCAACATCCTGGTAAATCAGTTCTTCACCCTCTAAAGCCTCCACATCCTTCTGGTAGTGTGGCGACCAGAATTGAACACCAAGTGTGGCCTAAAGTTCTATACAGCTGCAACATGACTCGCCAATTCTTATACACAATGCCCCGGCCAATGAAGGCAAGCATGCTGTATGCCTTCTTGACTACCTTCTCCATCTGTGTTGCCCCTTTCAGTGACCTGTGGACCTGTACACCAAGATCTCTCTGACTGTCAATACTCTTGAGGGTTCTACCATTCATTGTATATGCCTTACCTGTATTAGACCTTCCAAAATGCTTTACCTCACATTTGTCCAGATTGAAATGCATCTGCCATCTCTCCACCCAAGTCTCCAAATCGTGCTGTATCCCTTGACAGTCCTCATTGCTGTCTGCAATTCCACCAATCTTTGTGTCGTCCGCAAACTTACTAATCAGACCAGTTACATTTTCCTCCAAATCATTTATGTATACTACGAACAGCAAAGATCCCAGCACTGATCCCTGCAGAACACCACAAGTCACAGTCCTCCATCTACTGGCCGCAGATGGATCCTGTGGCCTCCTGCTATAGAGTCATACAATCAGAGAATGTTATAGTACGACAGGCCCCTAGGCCCAACTTGCCCATGCCACCCAGTTTTTACCACTAAACTAGTCCCATTTGCCCGCCTTTGGCCCATACCCCTCTATACCCAGCTTTCCCATTTCACTGTCTAAATGCTTTTTAAAAGACAAAATTGTAACCGTCTCTACTACTGATTTTTTGCAGCTCGTCCCAGACGCTCACCACCCTCTGTGTCAAAACAATGCTCCTGTGGACCGTTTTGTATCTCTCCCCTCTCATCGTAAACCTATGCCCTCGCGTTTTAGACTCCCTACCTTTGGGAAAAGATGTTGACTATCTTATCTATTCCCCTCATTTAAAGACCTCCAAAAGATTACCCCTAAGCCTCCTACGCTCCAGGGAAAAATGTTCCAGCCTATCCAGCCTCTCCTTTTAACTCAGATCATCAAGTCACGGTAGCATCCTAGTAAATCTTTTCTGCAGTCTTTCTAGTTTATTAATATCCTTTCGATAATAGAGTGAACAGAACTGTACACAGTATTCCAAGTGTGGCCTTACTAATGTCTTGTACAACTTCAGCAAGACGTCCCAACTCCTGACGTCTGCCCAATGAAACCAAGCATGCCGAATGCCTTCTTCACCTGTGACTCCACTTTCAAGGAGCTGTGAACCTGTACTCCTAGAACTTTGTTCTGTAACTCTCCCTAACTCTTTACCATTAACAGTAGGTCCTGCCCCGATTCCATCGACCAAAATGCATCACCTCATATTTATCTAAATTAAACTCCACCTGGCATTCATCGGCCCATTGGCCCAATTGATCAAGATCTCGCTGCAATCATAGAACATAGAACATAGAACACTACAGCGCAGTACGGGCCCTTCGGCCCTCGATGTTGCGCCGACCTGTGAAACCATCTGAAGCCTATCTGACCTAGACTATTCCATTTTCATCCATATGTCTATCCAGTGACCACTTAAATGCCCTTAAAGTTGGCGAGTCTACTACTGTTGCAGGCAGGGCGTTCCACACCCCTACTACTCTCTGAGTAAAGAAACTGCCTCTGACATCTGTCCTATATCTCTCACCCCTCAATTTAAAGCTATGTCCCCTCGTGTTGGTCATCACCATCCGAGGAAAAAGACTCTCACTGTCCACCCTATCTAACCCTCTGACTATCTTATATGTCTCTATTAAGTCACCTCTCAGCCTTCTCCTCTCTAACGAAAACAACCTCAATTCCCTGAGCCTTTCCTCGTAAGACCTTCCCTCCATACCAGGCAACATCCTAGTAAATCTCCTCTGAACCCTTTCCAAAGCTTCCACATCCTTCCTATAATGTGGTGACCAGAACTGCACGCAGTACTCCAGGTGTGGCCGCACCAGAGTTATGTACAGCTGCAGCATGACCCTGTGGTTCCGAAACTCAATCCCCCTGCTTATAAAGGCTAGCACACCATATGCCTTCTTAACAGCCCTATTAACCTGGGTGGCAACTTTCAAGGATTTATGTACCTGGATGCCGAGATCTCTCTGTTCATCTACACTACCAAGAATCTTGCCATTAGCCCAGTACTCTGCATTCCTGTTACTCCTTCCAAAGTGAACCACCTCACACTTTTCCGCATTAAACTCCATCTGCCACCTCTCAGCCCAGCTCTGCAGCTTATCTATGTCCCTCTGTATCCTATAACATCCTTCAGCACTATCCACAACTCCACCGACCTTCGTGTCATCTGCAAATTTACTAACCCATCCTTCTACACCCTCTTCCAGGTCATTTATAAAAATGACAAACAGCAGTGGCCCCAAAACAGATCCTTGCGGTACACCACTAGTAACTGAACTCCAGGATGAACATTTGCCATCAACCACCACCCTCTGTCTTCTTTCAGCTAGCCAATTACTGATCCAAACCGCTAAATCACCTTCAATTCCATACTTCCTTATTTTCTGCAATAGCCTACCGTGGGGAACCTTATCAAACGCCTTACTGAAATCCATATACACCACATCAACAGCTTTACCCTGATCCACCTGTTTGGTCACCTTCTCAAAAAACTCAATAAGGTTTGTGAGACATGACCTACCCTTCACAAAACCGTGTTGAGTATCGCTAATCAACTTGTTCTTTTCAAGATGATTATAAACCCTATCTCTTATAACCTTTTCCAACATTTTACCCACAACCGAAGTAAGGCTCACAGGTCTATAATTACCAGGGTTGTCTCTACTCCCCTTCTTGAACAAGGGGACAACATTTGCTATCCTCCAGTCTTCCGGCACTATTCCTGTCGACAAAGACGACATAAATATCAAGGACAAAGGCTCTGCAATCTCCTCCCTGGCTTCCCAGAGAATCCTAGGATAAATCCCATCTGGCCCAGGGGACTTATCTATTTTGACATTTTCTAAAATTGCTAACACCTCCTCCTTTTGAACCTCAATTCCATCTAGCCTGGTCGACTGAACCTGAGTGTTCTCCTCGACAACATTGTCTTTCTCCAGTGTAAACACTGACGAAAAATATCCATTTAATGCTTCCCCTATCTCCTCTGATTCCACACACAACTTTCCACTACTATCCTTGATTGGCCCTAATCTTACTCGAGTCATTCTTTTGTTCCTGATATACCTATAGAAAGCCTTAGGGTTTTCCTTGATCCTATCCGCCAACGAATTTTCGTGTCCTCTCCTCGCTGTTCTTAACTCTCCCTTTAGGTCCTTCCTGGCTAACCTGTAACTCTCAAGTGCCCTAACTGAGCCTTCATGTCTCATCCTAACATAAGCCTTCTTCTTCCTCTTGACAAGTGCTTCAACTTCCTTAGTAAACCACGGCTCCCTTGCTCGACAACTTCCTCCCTGCCTGACAGGTACATACTTATCAAGGACACGCAGTAGCTGTTCCTTGAAAAAGCTCCACATTTCGATTGTACCCATCCCCTGCAGTTTCCTTCCCCATCCTATACCTCCTAAATCTTGCCGAATAGCATCATAATTGCCTTTCCCCCAGCTATAATTCTTGCCTTGCGGTATATACCTATCCCTGCCCATTGCTAAAGTAAACATAACCGAGTTGTGATCACTATCACCAAAGTGCTCACCTACATCTAAATCTAACACCTGGCCGGGTTCATTACCCAGTACCAAATCCAATGTGGCCTCGCCCCTTGTTGGTCTGTCTACATACTGTGTCAGAAAACCCTCCTGCACACACTGCACAAAAACTGACCCATCTATAGTACTCGAACTATAGTATTTCCAGTCAATATTTGGAAAGTTAAAGTCCCCCATAACAACTACCCTGTTACTCTCGCTCCTGTCAAGAATCATCTTTGCAATCCTTTCCTCGACATCTCTGGGACTATTCGGAGGTCTATAGACAACTCCCAACAGGGTGACCTCTCCTCTACTGTTCCTAACCTCGGCCCATACTGCCTCAGTAGACGAGTCCTCAAGCGTCCTTTCTACCGCCGTAATACTTTCCTTGATTAACAATGCCACACCCCCCCCTCTTTTACCATCTTCTCTGTTCTTACAGAAACATCTAAATCCTGGAACCTGCAACAACCATTCCTGTCCCTGCTCTACCCATGTCTCCGAAATCGCCACAACATCGAGATCCCAGGTACCAACCCATGCTGCAAGCTCACCCACCTTATTCCGGATGCTCCTGGCGTTGAAGTAGACACACTTCAAACCAGCGTCCTGCTTGCCGGTGCCCTCTTTCGAACTTTTAACCCTATCCCTGACCTCACTACTCTCAACATCCTGTACACTGGGACTACAATTTAGGTTCCCATCCTAGATAATTTTCTTCACTGTCCACGATGCCACCAATCTTGGTGTCATCTGCAAACTTACTAACCATGCCTCCTACATTCTCATCCAAATCATTAATATAAATAACAAATTACAGTGGACCCAGCACTGATCCCCAAGGCACACCACTGGTCACAGGCCTCCAGTTTGAAAACAACCCTCTACAACCACCCTTCTGTCATCAAGCCAATTTTGTATCCAATTGGCTACCTCATCCTGAATCCCGTGGGATTTCACCTTATGCAACAACCTACCATGTGGTACCTTGTCAAAGGCCTTGCTAAAGTCCATGTAGACAACATCGACTGCATTGCCCTCATCTACCTTCTTGGTTACCTCTTCAAAAAACTCAATCAAATTCGTGAGACATGATATTCCATTCACAAAGCCATGCTGACTGGCCCTAATCAAACTTGCCTCTATAAATGGCTTTCGATCCTATTCTCAGTTCTAACAACTTACCCACCATAGACGTAGGCTCACTGGTCTGTAGTTCCTCGGATTTTTCCTACGGCCCTTCATGAACAAAGGCACAACATCTGCTACCCTCCAATCTTTAGGCACCTCACCTGTGGCTGTCGACGATTCAAATATCTTGGCTTGGGGACCCACAATTTCCCAATTTTTAAAATTGTACCCCAAAAGGTCAAGAATAGGGGTCCTAACAACGTCCCTGAAGGAATTGCACTATAAACCTTCCTGCAGTCCAAAAAAATATTTCGACTCCGACTACTTTGGCTCCTGTCACTCTGCCAATTGTGTACTCATGTTGCTGTCCCTTTTATTCCATGAGTTCCAACTTGGCTCAAGTCTGTTGTGTGGCACTGTATCAAATGCCTTTTGTAAGTCCATGTCACTACATTCAACATTACCCTCCTCAACCCTCTCTGTTAAGTCATCAAACAACTCCAGCAAATTAGTTCAGGGTGATTAGCCTTTCAGATAAATTGCCCTTAGTGTCCAAAATTCTATGATCTATGATTAACCTAGGACAAAAGTTCGGCACAACATCGTGGTGTTCTGTGCTGTATTTCTCTATGAAATCCATGCTTTTTTTCCTTAAATTTATATTTTCCCAGGTGACAATTTTGTCCCGAATTTTTAAATGTTTCCCACCACCAAGGATGAACTGATTTGTTTGTAGCTTCTGGGCTTATCTTTTCTGACAAAGCATGTAACATTTGCAATTCGCCAGTCCTTTGGCACTACCCCGGAGTCGAAATGATGGCCAGCACTTCCACAATTTCCACTCTCACTACCCTCAATGTTGTTGGATATGTATCATCCAGTCCTGGTGCCATTTCAACTTTGTATACAGACAGCTTATCCAATACTTATCAATTTTAACTCCTTCAAAT
Organism: Scyliorhinus canicula; assembly: GCF_902713615.1. Lineage (NCBI taxonomy): Eukaryota > Metazoa > Chordata > Chondrichthyes > Carcharhiniformes > Scyliorhinidae > Scyliorhinus > Scyliorhinus canicula. The sequence goes on from NC_052164.1 coordinate 57,564,301, forward strand.
CTCTGAACTTTCTCCTCTTTCACCATGACCAGCATAGCATCTTCTACTTGGTTGAGAAAAAAAGCAAAATATTCATTTCATAACTCAGCCATGCCTCTGCCACACTACTATCTGGCTTATATTCAGATAAAGTCACCCTAAACCTCTTGTACTTTTCTGCAATTTCTTTGCAAATTTGTCCCTCTTTATTCTTCCACTAGTTGATGGCTTATAAACTGCACCAGGAAATGTAATTGTACCTTTTTTGTTCCCAAGCTCTCACAAAATAGATTGTCCTTGACCCGTCTGGAACATCCTGTCTACAGCACAGCAATATTTTTCTTAATCAATACTGCCAGTCCTCCTCCTCTCCTTCCTTCTCTATCTTTCCTGAACACTTTGTATCCAGCAATATTTAAATCCAAGTCCTGCATCTTCTTTGAACCAGGCCTCCGTTATCACATCATATTTCAATGTGGCTATCTTATTTAACACATTCCGTGCATTCACATGCATACACTGTAAACCTGATTGAGACGTCACCACTTTCCCTTTATGCTGAACCCAACCAATAGATTATTATTTCCTACTCTAGTGCTATATGTCTCTCTCAATATTCTATACACTTTGGCATTCCTCTTTAGTGTTGCCTCCTAGTTCCTATAGCTCTGTCAAGTTAAGTTTAAACTCTCCCTAATAACACTACAAAGTCACCCTGCATTGAAATCGGTGCCGACTCTGGTTAGATGCAACCTGTCTGGATGTACAGGTCCCATCTCTCTCAGAAGTAATGCCAGTGATTTGGGACTGTAAATATCAACTTCAAAATAAATACACCAGGGTCTGTCTGTGCTCTTGCCGATGGTACGAAAATAAATGGAAAGACATGCTGTGATGAGGATATTGTGATTCTGCAACAGGATATACAGATAGGTTGGGTGACTGGGCGAAAACCTGGCAAATGGAGTTTAATGTGGAGGAGGTGTGAGGTTATGCACTTCAGTCGGAAGAATGAAACGGTAGATTATCTAAATGGAAAGAGACTGCAGATGACTTGAGTAGAGGGATCTAGGTCTTCTAGTGCATGAATCACAAAAAGCTAGCAGGTAGGTCCAATAAGTAGTTCAGAAGGCAAATGTCATTTTGGCCTTATTGCAAAGGGGGTTGGAGTTTAAAAATAGGTGTTTCATTGCAATTGAGGCCTCACCTGGAATACTGCATATAGTTTTGGTCCCCTTACATAAAAAAGGATAAAGTAATATTGGAGACAGTCCAATTCACCACGTTAATTCCTGGGAAGAGAGGGTTATCCTATCAAGAGAGACTAACTAGTCTGGGTCCGCTTTACTCAAAGTATAGAAGAATGAGGGCTGACCTTATTCAAACATATAAGATCCTGAGGAGGTTTGACAGGTTAGATGGTGAGATGTTTTCACTAGTGGGAGAGTCCCGAACAAGGGGACATAGCCACAAGGTAACGGGCCGGTCATTTAAAAGCGAGGTGCGTAGAAATTTCTTCACACAGAGGTGGCGAATCTCTGGAATTCTTTGCCCCGGAGGATGCTTGATCATTAGAAGAATTTCAAGTGGAGGTGGATCAATATTTGATAGATCAAGGATTAGAGGGCTTTGGGGAAATGGCATAGAAAAGGAGTTGAGGTCAGCATAGATCAGCCATGATCATATTGAATGACGGGGCAGGCTTGAAGGGCCTGATGGCCTACTCCTGCTTCTATTTTCCGATTCTAAAGAACACTCGTCTGATGTATTTTATATAAAACTGAAAGGCTGGAGCTGGAGGCAACTGTCTAAATGGTATGACAAGAATGCTTTCATTCAACGTGGTGGCAATCACGGCTCTGCCTTAATCCAAAAGACTCGACATCCTGAAGAATTTGTCTATAATTGAGTTTGAGTACAGACCGAGCCTAATCCTCTGTCTGACTGTGTAACAAACATTAATTAGTTGTTTTAGCATTGTGTGTAACATTTCCAACTATCTAATGGGACCATGGCAACACAGCACAAAACTATAATTAGTCAGTTAATTGCTGACCCAAAATAGGCAGGCAGAAAGCAAAAGGACCCAGATTTCAGCTTGCGGAGAACATTAATTACTGAGAGAAATTATCACTTGGCTATTGATTGGTGTAAACAATCCCAAAACAGCACAATAAATAGAATCATGTGACAGATTATCAAAAACAGCATCTGTATATTTACCAGTTTTGTGTACATGAGAAACAGACTCCAGAAACCCCACCCATCCCCTGGATATTTATCTCTTACCGCTTTGGCAACAGCCTGCCAGTGCTGATGACTCCGACATTCATCCCTTTGCTCTTTGTGGAAGAACCGACATTTTTCTGGAACCAGCAGCACATCGCTCACAAACTCGCCGACTGCCAGAAACACAAGAGTGAAACTCGACTGTTATTCTCAGAGAGCATTATAATGGCAAGATTTCAAACCCCTGAAGGGGACACTCAAGTGAATTTTGTCAGAGATTTTAACTCAAAGCTTCATTATCTGGTCAACAAAAAAAGAGGTTTCAGCAAAATTTCCAAATAAATCCTGGTTATAAATTTTGGCTCTAGTGTGGGTTTGAATTAAAATGGACAAATATACATTGATTATTTTCAAAATCTTGTTTGAACTAATGTCCTTTTACTGATGATTCTAACTTCAATAAAGTAGGTAATGGGCACCAGCAGGTATTGGATTTCACTCAGACAGTTACCCTCCCGCCAGTTCCAAATTGAAATCATGCAACTAGTGGCACAATATAAGATTTCCAGGAAGAGAAGTCAAATATTTATTAAGTTTCACAGATAGCAACACGAGTCACACCTGTTGGATCAAGGTCAAATTAATATTGTCTAACCTCGCCCAAAAGAGCTCAATCTTTTAATGGCTGCGAGAAATGGTTATTAACCCAGTCAAGCTCCAACAGTAAAAAGTCAACTCATATGCTCACGAGGTAGAGAAAAAGCACGGGAACTGCATATTGAAGTGAGTCCAGGCACTGTCCTTTCCCCGAGTGTGAAGCTAATAAAGATTTAAGCACTTTTATTGTTGCAGGAGTCGTGACAAAACCTGAATCCAATGTGACGCTAACAAACTGTCCAAAGATATCCATTACCATCTCACTAGGAATCTTATCCATTTTTCCAGTTGATTCACAATCCGACCCTGATCACTGTCTCTTCAAGAGGAACTAAAGTGACACTTGTAATTTTCAAAAGTCAAAACAGATAATCTCTGCAACTTTTGGGTTCTCTACTTGGTTCCTCCAATTGTGATGAAGAAATGCTGTGTACATTAGCCATTTGAGGTACAAAGCATAAATTTCTAATTATTTTCGTATCCAAGTTTTTCCCCCTTTTTGAGGGCTGTTTTTATTAGCATTATTGGCCAGCTTCAGGTTTGTATGTGATTCATGCTAAAATAGTTTAATCACTGATGGAATTTGAATCATTGTTAGATGTTATGGACGCCTCTCATGTAGCCCTCTGCATTTAGCTCCTTTAATCAGACTAGAACAGCACCTTACATCTTGGCCATAGTTAATTAGAACCATAGAATTCCTGCAGTGTGGAAGGAAGCCATTCAGCCTATCAAGTAACCACCGATCCTCTGAAAGTGCACCATACCTAGCCTGTAACCCCACCTAACCTTGATACCCTTGCACATTAAGGAGCAATTTTAGCATGGCCAATCCACCTAACCTGCACATCTTTTGACTGTGGGAGGAACCCAGCTCACCCAGAGGAATCCCACGCAGACACAGGGAGAAAGTGAAAACGCCACACAGACAATGATCCAAGGCCGGAATTGAACCAACATCCCTGCTGCTGAGGCACACTAGCTAAGTCAGCAGCTTTTTAGCAATGCTTCCAGCTTTGTGCATCAGACTGCAACACTGAGGTCACTTGAAAGGGTAATGGTTTTTCCATTTCACAAATCATAATATTCTATCAATAGTAAAGGTTAAACTCTTAATCCAATCTTACTGCAGAGCACACAATGGAAAACTACGAGAGAATATCCTTCAGCTGCTACAATAGAAATTAGCCAAATCATTGCCACTATTAAAGCAAATCAGACAGCAATTAATACAAAAAATGGTTTGTGCTGTTTAGAAATTGCAACTCAAAAATCATCCAACACAACATCCAACACTCAAAGTTATTAACTTCAAATCGAAAGTTAAGGGAAGAAACTAAAACGATTGAAATATGACAACACTTGGGCTGCCACAACACAGGCACCTGCTTAATACACAAGTGATCAGTTACACAGATACAATGATTCCTCTTACAACTAATATTGCTGCAATTTCTTCTAATAGACAAACCTGATGGTTCCCACCATTGACTACCTTGTGATTTTGACCCAGCGAAGTCAAGAAATGATATATTTCCAAGTCAGGATTGTGTGTGGTATGAATGGGAACATCCAGGTGGTGGTGTCACCATGCATGTTGCCCTTGTCCTTCCAGGTGGCAGAGGTTGTTATAGTTTGGAATGTGCTGTTAGAGAATTGTGTCTCATCACTTTCCCCATTACTTTTTTTTAAAACTTTTATTCAATCTAAGATCTATTCAAACTAAGATCCTCCTAATTTTTAAATTGCAAGATTGTTACAAATGACAATACTAGCTCGGGTTATGTTACTAATCATTGAATTCCTGCAGTGCAGAAGGCGGTCATGCAGCCCGTTGAGACTGCACCACCCTCTGAAAGAGCACCCTGCTAGGCTCACTCCTCCGCAAACCCTTAACCCCATGTAACCTTTGGATACGAAGGGGCAATTTAGCTTGGCCAATCCACCTAACCTGCACACCTTTGGACTGTGGCAGGAAACCAGAGCACCCGGAGGAAATCCACACATACACAGGGAGAACTTGCAAACTCCACAGTCATCCAAGGTCGGAATCAAACCCGGATTCTGTGAGTCAGCAGTGCTAACCACAGTACCACAATGCTACCTAATAAGAATACTAATACGAATAATAATTGTTAAAATCTGACTTTATATTAGAAACTAACACATAACTTTACCACGTGCCTTCTTAGCAGTATAGCAGAGTGTAAAACTTAGAAATAGGGCCCAGAATAGAAAAAATGTCGAAAGTGGGACCCTCGGAAAATTATGTCACGTTACCTGCAGCAAGAAGCTGAGATCTGTTGCAGCGAGAATTACTTCTTCATGCAAAAATACAGGACCGGAATGTCTGCGTAGGAGGTCTTATCTGAAGATAAGACCTTGGAGCCTTCAGAAGAGGTAGTTGAATAGCTGAATGCCAACAACACCCCCCCATCTTGGAAGGGAAAACCTTTGGGGAGTGTAACAACTTTTATGGACCCACTAGTAAACAAAGCCAACGAAGGAGAATAGATAAAGAATGCTAGTAAATATTAATAATAATCTTTATTAGTGTCACAAGGAGGCTTATTTAATTAACACAGTTAGAAGTCTTACAACACCAGGTTAAAGTCCAACCTGCTCCTTCCTCAGGTGAATGGCCCCTAGTGTGAAAATCCCCTAGTCGCCACACTCCAGCGACTGTTTGGGTACACTGAGGGAGAATTCAGAATATCCAATTCACCTAACAAGCACGTCTTTCGGAATTTGTGGGAGGAAATCGGAGCACCCGGAGGAAGCCCATGCATACACGGGAAAATTGCGCAGGCTCCGCATAGACGGTGATGCAAGTCGTGAATCGAACCCTGGCTCTGTGAAACAACAGTGCTAAGCACTGTGCTACCGTGGCGTCATGAAGAGATAATCATAACGTCCAAATATGTTAAGCGAGACTTTTGAGTAGAAATTTCACTAATTTCCTGTTGAAGAGACACAAGAACTGATGGTTGGTTGCCTGGCTACAGGTGGCCAATGACCATACAAGGAACTTCAAGATAGGATAGGCGTGAAGAAATTCAGAGAAGGAAAAATACACATCTAGCTTACATCGCTCACTTCTGACTTAGATGACAAGATTATTAATCAGAAAGATAAGATGTAGCCATTGAATCAGCAGATCCAAAGACCTACCTGGAAATATCAGGAGGTCAAACACTTAAACCAATGAACCCAAAAACCAGATTAATGAGTTGGTTCAGGATTGAGAACAGTACAACCACTGTGTTGCAGCAGCAGCAACATGTCGCTAACCTGAATGCTGTGGCAGCTGTGATGGACATTCAGGAAACGAGGAGAATTAGTGTTTAGAAAGAGACTTGGCCAACGTTGGTGGGGACTCAAGAAAAGTGATGAGCAAACATCAGCAGAGAACAAATCACTCTCAATGCAGCTTTACAAATGTGTGAACTACAGGGAAGATTGAGAAGGTAACGGACAATTGTGGCTGCAGTAACCATGGGAGACACTTATCTGACTTCCTCAGGGCAATGGTGGAAACGCAAGTTGGAGAAATCCAGAATGGGAAAGCAAGAGGTATGAAACTGTGGAAAGAGGGACGACTGTTGAATGTGAGTGCAATTGGTTAAAATGAACATCTTGGCCGAGATCTTTATTCAGAAAGATGGATTAAGGGGCCTAGCCTTGCCAAACGTTCAACACTATTATTGGGCAGCTAATGCTGAAATCGTGCGAGAGTGCTTTGGAGATTTGCATGAGCTTTGGGTTTGGGTGGAAGCAGAGTCTTTTCTTTGATAAAGCCTGGGACAAGACTAAAATGTGTGGGTGTGGTTGGCCGGGCCTCCCGAGCACCTTTCACATTTGTCCTCCACCTCTGGGAAGAACCTGCACATTCATGCTCTGGTTAATGTGCCCTGTGCACCACCTTGAGCTGAGTCAGGCTCAGTGCATGTCCGCGCAGTTGCCGTCTCCTAGTTCGCCCATGGTCAGAAGTCTGTCCAAAAGAGAGTGCCCTGGGTTAACGTTGCTGTTTCCTTTTGGAGCAAGATCCTTATTTGCATATACCATAGTTCGCTCCCTTTTGGGAGCGAGAGCTTGTCCATCAGTTCCCCCTGGGTCGCTAATCTGCCATCCATGTACAAGACCTTCTCCTTTGCAGCACACTCTTTTTGATCCTTGGGTTCATAAACATAGAAAAGGTTAGAGGGAGATAACAGACAATCATATTTGCAGAAAATGTCTGCAACTCAAGGAATTTCACCTCAAGTGTTGAGAAAAAATCCACACTGCAGATATTGCCATGCGTCAGAGAGATTGAGTGTTATCTGGACACTTTGATCCAAGAGGCTGCCACACCCCTTCGGCTCAGTCATGACACAGGTCTGGTCAGTGGCCAAGGACAGAAGGGTGTAACACATGCTGCTTGTTTTGTTGAAGTGATGAGGGCAATGTCTGCAGGGTGAACAGGGTCATTCAGAAGAAATATGATCATGATCACAGCCAGTAGTCAGGTGGTAGATATTTTCTGTGCAGCCATGGTGCTAGGGTTCACCTCTGTGACTGAAGAATTTGGAATTAGAATAGGGAGTACCCAAAGTTTAACAGTCCACCACAGAACAACTTAAATAAAACTGGACATGAGATTATGCTGAGTTACTTTGGGGTGCTTGGGGAAATTGAAGCGCAGTCAAATAGGATTGTTACCTGAATCACGCACAAATTGACAGGGGGATAAAAAAATTAGAATGCTAAATTATGGCTGCAAGTGTGTTGTGGTTGTTAAGTGTTCTAATTTGTGGAGGAGGATCCATAAATATCACTGTCACCAAAGATGGAACAGCCTAGAGCATCACTGTGAAAGGCACGGCTGAAACATCATCAGCCAGAAGTGCCGAGTGGATGATCCATCTTGGCCTCCCCTAGAGCTCCGCAGCATCACAGATGCCAGTCTTCAGCCAATTCGATTCACTTCACGTCATATCATGGAAAGGAGAAGGCACTGGAGGCAGCAAAGGCGATGGGCCATGACAATATCCTGGTAGTGGTGCTGAAGGCGAGTAATCCACAAATAGCCTGACGCCAGCCAAACTCTCCAGAACAACAACAGTAGCATACCGATCAATGTAGAAATTGCCTAGATATGCCCTGTCCACGAGAAGGACAAATCCAACCTGGTCAATTACCACTCCATCAGTCCACTGTAAATCATCAGAAAAGTGATGAAAAGAGGTTGCAAACTGTGCTATCAGGTAGCTTTTACTCAGCAATAACCTGTTCACTGTCGCTCAGTATGGGTTGCACCAGAACCACTCAGCCCCTGATTTTGTTACAGCGTTGGTCCAAATATGGACAAAGGAGCTAAACTCGAGGTGCATGGTGAAAGTAACAGTCTTTGACATCAAGGCAGCATTTGGCCGAATGTGGCATTAAGGAGCCCTCCAAAACCAATGGGAATTGGGGAAAACTCTCCACTAGTTGGAGTCATACCTAATACAAAAGGAGATGGTTGTGATTGTTTTAGGTAAATTAAGTCAATTCTACAACATCACTGCAGGTGTTCCTCAAGGTGGTGTCCTGGGCCCAATCTTCCGCAGCTTCATCTTTACCTTCCCTCCATCATAATGTCAGAAGTGGGAATGTTCGCTGACAATTGCTTAATGTTCAACACCATTCGCTACAGAATAGTCCGTACCCGTATGCAACAAGACCTCAACAACATTCAAGCTTGGGTTTACAAGTGGCAACAGAACATAGAACAGCACAGTACAGGCCCTTCGGCCCACAATGTTGTGCCGACCATTTATCCTAATCTAAGATCAACCTAACCTACAACCCTTCAATTTACTGCTGTCCATGTGCCTGTCCAAGAGTCGCTTAAATGTCCCTAATGACTGACTGGCAGTGCATTCCACGCACCCACCACTCTCTGTGTAAAGACATCTTCCCTATACCTTCCTCTATTCACCTTAAAATTATGTCCCCATGTGACAGACATTTCCACCCTGAGGAAAAGTCTCTGGCTAACCACTCTATCCATGCCTCTCATCACCTTGTACACCTCTTTCAAGTCACCTCTCTTCCTTCTTCGCTCCAGTGAGAAAAGCCTCAACCTCCCTCAACCGTTCTTCAGAAGACATGCCCTGCAATCCAGGCAGCATCCTGGCAAACTCCTCTGCACCCTCTCCAAAGCATCGACATGCTTCCTATAATTCCTATAAGAATTGAGGAACCACAAAGGCAAAAAAACCATAATGGGAGTTATGTACAGACCGCCTAACAGTGGTCAGGACCAGGGGCGCAACATGTACCGGGAAATAGAAAAAGCATGTCAGAAAGGCAAGGTCACAGTGATCATGGGGGACTTCAATATGCAGGTGGATTGGGTAAATAATGTAGCCAGTGGATCCAAAGAAAAGGAATTCATGGAATGCTTACAAGATGGCTTTTTGGAACAGCTTGTCATGGAGCCCACAAGGGAGCAGGCTATTCTGGACCTAGTGCTATGTAATGAACCAGACTTTATTAAAGATCTTAAAGTAAGGGAACACTTAGGAAGCAGCGATCATAATATGGTTGAGTTCAGTCTGCAGTTTGAAAGAGAGAAGGCAAAATCGGATGTAATGGTGTTACAGTTAAATAAAGGTAATTACGAGGGCATGAGAGAGGAACTGGTGAAAATCAACTGGAAGCAGACCCTAGCAGGGAAGACAGCAGAGCAAAAATGGCAGGAGTTTGTATGCATAATTGAGGACACTGTACAGTGGTTCATCCCCAAGAAAAGAAAGATTATCCAGGGAGGGATTAGACAGCCATGGCTGACAAAGGAGGTCAGGAAATGTATCAAAGAAAAAGAGAGATCCTATATAGTGGCCAAAAGCACAGGGAAATCAGAAGATTGGGAAGGCTACAAAAACAAACAGAGGTTAACAAAGAGACAAATAAGGAAGGAGAGGATCAAATATGAAGGCAGGCTAGCCAGTAATATAAGAAATGATAGTAAAAGTTTCTTTCAATACATAAGAAACAAACGTCAGGCCAAAGTAGACATTGGGCCAATTCAAACTGATTCTGGAAGGCTAGTGATGGGAGATGAGGAAATGGCTGGAGAACTTAATAAGTACTTTGCGTCTGTCTTCACAGTGGAAGACGTTAGTAATATCCCAAAAATTATAAAGGGTCAGGGGGCTGAGTTGAGTATGGTTGCCATTACAAAAGAGATGGTGCTAAAAAAGCTAAAAGGTCTTAAAATTGACAAATCTCCTGGCCCCGATGGGCTACATCCTAGAGTTCTGAGGGAGGTGGCTGAAGAAATAGCGGAAGCGTTGGTTGAGATCTTTCAAAAATCACTGGAGTCAGGGAAAGTCCCGGACGATTGGAAGATCGCTGTTGTAACCCCCTTGTTCAAGAAAGGATCAAGACAAAAGATGGAAAATTATAGGCCAATTAGCCTAACCTCGGTTGTTGGTAAAATTCTAGAATCGATCGTTAAGGATGAGATTTCTAATTTCTTGGAAGAGCAGGGTCGGATTAGAACAAGTCAACATGGATTTAGTAAGGGGAGGTCGTGCCTGACGAACCTGTTAGAATTCTTTGAGGAGGTGACAAGTAGGTTAGACCAGGGAAACCCAGTGGATGTGGTCTATCTGGATTTCCAAAAGGCCTTTGATAAGGTGCCACACAGGAGGCTGCTGAGTAAGGTGAGGGCCCATGGTGTTCGAGGTGAGCTACTGGCATGGGTTGAGGATTGGCTGTCTGACAGAAGGCAGAGAGTTGGGATAAAAGGTTCTTTTTCGGAATGGCAGCCGGTGACCAGCGGTGTCCCACAGGGTTCAGTGTTGGGGCCGCAGCTGTTCACCATATATATTAATGATCTGGATGAAGGGACTGGGGGCATTCTAGCAAAGTTTGCTGATGATACGAAGTTAGGTGGTCAGGCAGGTAGTGCTGAGGAAGTGGGGAGGCTGCAGAAGGATCTAGACAGTTTGGGAGAGTGGTGCAGGAAATGGCTGATGCATTTCAACGTGAGAAAATGTGAGGTCTTGCACTTTGGAAAAAAGAATCCAAGCATAGACTACTTTCTAAACGGTGAGAAAATTCATAATGCCAAAGTACAAAGGGATCTGGGAGTGCTAGTCGAGGATTCCCTAAAGGTAAACATGCAGGTTGAATCCGTGATTAAGAAAGCGAATGCTATGTTGTCATTTATCTCAAGAGGGTTGGAATATAAAAGCAGCGATGTGCTACTGAGCCTTTATAAGGCTCTGGTTAGGCCCCATTTGGAGTACTGTGTCCAGTTTTGGGCCCCACATCTCAGGAAGGACATACTGGCACTGGAGCGTGTCCAGCGGAGATTCACACGGATGATCCCTGGAATGGCGGGTCTAGCATATGAGGAACGGCTGGCGTTCCTGGGATTGTATTCATTGGAGTTCAGAAGGTTAAGGGGAGATCTAATAGAAACTTACAAGATAATACATGGCTTAGAAAGGATGGACGCAAAGAAACTGTTTCCGTTAGGCGAGGAGTCGAGGACCCGTGGGCACAGCCTTAGAATTAGAGGGGGTAAATTCAAAACAGAAATGCGGAGACATTTCTTCAGCCAGAGAGTGGTGGGCCTGTGGAATTCATTGCCGCAGAGTGCAGTGGAGGCCGGGACGCTAAATGGCTTCAAGGCAGAGATAGATAAATTCTTGATGTCGCGAGGAATTAAGGGCTATGGGGAGAATGCTGGGAGGTGGAGTTGAAATGCCCATCAGCCATGATTGAATGGCGGAGTGGACTCGATGGGCCGAATGGCCTTACTTCCACTCCTATGTCTTATGGTCTTATGGTCTTATAATGAGGCGACCAGAACTGGACACAATATTCCAAGTGTCGTCTAACCAGGGTTTTATAAAGCTGCAGCAAAACCTCGCGGCTCTTAAACTCAATCCCCTGTTAATGAAAGCCAACACACCATACACCTTCTTAACAACCCCATCAACCTGGTTGGCAACTTTAAGGGATCTGCGACGATTACCCCACAATCCCTCTGTTCCTCCACACTTTCAAGAATCCTGCCTTTAACCCTGTATTCAGCATGCAAATTTGACCTTCCAAAATGAATCACTTCACATTTATCTAGGTTGAACTCCATCTGCCACTTCTCAGACCAGCTCTGCATCCTGTCAATGTCCTTTATAACCTGCAACTGCCCTTGACACTATCTACAACTCCCCCAACCTTCATGTCATTGGCAAACTTACTAACCACTTCCTCATCCAAGTCATTTATAAAAACCACAAAGAGCAGAGGTCCCAGAACAGATCCCTGTGGGACACCACTGGTCACCAACCTCCAGGCAGAATACTTTCCATGCACTACCACTCGCTGTCTTCTTTCGGCCAGCCAATTCTGTATCCAGACAGCCAAATTTCCTTGTATCCCATGCCCCCTGACTTTCTGAATGAGCCGACCATGGGGAATCTAATCAAATGCCTTACTGAAATTCATATGCACCACATCCACTGCCCGACCTTCATCAATGTGTCTCGTCACATGCTCAAAGGATTCAATGAGGCTTGTGAGGCATGACCTGCCCCTAACAAAGCCATGCTGACCATCTTTAATCAAATAATGTTTCTCCAAGTTAATCAGAAATCCTATCTCTCAAAATCCTTATCAGTATTTTGCTCACCACAGACGCAAGACTGACAGGTCTGTAATTCCCAGGGATTTCCCTATTCCCTTTCTTGAACATGGGAACAACATTCGCCTCCCTCCAATCATCCGGTACTACTCCAATGGAGAGTGAGTTCACAAAGATCATCGCCAATGGCGCAGAAATCTCCACCCTTGCTTCCCATAGTAACCTTGGGTATATCCTGTCTGGCCCAGGGTACCTATCTATCCTGATGCTTTTCAAAATTTAAAGCACATGCTCCTTCTTAATATCAACCTGTCAAGCTGTTCTCACGAGCAAGAAGGTCCCTCTCTCTAGTGAATACCGAAGCAAAATATTCATTTTGGGCCTCCCGTATGTCTTCAGACCCGAGGCACAAGTTCCCTCCACTATCCCTATTCGGCCCTACTCTCACTTTCATCCTCCTCTTATTTACATAGAACATAAAACAGTACAGCACAGAACAGGCCCTTCGGCCCTCGATGTTGTGCCGAGCATTGTCCGAAACCAAGATCAAGCTACCTACTCCCTGTCATTCTGGTGTGCTCCATGTGCCAATCCAATAACCGCTTGAAAGTTCCTGAAGTGTCCGACTCCGCAATCACAGGAGGCAGTCCATTCCACACCCTAACCACTCTCTGAGTAAAGAACCTACCTCAGACATCCCTCCTCTATCACCCACCCTGAACCTTATAGTTATGCCCCCTTGTAACAGCTACATCCACCCGAAGAAATAGTCTCTGAACGTCCACTCTATCTATCCCCCTCATCATCTTATAAACCTCTATTAAGTCGCCTCTTATCCTCCTCTGCTCCAAAGAGAAAAGCCCTAGCTCCCTCAAGCTTTCCTCATAAGACCTATCCTGCAAACCAGGCAGCATTCTGGGAAATCGCCTTTGCACCCTTTCCAATGCTTCCACATCCTTCCTATAGTCAGGTAGTAGGGCATTCAGCCCCTTGAGCCTGCTCCACCATTCAATGGGATCATGGCTGATCTGTGGCCTAACTCCACATACCTGCTTTTGGCCCATATCCCTTAACACCTTTGCTTAACATTTGTTTCACAAAATATTATCTATCTCAGATTTAAAATTAACTGATCTCGAATCAACTGCCGTTTGTGGAAGAGAATTCAAAACCTCTACCATACTTTGTGTGTTTCTTAACATCTCTCCTGAATGGTCGAGCCCTAATTTTTAGACTATGCCCCCTAGTTCTAGAATTTCCAACCAACATATTTTCCTGTTAATATCTTGAAGATCAATCAGATCATCACTTACCCTTCGAAATTCTAGAAAAAGCAGACCTAAATTATATAAGCTGTGCTTATAACATAACCCCTGAAAATCCAGCCCCCAGATGGGGCGCTACTGCAAGCTGCATGGAAGCCTTGAAGCTCCATCCATTTGCCTGGATGGATTTGCAGTTCCAATAACACAAGAAGCTTGACACCATCCAGGACAAAGCAGCTTGCATGATCAACACCTCGTCCACCTTCTTCAACATTCACTCCGCCATCGACACACAGTAGCAGCAGTGTGTTTCATCTACACGATGCAGTGCAGCAGGCTCCATTGACAGCACCTCCCAAAGCTGCAACCTCTACCATCTCGAAGGTCAACTGACATGTAGGGCGCAATTCACCCAAATGGGGCAAAGTCCCATAGCGACCTCATTTAGCAGTGTATTTCCAGGCACTCGCAGTGCCAAGAAATACATGTCTATACAATGCAACCTGTTGTATAAGGTTCTTTGCAGCACGGTAGCACAATGGTTACCACAGTTGTTTCACAGCTCCAGGGTCCCAGGTTCCATTCCCGGCTTAGGTCACTGTCTGTGCGGAGTCTGCACGTCCTCCTCGTGTCCGCCTAGGTTTCCTCCAGGTGCTCCGGTTTCCTCCCACAGTCCAATGATGTGCAGGTTAGGTGGATTGACCATGCTAAATTGCCCTTAGTCCAAAAAGTTTAGGTGGGGTTGCTGGGTTACAGGGATAGGGTGAAGACGTGGCCTTAAGTGGGGTGCTCTTTCCAAGGGCCGGAGCAGACTCGATGGGCCGAACGGCCTCCTTTTGCACTGTAAATTCTATGATTCTATGATTCTCACATAAGTGTAGAACGCCTTGGGGTTTTCCCTAATCCTTCCCGCCAGGGCTTTTTCATGCCCTCTTCTAGCTCCCCTATGTCCATTTTTGAGTTCCTTCCTGGATACCTTGTAACCCTCTAGAGCCATGCCAGATCCTCGTTTCCTCAACCTTACGTAAGCTTCCTCTTGACTAGAAGCTCCACTTCTCTTATCATCGGAGCAAGTCGGACTTCTGGTGACAGTGATGTGCTGAGTGGACATGGGATAGGTGACTCTCCTCCTGGAACCTTGAAATTAGGTACCTTTAGCTCACAAATAGCCTGCTAAACCCGGGGGGGGGAAAATATACTCCTCCAACACCACCACAATGAACAAAACATGCCAGGCAACAATGAGCAGAAATGACGTCAGAATCAGTAAAAGCCTGGAGAGGAAGCATGAGGCGACGATGAACACGTGGAGCGACGGGGAATCGGCCTCATCCGAACGGGCTGGGCTGACAGAGCATATGCCGGGTTACCGCCGATAAATTAATGGATGGAGTTCCTAACACAGGAGCTCCAATTACAGAGATACCATCAAATTAGAAATGATAACGATTGTGAAGGCGGCAGTCGCGGATGCACTGGTCCCCTTTCAAAAAGCGCTGGAAAAGGCAGAACGGTGACTGTGACTTCAGTCTGATTATGAATCTCAGGAAGGAGGAGGTGAGAGCGGTAGGTACGGAAAGGGGTATGGTGAGGCATGGGGGGGGGGGGGGGTGGGAAAGAGAAACGCAACAGGTGGGGAAGGTAAAGAGGGCTTGGGGGGGCTACACACGATTGGGTGAGGTAGCACAGGGAAACATGAGGGAAACAGGGGGGCCCCAATTCCTAACAGAGAGGTGCGCCTGGCAGAAGGGGGAGAGAAAACTATAGATGGGGGTAAGTAGGGGGCGGCAGCGGACAGGCCCAGGGAGAAAAATCGAAGGGTGAGACCTTTTACCAACACAGAGACAAAGCCAGCCCCTGATGGCTCACCAGATGAGAAAGCAGGCAGCCACGAGGGAAATAACTCGGGTTAAAGACAGAAGCGGCAGGGTAGTCGCTGCGCCAGAAAAGATCAATGAAGCATTCGCAACCTTCTACTGAGGGCTATAAACCTTCGAGCCCCCAGGGGGGGGGCTCCCAAAATGAAGCAGTTCCTCGATGGAGTGGACATGCCAGTTGTGGGCGAAGGTAAGAAATGCGGCCTGGAAGCATCATTAGAACTGGGGGATGTCATGGGAGAATATCAACTCCATGCAGGTGGGGAAGGTGCCGGGGCCAAATGGATTCCCGGCAAACTTCTATAAAATAATCATGCCAGTATTGGCCCTGGGAGATGTTCACAGACTTGCGAGTAAGGGCACCCCATGACTAAACTGGCACAATCCTCAATATCATTGATACCCAAAAAGGACAAAGACCTGACGGAGTGCTGCCCCTACAGGCCCATTTCACTATTTAACGTGGATGCAAAGATCCTGGTGAAGTCTCTGGCAAGGCGGCTGGTGAGCTGCATGCCAGAGATAGTTGTGCAGAACCACACAGGCTTTGGTAAGGGCAGGCAGTTAACATCAAACATCAGACCAGGCGCTTGCTTAACACGATAATCACCCCACCGGGGAGAGAACACCAGAAGCAATCATCTCCCTGGACACAGAATAGGCCTTCGGCAGAGTTGAATGGAAGTACCTCATAGAGGTACTTGAACTGTTTGGGTTTGGATTAGGGTTCACCTGCGGGGTGAAACTGTTGTGCAGTGCTCCCAAGGTGAGCATGCGGACAAACACCACCAGCTCTTGATACTTCCAGCTGCACAGGAGCAGCAAGGTAGTCTTTGCACTGGAAAAAAAATCATTGAAGCCTTCGCAACCTTCGACCGGGGCCCAGAGGGAGACTCCAAGATTAAGCTACCCCTGCTGCTGTTTGCTCTGGCAATCGAGCCACTGCAGAGCAGCAAAAAGCCGGCAAGGTATCCAAAGGAGGGACAAAGAGCATAAAGTTTCACTCTACGCAGATTACTTGCATCTCTCCATCTCGAACCCCTGGACCAGCATGGAAGGGATATCGAAACTGCTCAGGGAGTTCGGAGCCTTCTCAGGTTACACATTTAACCTGCGCAAGAGCATGATCTTCCCTGTAAACCCGCAGGGAGGAGGGACAGAGCTGGGTGAACTGCCATTTAAGCAAGACCAGACCAAATTCCACGACCTGGGGATCCAAATATCCACAACTGGACATAATCTATAAATGGAACCTGATGGAGGAGGAAGTCAAAAAGGACCGGCAGAGGTGGGGCCCACTCCCACTCTCCCACGCAGGGAGAATACAAAATATCAAAACGAACAAAAATAACCCAATAATCCAAAAGAAAGTCCTACGAAGGTCAAGAAACATGAGAGGCCTGGCCATCCCAAACCTCCAGTTCCATCACAGGGCAGCCACTGCAGAAAGAGCATGGGGATGGGGTTAAGGAACTGGAGGCAGAGTGGGTGACAGATATAGATTGGGAGGAGGGGGAGGGGAGGGGGGGGGGGGGATGGGAGAGCGGCTGTGGCTAGGGCTCGGTGGGACGTCCTTATGCAGAAACTCTCTTGCACCTTCACCCATCAAAACATAGCAATTAGGAGCAGAAGTAGGCAATTCAGCCCCTCGAGCCTGCTCCCCCATTCAATCACATCATTGCTGATCTTTTCTTGGTCTCCAATCCACCTCCCTGCCTGTTCCCCATAATCCTTTAACCCATTTTAATCAGAAATATATCTATCTCCTTCTTGATACCAATTAATGACGACCCTTCCACAAGTGCTTGTGGAGCCCAGTGGAAGTTGTTACGCTCCGGGCGTGGTACCAAATGAGGCAACAGTTTGACCTAACTGAAATGCCCACCATGGCTTCCACCACAACCACAAGTTCACTCCCACAATAATGGATGCCACCTTCAAAAGGTGGAGACAGAACAAGGGGACACCGACGGTTAGCAACACATACACAGACGTCAGACTAATGACCCTGGAGGAACTCACGGGGAGGTTCCAGTTGCCAAGAACAAACTACCAGAGATACATTCCGGTTAAAAGCTTCCTTTGCAATGAAAAATGATGTACCTCCAGATACCAGGACACTCGTTTGTAGAAGAACTGCTAGACGCAGTCAACCTAATGAAGGGAAACTGTGCAGACATGTATGGGCGACTGTTGGAGGAGGTATGCTCCCATCTGGACGAAACAAGAAAGAAATAGGAGGAGGAACTAGGCATAGAGATAGGGTGAGGACTTTGGACGAAGCACTGCACAAGACGAACTTCACCTCCATGTGCGTGGGGCTGAGCCTAATGCAGCTAGATATGGTGCACAGAGCGCACTGAACCAGGGCAGCACGGTAGCCTAGTGGTTTGCACAACAGCTCCCAGGGTCCCAGGTTCGATTCCCATCTTGGGTCACTGTCTGTGCGGAGTCTGCACGTTCCCCGTGTGCATGGGTTTCCTCCGGCTGCTCCGGATTCCTCCTACAGTCCAAAGATGTGCGGGTTAGGTGGATTGGCCATGCTAAATTGCAGTGTCCAAAATTGTCCTTAAGTGTTGGATGGGTTACTGGGTTATGGGGATGGGGTAGAGGTGTGGGCTTGGGTGGGGTGCTCTTTCCAGGAGCTGGTACGGACTCAATGGGCCAAATGGCCTCCTTCTGCACTGTACATTTTTTTTTAAAACTCAAATGAGTGGGTTATTTTCGGAGGTGGAGGACAAATGCGAATGCTGCCAGGGAGGTCCTGGCCAACCACACCCACATGTTCTGGACGTGTCCCAGGCTTGCCGGGTACTGGACGACCTTTTTTGAGGCCATGTCCAAGGTTTCCAGAGTAAAGGTGCAGCCATGCCCAAAGTGGCGGTCTTCAGCATATCAGATCAACCAGAACTCTTCATGCAGAGGGGATGGAGACACCCTAGCCTTTGCCTTCCCGATCTCCCGCCAGAGAATCCTGCTCGTCTGGCAATTGGCAGCACCACCCAAGGCTGCTGACTGGCTGTCTGACCTGGTGGAATTTCTCAGCCTGCAGAAAATAAAATTTGCCATCCATGCATTCCAAGAAGGCTTCCACGGGAAGTGGAAGCCGATCACCAACTCGTTTCAAGACCTGTTTGTAGCCAGCAACCAGTAGAGCAAGTGGGGAGGAGAGAGACACCAACCGGCCATGGAATAGAGAGGATAATGAAAGGAGGGGTTTGCCAGGGGGGTGGAAGGAGGAGGTCCGGGTGAGGCGAAGGCATGCAAAAGGAACACAAGGGACAAAGCTGCAAGGGGCTGGCCCGAGGGCAACCTAAGGCCTAAACCAAACTGTAAATAGAAACCTGCAAATACGTACTTTGGCCACATTGGGGTTTGTAACATATCTATGCCAACTGAAGGTGGGTCATGGCCACAGTTGTAGTGAAGACACATGCTTGTAAATATATGTGTTGTATATTTTGGTGCAGTTTTGTAATTTATAATTTATGAATTGCTGAATATAAAATATGAAAATTCAATAAAAACATTTACAAAAAAAAAAATAAGTGGCAAGTAATATCGTGTCACACAAGTACCAGGCAATAATCATCTCCAACAAGAGAGAATCAAACTACCTCCCCATGACATTCAATGGGAGGCAGTGGCAAAGTGGTATTGCCACTGGATGAGTAATCCAGAGACCCAGGGTCATGCTCTGGGGTCCTGGGTTCAAATCCTGCCGTGGCAGATAGTGAACTTTGAATTCAATAGAAAATCTAGTATTAAAAGTCGAAAGATGACCATGAAACCATTGCTGATTCTCGTAAAACCCATGTGGTTCACTAATGTTGGCCCTTTGGAGGACGTTACTGCTGAGGTAATAATGGGGAACAGACATAGAACATAGAACAGTACAGCACAGAACAGGCCCTTCGGCCCTCGATGTTGTGCCGAGCAATGATCACTCTACTTAACCCACGTAACCGGTATACCCGTAACCCAACAATCCCCCCATTAACCTTACACTATGGGCAATTTAGCCTGGCCAATCCACCTAACCCGCACATCTTTGGACTGTGGGAGGAAACCGGAGCACCCGGAGGAAACCCACGCGCACACGGGTAGGACGTGCAGACTCCGCACAGACAGTGACCCAGCCGGGAATCGAACCTGGGACCCTGGAGCTGTGAAGCATTGATGCTAACCACCATGCTACCGTGAGGCCCGTGAGACAGATGGCAATAATGGGGAACAGACAGATGGCAATAATGGGGAACAGAGAGATGGCAATAACCTCACTAGGTAGGCGCTATTGAATAAACTAAGGAGATTAAAGGCAGGTACGTCTGCAGGTCCTGGCAGAACGGTGGCTCAATGGTTAGCACTGCAGCATCAGCATCGATGTCCTAGATTTGATCCTGGCTCCACGCGTTTGCATGGATTTTGCCCCCAAAGATGTACAGACTAGGTGGATTGGCAGCGCTAAATTACCCATTAATTGGAAAAAATGAATTGGGTACTCTAAAATTATTTTTTAAAAGTCTCCGGGGCCTGCGCCCTAGGGTGTTTGGGGAGGTGGCAGCAGAGATAGTGGATGCATTGGTTATGATATTTCAGAATTCCCTGGAATATAATTCTGGAAGAGTCTCGGTAGATTGGAAACACGCTAATGTGACACCTCTATTCAAAAAGGGAGAGCGCCAAAAAGTAGGAAACTGTAGCCTCTGTGGTGGGAAAATTGCTCGAATCAATCATTAAGGAGGAGATGACTGAACATTTGGAAAGACAATAATAATAATAATCGTTATTGTCACAAGTAGGCTTCAATGAAGTTACTGTGAAAAGCCCCCAAGGTCACTCCACCAGTGTCAGCATGGTTTTATTGGATTGGATTTGTTTATATTCAGGTGTACCAAGGAATAGTGAAAAGAATCTTTCTGCGTGCAGCTCAAACAGATCATTTCGTACATGAAAAGAAACTACGTAATAAGACAACGCAATGTACACAATGCAAATGCATAGACACCGGCATCGGGTAAAGCATACAGGAGTGTAGTATTAATCAGATCAGTCCATAAGAGGGTCGTTTGGGAGATAGGTAACAGCGGGGAAGAAGCTGTTTTTGAATCTGTTCGTACACGTTCCCAGACTTTTGTACCTCCTGCCCAATGGAAGAAGTTGGGAGAATGAGTAAGCCGGGTGGAAGGGTCTTTGATTATGCTGCCTGCTTTCGCAAGGCAACGGGAAGTGCAGATAGAGTCAATGGATGGGAGGCGGATTTGTGTGATGGACTGGGCGGTGTTCACGACTCTTGAGTTTTTTGCAGTCTTGGGCCAAGCAGTTGCCATACCAAGCTGTGATGCAGCCAGATAGGATGTTTTCTACAGTGTACCTGTAAAAGTTGGTAAGAATCATCCTAGACATGCCAAATTTCCCGAGCTTCCAGAAGTATAGGTGCTGTTGTGCTTTTGTGGGCCACCATGTTGTGAATGGTCACACACAGGGCAGCTCCTGCTTAGTGGCACAAGAAAGAGCTCTTTTTACCCAATACTGGGTGGAATTTTGATGAAAAGACGTAGGTGAACGTCAGAGGTGTAGTTTTCCCCGGGAGTGGTATGTCTGATGGTTATCAGACCTGGCAGAAAACAGTGAGAGATTTGGAGTGAAAGTTGGAGCAAGACTGTGCTGCAAAAGCCACTTTAAACAAGCAGGCGGGGGAAGGGCTGATGCAAGCTGGAAGGCTTCAACTTGAATTGATGGCCTTATTAAAGCTGAATTCCAGCAGCAGAGGAAAGAAATGAGAGAGGGTCGCTCAAAGGCAATCGAAGGAACGGTGGCACCCCTGAAGAATTTCTTTGGAATGAGTGAAGACGTGTCTGGAGGTACAGGGGTCATAGATTCAGGAGATCGAAGGAATGATCTCTGACCACAGCGATCGTGTGGTGACTCTGGAGGCGGAGGTGGGGCTCTTAGGAGGTCTCTGTAAAATGTTGAAGACAAAGGTGGAGGAGTAGGAGTGGGCCTGCCTGAATGGAAGGCAGGAGTACCACTTGGTACATCTCGAAGATGCTGGCGGAGCTGGTGGCAGAAGGGCGCTTGAAGTAGACCGAGCACATAGGAACCCAGGGGGAAGGGAGTATTCCTTCTTTTCACAGTCTAGAAGGTGTATTCAAGTATTACTTTGCAGTGAGTCGGGAGATTTTGGTTGGGGTGGAGGGGGCAGAGTATGCAGGGATAGTTATTTCGGACCATGCGCCCTGCTGGCTGGAGATGTGGTTTAGATAGGGGCAACAGCAGAGGTGGAGGTTTGACTCAGGGTTGTTGATGGATGGAGATTTTTGTGATAAAGTGCGGACAGCGATTAAGGAGTTTGTGGAGTTGAATCAGAATGGGGAGGTGTCGGCGGCCATTTTCTGGGAAGCAATGAAGGTAGTGGTCCGGGGGAAATTATTTTGTTTAAGGCTCGTCCAGATAGGTAAAGGAAAGAAGAACATGACTGTCTAGTGAGCGAGATAGTGGAGGTGGACAGGGGCTGGTTTAGCACAATGCGCTAAACAGCTGGCTTGTAATGCAGAACAAGGCCAGCAGCGGGGTTCAATTCCCTTACCAGCCTCCCCGAACAGGCACCGGAATATGGTCACTAGGGGCTTTTCACAGTAGCTTAATTGAAGCCTACTTGTGACAATAAGCGATTATTATTATTATATTCGAGGGTGCCCATCCTGGAGGGATTGGTGAGGAGGAAAAAGTTGCAGGGCAGTTTGACAGGCTGACAATGGGGAGTGTGGTAGGGCAACTGCGGAGGACAAGAGGGGTGCAATATGAATATGGCGAGAAGGCGAGCCGCACAGCTGCGGAGGCAGGATGCATCCAGGGAAATATTGAAGAAAAGGACTGGGGCTGGGGATGTGGTGTCGTATGAGGCATTCAGGGAGTACTACCAGGGACTTCATGACGTGGACCCGGGGGGAGAGAAGGGGGACATGGTCTGGTTTCTGGAAGAGCTGGGATTTCCCCAGGTGCAGGAAACAAAGAGGCAGGCATTGTAGGAGCCCCTGGGGCTGAGGAATGTTCTGGATAGTATTAGGGGTATGAAGTCGGGGAAGGCTGCTGGGCTGGATTGGTACCCGGCAGAATTTTATAAGGAATTTGTGACGGACCTGACACCACATCTGTTGGGGTGTTTAATGAAGCACTGGAGAAGGAGGAATTCCAGAGACGATAACACAGGCAGTAATCACACTAATCCCTAAAAAGGGGAAGGACCCAGTGGAATGTGGATCGGAGAGGCCCATATCATTATTGAACACGGATGTGAAAGTATTGGCTAAGTTGTTGGCAGGGAGGATGGAGGACTGTGTCCCCGGGGGTGGTTGCAGAAGATCAAACAGGCTTCGTGAAGGGCAGGCAGCCCGTGAGTAATACAAGATGGCTGTTGAAAGTGGTGATTAATCCATCATCGGCTCTGGTACAGGAGGTGGTGCCGTCCATGGACGTGGAGAAGGCATTTGATCGGGTAGAGTGGCGGTACTTGTTTGAGGTTTTGGGAAGGTTTGGGTTTGGGCCAAGATTTGTGGCATGAGTGCGGTTGCTGTATGTGGCGCCAAGAGCGAGGGTGAGGGTGAATGATATAGAACAGTACAGCACAGAACAGGCCCTTCGGCCCTCAATGTTGTGCCGAGCCATGATCACCCTACTCAAACCCACGTATCCACCCTATACCCATAACCCAACAACCCCCCCCTTAACCTTACTTTTTATTAGGACACTACGGGCAATTTATCATGGCCAATCCACCTAACCCGCACATCTTTGGACTGTGGGAGGAAACCGGAGCACCCGGAGGAAACCCACGCACACAGGGCGAGGACGTGCAGACTCCACACAGACAGTGACCCAGCCGGGAATCGAACCTGGGACCCTGGAGCTGTGAAGCATTTATGCTAACCACCATGCTACCCTGCTGCCCCTAATAATATGAGCTCACAAAGCTTTGACTTACACAGGGGTACAAGGCAGGGGGAGCCAGCTATCGCTGTTGCTGTTTGCGCTGGCCAGAAGAGCCGTTGGGGGTAGGCGGAGGATTATGAGGGGACAGAGGGAGCATCGGGTGCCAATGACCTCTTGCTGGATGTTTCAGATCCATTGGAGAGTATGGGAAGAATGTATCCAAGATGGCTCCTTGATGCAATATGTAGATAGTCCAACTAGGGAAGGAGCACCACTGGACCTGGTATTGGGCAATGAGGCTGAACAGATGGTTGAGGTTTCAGTAGGGAAGTAGTGACCACAATTCCATAAGTTTTAGCGTACTCTTGGATCGGGATGAGGGTAACCCTCACGTTAAGGTGCTAAACTGGAAAGGCAAATTTTGTACAGTCCAGAAGGGCAGGGACAGTCGAAACCATGAGGAGTATAAAGAAAGTAGGAAGGTACTTAAGCAGGAAATTGGGAGGGCTAGGAGGGGGGTCATGAAAAGTCCTTGGCAAGTAGGATTAAGGTGAATCCCAAAGCTTTTTATTCATATGTAAAAAGCAAAAGGGTGCCCAGGAAAAGGACTGGACCACTTATTTTTCTATAAATTTAGTGTACCCAATTCATTTTTTTCAATTAAGGGGCAATTTAGCGTGGCTAATCCACCTATCCTGCACATCTTTGGGTTGTGGAAACCCACGCAAAGACAGGGAGAACGTGAAAATTCCACACGGACAGTGACCCAGAGCCGGGATCGAACCTGGGACCTCGGTGCCGTGAGGCAGCTGTGCTAACCACAGCGTCACCGTGCTGCCCTGGGATTGGACCACTTAAGGACAGTGAGGGGAATCTATGTGTTGAGCCAGAGGAAATGGGCGAGGTACTAAATGAGTACTTTGCATTAGTGTTCATCAAAAAAAAGGATTTTGTGGAAGATGATTCTTGGGTAGGGTGCGTGGACAGTCTGGGTCATGTTGACATCGAAAAGGAGGAGGTATTAGGTCTCCTGTGCCGGATGGGATTTACCCCAGAATACTGAGGGAAGCAAGGGAGGAAATTGCTGGGGCTTTAACTGACATCTTTGTATCCTCGTTGGCTACAGGTGAGATCCCAGAGAACTGGAGAATAGCTAATATGGTACCGCTGTTTAAGAAAGGTAGCAGGGATAATCCTGGAAACTACAGGCCGGTGAGCCTCACATCGATAGTAAGTAAATTATTGGAGAGAATTCTCAGAGACAGGATTTATACCCATTTGGAAACAGATAGACTCATCAGCGATAGACAGCATGTCTTTGTGAAGTGGAGGTCGTGCCTCATTAACTTGATTGAGTTTTTTGAGGTGACAAAGATGATTGATGAGGAGAGGGCGGTGGATGTTAGTTGCATGAAATTCAGTAAAGCCTTTGACAAAGCTCATGGCAGACTGGTACAAAAGGTGAAGTCACACAGGGTCAGAGGCAAGGCTTACCACCTTGCCTCTGGATACAGAACTGGCTCGGTCACAGAAGGCAAAGGGTCGCAGTAAAAGGATATTTTTCTGAATGGAAGGTTGTGATTAGTGGTGTTTCACAGGGATCTGTGCTGGGGCAATTTGGAGGAAAATGTAGCTGGTCTGATTAGTAAGTTCATGGATGACACCTAAGTTGTTCGAGTGGCAGATGGTGTTGAAGACTGTCAGAGGATACAGCAGGACATAGACAGAACATAGAACATAGGTTGGAGACTTGGGCAGGGAAATGGCAAATGGAGTTTAATCCAGACAAATGTAAAGTAATGCATTTTGGTAGATCGAACATAGAGGGGAAATATACCGTAAATGGCAAAACTCTTAGGAATATAGAAAGTCAGAGAGATCGGGGCGTGCAGGTCCACAGATCTTTGAAAGTGGCAACACAAGTGGACAAGGTAGTCAAGAAAGCATACAGCATGCTTGCCTTTATTGGACAGGGCATCAAATATAAAAACTGGCCAATCATGCGCCAGATTCTAGCCGCCATACTACCAGAAGGATGAAAGGGTGCAGAGGAGGTTTACCAGGATGTTGCCTGGTCTGGAGGGTGTTAGCTGTGTGGAGAGGCTGAATAGACTCGGACTGTTTTCATGGGATTGACGGGAGGTTGAGGGGTGACCTAGAACATAGAACATAGAACGATACAGCGCAGTACAGGCCCTTCGGCCCTCGATGTTGCACCGACATGGAAAAAAAACTAAAGGCCATCTAACCTACACTATGCCCTTATCATCCATATGCTTATCCAATAAATTTTTTAATGTCCTCAATGTTGGCGAGTTCACTACTGTTGCAGGTAGGGCATTCCACGGCCTCACCACTCTTTGCGTAAAAAACCCACCTCTGACCTCTGTCCTATATCTATTACCCCTCAATTTAAGGCTATGTCCCCTCGTGCTAGCCACCTCCATCCGCGGGAGAAGGCTCTCGCTGTCCACCCTATCTAACCCTCTGATCATTTTGTATGCCTCTATTAAGTCACCTCTTAACCTTCTTCTCTCTAACGAAAACAACCTCAAGTCCATCAGCCTTTCCTCATAAGATTTTCCCTCCATACCAGGCAACATCCTGGTAAATCTCCTCTGCACCCGTTCCAAAGCTTCCACGTCCTTCCTATAATGAGGCGACCAGAACTGTACGCAATACTCCAAATGCGGCCGTACTAGAGTTTTGTACAACTGCAACATGACCTCATGGCTCCGGAACTCAATCCCTCTACCAATAAAGGCCAACACACCATAGGCCTTCTTCACAACCCTATCAACCTGGGTGGCAACTTTCAGGGATCTATGTACATGGACACCGAGATCCCTCTGCTCATCCACACTACCAAGAA